>NC_082667.1:86969860-87286772 GCF_025265405.1 Mesoplodon densirostris
TAGTTGCAGGTGGAACACAAGCAGCATTTCTCCCACTGTGT
This sequence comes from Mesoplodon densirostris, assembly GCF_025265405.1. Classification (NCBI taxonomy): domain Eukaryota; kingdom Metazoa; phylum Chordata; class Mammalia; order Artiodactyla; family Ziphiidae; genus Mesoplodon; species Mesoplodon densirostris. The sequence goes on from NC_082667.1 coordinate 86,969,902, forward strand.
ACTCTTTGGTCTCTTCCACGAATGAACTTCTATATGCAGGGTTTCCCACGTGGTGCGAACTGCTTCAACCACAGCAGGCTGTAGAGAGGACGGTAAGCATTTCCTCTTCCAAAACACGGCAGTTTTACCCAAAGAACTCTGCTTTAGTTGCAGGTGGAACACAAGCAGCATTTCTCCCACTGTGTACATTCTGAGCTCCTCCACGAATGAACTCCTATATGCAGGGTTTCCCTCGTGGAGCTACTTGCCTCAAACAAGGCAGGCTCTAGCGAGGACTGTAAGCATTTCCTCTCCCTAAACACGCAGTTTTAACGGAAGAACCCTGCTGTAGTTGCAGGTGGAACACAAGCATCTTTTCTCCCACAGTGAACACAATGGGCACTTCCCCTAATGAACTTGTTCTATAAGAATGGTTTCCCACGTGGAGCGAACTGCCTCAACCATGGCAGGCTCTACTGTGGTCTCTAAGGATTTCCTCTCTGAAAACACGGCACTTTTACCCGAAGAATTCTGCTTTAGTTGCAGGTGGAACACAAGCTGCATTTCACCCACACTGTACACCAAGGGCCCTTCCCCAAATGAAGCTTCTATATGCAGGGTGTCCCGCCTGGAGCGAAGTGCCACACAAAGGCAGGGACTAGTAACGATTGTAAGCATTTCCTCTCCCAATACACGCAGTTTTACCAGAAGAACTCTGCTTTAGTTGCAGGTGGAGCACAAGCTTCATTTCACCCACACTGTACACAAAGGGGCTTTCCCCAAATGAATCTTCTATATGCAGGGTGTACCACCTGCAGCGAACTGCCACACAAAGGCAGGCACTAGTAAGGACTGTAAGCATTTCCTCTCCCAAAACACGCAGTTTTACCCAAAGAACTCTGCTGTAATAGCAGGTGGAACACAAGCAGCATTTCTCCCACTGTGTACTCTCTGAGCTCCTCCACGAATGAACTCCTATATGCAGGGTTTCCCACGTGGAGCGAACTGCCTCAAACAAGGCAGGCTTTTGCGAGGACTGTTAGCATTTCCTCTCCCTAAACACGCAGTTTTAATGGAAGAACTCTGCTTTAGTTGCATGTGGAACACAAGCATCTATTCTCCCACAGTGTACACAAATGGCACGTCCCCTAATGAACTTGTTCTATAAGAATTGTTTCCCGCGTGGAGCGAACTGCCTCAACCATGGCAGGCTCTACTGTGGTCTCTAAGGATTTTCTCTGTGAAAACACGGCACTTTTACCAGAAGAACTCTGCTTTATTTAGAGGTGGAACACAAGCTGCATTTCACCCACACTGTACACCAAGGGTCTTTCCCCAAATGAATCTTCTATATGCAGGGTGTCCCGCCTGCAGCGAACTGCCACACAAAGGCAGGCACTAGTAAGGACTGTAAGCATTTCTTCTCCCAAAACACGCAGTTTTACCCGAAGAACTCTGCTTTAGTTGCAGGTGGAACACAAGCTGCATTTCACCCACACTGTACACAAAGGGCCCTTCCCTAAATGAATCCTCTATATGCAGATTGTCCCGCCTGCAGCGAACTGCCACAACGAAGGCAGGCACTAGTAAGGACTGTAGCATTTCCTCTCACAAAACACGCAGTTTTACCCGAAGAACTCTGATTTAGTTGCAGGTGGAACACAAGCAGCATTTCTCCCACTGTGTACTCTTTGGTCTCTTCCACGAATGAACTTCTATATGCAGGGTTTCCCACGTGGTGCGAACTGCTTCAACCACAGCAGGCTGTAGAGAGGACGGTAAGCATTTCCTCTTCCAAAACACGGCAGTTTTACCCAAAGAACTCTGCTTTAGTTGCAGGTGGAACACAAGCACCATTTCTCCCACTGTGTACATTCTGAGCTCCTCCACGAATGAACTCCTATATGCAGGGTTTCCCTCGTGGAGCTACTTGCCTCAAACAAGGCAGGCTCTAGCGAGGACTGTAAGCATTTCCTCTCCCTAAACACGCAGTTTTAACGGAAGAACCCTGCTGTAGTTGCAGGTGGAACACAAGCATCTTTTCTCCCACAGTGAACACAATGGGCACTTCCCCTAATGAACTTGTTCTATAAGAATGGTTTCCCACGTGGAGCGAACTGCCTCAACCATGGCAGGCTCTACTGTGGTCTCTAAGGATTTCCTCTCTGAAAACACGGCACTTTTACCCGAAGAATTCTGCTTTAGTTGCAGGTGGAACACAAGCTGCATTTCACCCACACTGTACACCAAGGGCCCTTCCCCAAATGAAGCTTCTATATGCAGGGTGTCCCGCCTGGAGCGAAGTGCCACACAAAGGCAGGGACTAGTAACGATTGTAAGCATTTCCTCTCCCAATACACGCAGTTTTACCAGAAGAACTCTGCTTTAGTTGCAGGTGGAACACAAGCTTCATTTCACCCACACTGTACACAAAGGGGCTTTCCCCAAATGAATCTTCTATATGCAGGGTGTACCACCTGCAGCGAACTGCCACACAAAGGCAGGCACTAGTAAGGACTGTAAGCATTTCCTCTCCCAAAACACGCAGTTTTACCCAAAGAACTCTGCTGTAATAGCAGGTGGAACACAAGCAGCATTTCTCCCACTGTGTACTCTCTGAGCTCCTCCACGAATGAACTCCTATATGCAGGGTTTCCCACGTGGAGCGAACTGCCTCAAACAAGGCAGGCTTTTGCGAGGACTGTTAGCATTTCCTCTCCCTAAACACGCAGTTTTAATGGAAGAACTCTGCTTTAGTTGCATGTGGAACACAAGCATCTATTCTCCCACAGTGTACACAAATGGCACGTCCCCTAATGAACTTGTTCTATAAGAATTGTTTCCCGCGTGGAGCGAACTGCCTCAACCATGGCAGGCTCTACTGTGGTCTCTAAGGATTTTCTCTGTGAAAACACGGCACTTTTACCAGAAGAACTCTGCTTTATTTAGAGGTGGAACACAAGCTGCATTTCACCCACACTGTACACCAAGGGTCTTTCCCCAAATGAATCTTCTATATGCAGGGTGTCCCGCCTGCAGCGAACTGCCACACAAAGGCAGGCACTAGTAAGGACTGTAAGCATTTCTTCTCCCAAAACACGCAGTTTTACCCGAAGAACTCTGCTTTAGTTGCAGGTGGAACACAAGCTGCATTTCACCCACACTGTACACAAAGGGCCCTTCCCTAAATGAATCCTCTATATGCAGATTGTCCCGCCTGCAGCGAACTGCCACAACGAAGGCAGGCACTAGTAAGGACTGTAGCATTTCCTCTCACAAAACACGCAGTTTTACCCGAAGAACTCTGATTTAGTTGCAGGTGGAACACAAGCAGCATTTCTCCCACTGTGTACTCTTTGGTCTCTTCCACGAATGAACTTCTATATGCAGGGTTTCCCACGTGGTGCGAACTGCTTCAACCACAGCAGGCTGTAGAGAGGACGGTAAGCATTTCCTCTTCCAAAACACGGCAGTTTTACCCAAAGAACTCTGCTTTAGTTGCAGGTGGAACACAAGCAGCATTTCTCCCACTGTGTACATTCTGAGCTCCTCCACGAATGAACTCCTATATGCAGGGTTTCCCTCGTGGAGCTACTTGCCTCAAACAAGGCAGGCTCTAGCGAGGACTGTAAGCATTTCCTCTCCCTAAACACGCAGTTTTAACGGAAGAACCCTGCTGTAGTTGCAGGTGGAACACAAGCATCTTTTCTCCCACAGTGAACACAATGGGCACTTCCCCTAATGAACTTGTTCTATAAGAATGGTTTCCCACGTGGAGCGAACTGCCTCAACCATGGCAGGCTCTACTGTGGTCTCTAAGGATTTCCTCTCTGAAAACACGGCACTTTTACCCGAAGAATTCTGCTTTAGTTGCAGGTGGAACACAAGCTGCATTTCACCCACACTGTACACCAAGGGCCCTTCCCCAAATGAAGCTTCTATATGCAGGGTGTCCCGCCTGGAGCGAAGTGCCACACAAAGGCAGGGACTAGTAACGATTGTAAGCATTTCCTCTCCCAATACACGCAGTTTTACCAGAAGAACTCTGCTTTAGTTGCAGGTGGAGCACAAGCTTCATTTCACCCACACTGTACACAAAGGGGCTTTCCCCAAATGAATCTTCTATATGCAGGGTGTACCACCTGCAGCGAACTGCCACACAAAGGCAGGCACTAGTAAGGACTGTAAGCATTTCCTCTCCCAAAACACGCAGTTTTACCCAAAGAACTCTGCTGTAATAGCAGGTGGAACACAAGCAGCATTTCTCCCACTGTGTACTCTCTGAGCTCCTCCACGAATGAACTCCTATATGCAGGGTTTCCCACGTGGAGCGAACTGCCTCAAACAAGGCAGGCTTTTGCGAGGACTGTTAGCATTTCCTCTCCCTAAACACGCAGTTTTAATGGAAGAACTCTGCTTTAGTTGCATGTGGAACACAAGCATCTATTCTCCCACAGTGTACACAAATGGCACATCCCCTAATGAACTTGTTCTATAAGAATTGTTTCCCGCGTGGAGCGAACTGCCTCAACCATGGCAGGCTCTACTGTGGTCTCTAAGGATTTACTCTGTGAAAACACGGCACTTTTACCAGAAGAACTCTGCTTTATTTAGAGGTGGAACACAAGCTGCATTTCACCCACACTGTACACCAAGGGTCTTTCCCCAAATGAATCTTCTATATGCAGGGTGTCCCGCCTGCAGCGAACTGCCACACAAAGGCAGGCACTAGTAAGGACTGTAAGCATTTCTTCTCCCAAAACACGCAGTTTTACCCGAAGAACTCTGCTTTAGTTGCAGGTGGAACACAAGCTGCATTTCACCCACACTGTACACAAAGGGCCCTTCCCTAAATGAATCCTCTATATGCAGATTGTCCCGCCTGCAGCGAACTGCCACAACGAAGGCAGGCACTAGTAAGGACTGTAGCATTTCCTCTCACAAAACACGCAGTTTTACCCGAAGAACTCTGATTTAGTTGCAGGTGGAACACAAGCAGCATTTCTCCCACTGTGTACTCTTTGGTCTCTTCCACGAATGAACTTCTATATGCAGGGTTTCCCACGTGGTGCGAACTGCTTCAACCACAGCAGGCTGTAGAGAGGACGGTAAGCATTTCCTCTTCCAAAACACGGCAGTTTTACCCAAAGAACTCTGCTTTAGTTGCAGGTGGAACACAAGCACCATTTCTCCCACTGTGTACATTCTGAGCTCCTCCACGAATGAACTCCTATATGCAGGGTTTCCCTCGTGGAGCTACTTGCCTCAAACAAGGCAGGCTCTAGCGAGGACTGTAAGCATTTCCTCTCCCTAAACACGCAGTTTTAACGGAAGAACCCTGCTGTAGTTGCAGGTGGAACACAAGCATCTTTTCTCCCACAGTGAACACAATGGGCACTTCCCCTAATGAACTTGTTCTATAAGAATGGTTTCCCACGTGGAGCGAACTGCCTCAACCATGGCAGGCTCTACTGTGGTCTCTAAGGATTTCCTCTCTGAAAACACGGCACTTTTACCCGAAGAATTCTGCTTTAGTTGCAGGTGGAACACAAGCTGCATTTCACCCACACTGTACACCAAGGGCCCTTCCCCAAATGAAGCTTCTATATGCAGGGTGTCCCGCCTGGAGCGAAGTGCCACACAAAGGCAGGGACTAGTAACGATTGTAAGCATTTCCTCTCCCAATACACGCAGTTTTACCAGAAGAACTCTGCTTTAGTTGCAGGTGGAACACAAGCTTCATTTCACCCACACTGTACACAAAGGGGCTTTCCCCAAATGAATCTTCTATATGCAGGGTGTACCACCTGCAGCGAACTGCCACACAAAGGCAGGCACTAGTAAGGACTGTAAGCATTTCCTCTCCCAAAACACGCAGTTTTACCCAAAGAACTCTGCTGTAATAGCAGGTGGAACACAAGCAGCATTTCTCCCACTGTGTACTCTCTGAGCTCCTCCACGAATGAACTCCTATATGCAGGGTTTCCCACGTGGAGCGAACTGCCTCAAACAAGGCAGGCTTTTGCGAGGACTGTTAGCATTTCCTCTCCCTAAACACGCAGTTTTAATGGAAGAACTCTGCTTTAGTTGCATGTGGAACACAAGCATCTATTCTCCCACAGTGTACACAAATGGCACGTCCCCTAATGAACTTGTTCTATAAGAATTGTTTCCCGCGTGGAGCGAACTGCCTCAACCATGGCAGGCTCTACTGTGGTCTCTAAGGATTTACTCTGTGAAAACACGGCACTTTTACCAGAAGAACTCTGCTTTATTTAGAGGTGGAACACAAGCTGCATTTCACCCACACTGTACACCAAGGGTCTTTCCCCAAATGAATCTTCTATATGCAGGGTGTCCCGCCTGCAGCGAACTGCCACACAAAGGCAGGCACTAGTAAGGACTGTAAGCATTTCTTCTCCCAAAACACGCAGTTTTACCCGAAGAACTCTGCTTTAGTTGCAGGTGGAACACAAGCTGCATTTCACCCACACTGTACACAAAGGGCCCTTCCCTAAATGAATCCTCTATATGCAGATTGTCCCGCCTGCAGCGAACTGCCACAACGAAGGCAGGCACTAGTAAGGACTGTAGCATTTCCTCTCACAAAACACGCAGTTTTACCTGAAGAACTCTGATTTAGTTGCAGGTGGAACACAAGCAGCATTTCTCCCACTGTGTACTCTTTGGTCTCTTCCACGAATGAACTTCTATATGCAGGGTTTCCCACGTGGTGCGAACTGCTTCAACCACAGCAGGCTGTAGAGAGGACGGTAAGCATTTCCTCTTCCAAAACACGGCAGTTTTACCCAAAGAACTCTGCTTTAGTTGCAGGTGGAACACAAGCAGCATTTCTCCCACTGTGTGCATTCTGAGCTCCTCCACGAATGAACTCCTATATGCAGGGTTTCCCTCGTGGAGCTACTTGCCTCAAACAAGGCAGGCTCTAGCGAGGACTGTAAGCATTTCCTCTCCCTAAACACGCAGTTTTAACGGAAGAACCCTGCTGTAGTTGCAGGTGGAACACAAGCATCTTTTCTCCCACAGTGAACACAATGGGCACTTCCCCTAATGAACTTGTTCTATAAGAATGGTTTCCCACGTGGAGCGAACTGCCTCAACCATGGCAGGCTCTACTGTGGTCTCTAAGGATTTCCTCTCTGAAAACACGGCACTTTTACCCGAAGAATTCTGCTTTAGTTGCAGGTGGAACACAAGCTGCATTTCACCCACACTGTACACCAAGGGCCCTTCCCCAAATGAAGCTTCTATATGCAGGGTGTCCCGCCTGGAGCGAAGTGCCACACAAAGGCAGGGACTAGTAACGATTGTAAGCATTTCCTCTCCCAATACACGCAGTTTTACCAGAAGAACTCTGCTTTAGTTGCAGGTGGAGCACAAGCTTCATTTCACCCACACTGTACACAAAGGGGCTTTCCCCAAATGAATCTTCTATATGCAGGGTGTACCACCTGCAGCGAACTGCCACACAAAGGCAGGCACTAGTAAGGACTGTAAGCATTTCCTCTCCCAAAACACGCAGTTTTACCCAAAGAACTCTGCTGTAATAGCAGGTGGAACACAAGCAGCATTTCTCCCACTGTGTACTCTCTGAGCTCCTCCACGAATGAACTCCTATATGCAGGGTTTCCCACGTGGAGCGAACTGCCTCAAACAAGGCAGGCTTTTGCGAGGACTGTTAGCATTTCCTCTCCCTAAACACGCAGTTTTAATGGAAGAACTCTGCTTTAGTTGCATGTGGAACACAAGCATCTATTCTCCCACAGTGTACACAAATGGCACGTCCCCTAATGAACTTGTTCTATAAGAATTGTTTCCCGCGTGGAGCGAACTGCCTCAACCATGGCAGGCTCTACTGTGGTCTCTAAGGATTTACTCTGTGAAAACACGGCACTTTTACCAGAAGAACTCTGCTTTATTTAGAGGTGGAACACAAGCTGCATTTCACCCACACTGTACACCAAGGGTCTTTCCCCAAATGAATCTTCTATATGCAGGGTGTCCCGCCTGCAGCGAACTGCCACACAAAGGCAGGCACTAGTAAGGACTGTAAGCATTTCTTCTCCCAAAACACGCAGTTTTACCCGAAGAACTCTGCTTTAGTTGCAGGTGGAACACAAGCTGCATTTCACCCACACTGTACACAAAGGGCCCTTCCCTAAATGAATCCTCTATATGCAGATTGTCCCGCCTGCAGCGAACTGCCACAACGAAGGCAGGCACTAGTAAGGACTGTAGCATTTCCTCTCACAAAACACGCAGTTTTACCTGAAGAACTCTGATTTAGTTGCAGGTGGAACACAAGCAGCATTTCTCCCACTGTGTACTCTTTGGTCTCTTCCACGAATGAACTTCTATATGCAGGGTTTCCCACGTGGTGCGAACTGCTTCAACCACAGCAGGCTGTAGAGAGGACGGTAAGCATTTCCTCTTCCAAAACACGGCAGTTTTACCCAAAGAACTCTGCTTTAGTTGCAGGTGGAACACAAGCACCATTTCTCCCACTGTGTACATTCTGAGCTCCTCCACGAATGAACTCCTATATGCAGGGTTTCCCTCGTGGAGCTACTTGCCTCAAACAAGGCAGGCTCTAGCGAGGACTGTAAGCATTTCCTCTCCCTAAACACGCAGTTTTAACGGAAGAACCCTGCTGTAGTTGCAGGTGGAACACAAGCATCTTTTCTCCCACAGTGAACACAATGGGCACTTCCCCTAATGAACTTGTTCTATAAGAATGGTTTCCCACGTGGAGCGAACTGCCTCAACCATGGCAGGCTCTACTGTGGTCTCTAAGGATTTCCTCTCTGAAAACACGGCACTTTTACCCGAAGAATTCTGCTTTAGTTGCAGGTGGAACACAAGCTGCATTTCACCCACACTGTACACCAAGGGCCCTTCCCCAAATGAAGCTTCTATATGCAGGGTGTCCCGCCTGGAGCGAAGTGCCACACAAAGGCAGGGACTAGTAACGATTGTAAGCATTTCCTCTCCCAATACACGCAGTTTTACCAGAAGAACTCTGCTTTAGTTGCAGGTGGAACACAAGCTTCATTTCACCCACACTGTACACAAAGGGGCTTTCCCCAAATGAATCTTCTATATGCAGGGTGTACCACCTGCAGCGAACTGCCACACAAAGGCAGGAACTAGTAAGGACTGTAAGCATTTCCTCTCCCAAAACACGCAGTTTTACCCAAAGAACTCTGCTGTAATAGCAGGTGGAACACAAGCAGCATTTCTCCCACTGTGTACTCTCTGAGCTCCTCCACGAATGAACTCCTATATGCCTTGTTTCCCACGTGGAGCGAACTGCCTCAAACAAGGCAGGCTTTTGAGAGGACTGTTAGCATTTCCTCTCCCTAAACACGCAGTTTTAATGGAAGAACTCTGCTTTAGTTGCATGTGGAACACAAGCATCTATTCTCCCACAGTGTACACAAATGGCACGTCCCCTAATGAACTTGTTCTATAAGAATTGTTTCCCGCGTGGAGCGAACTGCCTCAACCATGGCAGGCTCTACTGTGGTCTCTAAGGATTTTCTCTGTGAAAACACGGCACTTTTACCAGAAGAACTCTGCTTTATTTAGAGGTGGAACACAAGCTGCATTTCACCCACACTGTACACCAAGGGTCTTTCCCCAAATGAATCTTCTATATGCAGGGTGTCCCGCCTGCAGCGAACTGCCACACAAAGGCAGGCACTAGTAAGGACTGTAAACATTTCTTCTCCCAAAACACGCAGTTTTACCCGAAGAACTCTGCTTTAGTTGCAGGTGGAACACAAGCTGCATTTCACCCACACTGTACACAAAGGGCCCTTCCCTAAATGAATCCTCTATATGCAGATTGTCCCGCCTGCAGCGAACTGCCACAACGAAGGCAGGCACTAGTAAGGACTGTAGCATTTCCTCTCACAAAACACGCAGTTTTACCTGAAGAACTCTGATTTAGTTGCAGGTGGAACACAAGCAGCATTTCTCCCACTGTGTACTCTTTGGTCTCTTCCACGAATGAACTTCTATATGCAGGGTTTCCCACGTGGTGCGAACTGCTTCAACCACAGCAGGCTGTAGAGAGGACGGTAAGCATTTCCTCTTCCAAAACACGGCAGTTTTACCCAAAGAACTCTGCTTTAGTTGCAGGTGGAACACAAGCAGCATTTCTCCCACTGTGTGCATTCTGAGCTCCTCCACGAATGAACTCCTATATGCAGGGTTTCCCTCGTGGAGCTACTTGCCTCAAACAAGGCAGGCTCTAGCGAGGACTGTAAGCATTTCCTCTCCCTAAACACGCAGTTTTAACGGAAGAACCCTGCTGTAGTTGCAGGTGGAACACAAGCATCTTTTCTCCCACAGTGAACACAATGGGCACTTCCCCTAATGAACTTGTTCTATAAGAATGGTTTCCCACGTGGAGCGAACTGCCTCAACCATGGCAGGCTCTACTGTGGTCTCTAAGGATTTCCTCTCTGAAAACACGGCACTTTTACCCGAAGAATTCTGCTTTAGTTGCAGGTGGAACACAAGCTGCATTTCACCCACACTGTACACCAAGGGCCCTTCCCCAAATGAAGCTTCTATATGCAGGGTGTCCCGCCTGGAGCGAAGTGCCACACAAAGGCAGGGACTAGTAACGATTGTAAGCATTTCCTCTCCCAATACACGCAGTTTTACCAGAAGAACTCTGCTTTAGTTGCAGGTGGAACACAAGCTTCATTTCACCCACACTGTACACAAAGGGGCTTTCCCCAAATGAATCTTCTATATGCAGGGTGTACCACCTGCAGCGAACTGCCACACAAAGGCAGGCACTAGTAAGGACTGTAAGCATTTCCTCTCCCAAAACACGCAGTTTTACCCAAAGAACTCTGCTGTAATAGCAGGTGGAACACAAGCAGCATTTCTCCCACTGTGTACTCTCTGAGCTCCTCCACGAATGAACTCCTATATGCAGGGTTTCCCACGTGGAGCGAACTGCCTCAAACAAGGCAGGCTTTGGCGAGGACTGTTAGCATTTCCTCTCCCTAAACACGCAGTTTTAATGGAAGAACTCTGCTTTAGTTGCATGTGGAACACAAGCATCTATTCTCCCACAGTGTACACAAATGGCACGTCCCCTAATGAACTTGTTCTATAAGAATTGTTTCCCGCGTGGAGCGAACTGCCTCAACCATGGCAGGCTCTACTGTGGTCTCTAAGGATTTACTCTGTGAAAACACGGCACTTTTACCAGAAGAACTCTGCTTTATTTAGAGGTGGAACACAAGCTGCATTTCACCCACACTGTACACCAAGGGTCTTTCCCCAAATGAATCTTCTATATGCAGGGTGTCCCGCCTGCAGCGAACTGCCACACAAAGGCAGGCACTAGTAAGGACTGTAAGCATTTCTTCTCCCAAAACACGCAGTTTTACCCGAAGAACTCTGCTTTAGTTGCAGGTGGAACACAAGCTGCATTTCACCCACACTGTACACAAAGGGCCCTTCCCTAAATGAATCCTCTATATGCAGAGTGTCCCGCCTGCAGCGAACTGCCACAACGAAGGCAGGCACTAGTAAGGACTGTAGCATTTCCTCTCACAAAACACGCAGTTTTACCCGAAGAACTCTGATTTAGTTGCAGGTGGAACACAAGCAGCATTTCTCCCACTGTGTACTCTTTGGTCTCTTCCACGAATGAACTTCTATATGCAGGGTTTCCCACGTGGTGCGAACTGCTTCAACCACAGCAGGCTGTAGAGAGGACGGTAAGCATTTCCTCTTCCAAAACACGGCAGTTTTACCCAAAGAACTCTGCTTTAGTTGCAGGTGGAACACAAGCAGCATTTCTCCCACTGTGTACATTCTGAGCTCCTCCACGAATGAACTCCTATATGCAGGGTTTCCCTCGTGGAGCTACTTGCCTCAAACAAGGCAGGCTCTAGCGAGGACTGTAAGCATTTCCTCTCCCTAAACACGCAGTTTTAACGGAAGAACCCTGCTGTAGTTGCAGGTGGAACACAAGCATCTTTTCTCCCACAGTGAACACAATGGGCACTTCCCCTAATGAACTTGTTCTATAAGAATGGTTTCCCACGTGGAGCGAACTGCCTCAACCATGGCAGGCTCTACTGTGGTCTCTAAGGATTTCCTCTCTGAAAACACGGCACTTTTACCCGAAGAATTCTGCTTTAGTTGCAGGTGGAACACAAGCTGCATTTCACCCACACTGTACACCAAGGGCCCTTCCCCAAATGAAGCTTCTATATGCAGGGTGTCCCGCCTGGAGCGAAGTGCCACACAAAGGCAGGGACTAGTAACGATTGTAAGCATTTCCTCTCCCAATACACGCAGTTTTACCAGAAGAACTCTGCTTTAGTTGCAGGTGGAACACAAGCTTCATTTCACCCACACTGTACACAAAGGGGCTTTCCCCAAATGAATCTTCTATATGCAGGGTGTACCACCTGCAGCGAACTGCCACACAAAGGCAGGCACTAGTAAGGACTGTAAGCATTTCCTCTCCCAAAACACGCAGTTTTACCCAAAGAACTCTGCTGTAATAGCAGGTGGAACACAAGCAGCATTTCTCCCACTGTGTACTCTCTGAGCTCCTCCACGAATGAACTCCTATATGCAGGGTTTCCCACGTGGAGCGAACTGCCTCAAACAAGGCAGGCTTTTGCGAGGACTGTTAGCATTTCCTCTCCCTAAACACGCAGTTTTAATGGAAGAACTCTGCTTTAGTTGCATGTGGAACACAAGCATCTATTCTCCCACAGTGTACACAAATGGCACGTCCCCTAATGAACTTGTTCTATAAGAATTGTTTCCCGCGTGGAGCGAACTGCCTCAACCATGGCAGGCTCTACTGTGGTCTCTAAGGATTTACTCTGTGAAAACACGGCACTTTTACCAGAAGAACTCTGCTTTATTTAGAGGTGGAACACAAGCTGCATTTCACCCACACTGTACACCAAGGGTCTTTCCCCAAATGAATCTTCTATATGCAGGGTGTCCCGCCTGCAGCGAACTGCCACACAAAGGCAGGCACTAGTAAGGACTGTAAGCATTTCTTCTCCCAAAACACGCAGTTTTACCCGAAGAACTCTGCTTTAGTTGCAGGTGGAACACAAGCTGCATTTCACCCACACTGTACACAAAGGGCCCTTCCCTAAATGAATCCTCTATATGCAGAGTGTCCCGCCTGCAGCGAACTGCCACAACGAAGGCAGGCACTAGTAAGGACTGTAGCATTTCCTCTCACAAAACACGCAGTTTTACCCGAAGAACTCTGATTTAGTTGCAGGTGGAACACAAGCAGCATTTCTCCCACTGTGTACTCTTTGGTCTCTTCCACGAATGAACTTCTATATGCAGGGTTTCCCACGTGGTGCGAACTGCTTCAACCACAGCAGGCTGTAGAGAGGACGGTAAGCATTTCCTCTTCCAAAACACGGCAGTTTTACCCAAAGAACTCTGCTTTAGTTGCAGGTGGAACACAAGCAGCATTTCTCCCACTGTGTACATTCTGAGCTCCTCCACGAATGAACTCCTATATGCAGGGTTTCCCTCGTGGAGCTACTTGCCTCAAACAAGGCAGGCTCTAGCGAGGACTGTAAGCATTTCCTCTCCCTAAACACGCAGTTTTAACGGAAGAACCCTGCTGTAGTTGCAGGTGGAACACAAGCATCTTTTCTCCCACAGTGAACACAATGGGCACTTCCCCTAATGAACTTGTTCTATAAGAATGGTTTCCCACGTGGAGCGAACTGCCTCAACCATGGCAGGCTCTACTGTGGTCTCTAAGGATTTCCTCTCTGAAAACACGGCACTTTTACCCGAAGAATTCTGCTATAGTTGCAGGTGGAACACAAGCTGCATTTCACCCACACTGTACACCAAGGGCCCTTCCCCAAATGAAGCTTCTATATGCAGGGTGTCCCGCCTGGAGCGAAGTGCCACACAAAGGCAGGGACTAGTAACGATTGTAAGCATTTCCTCTCCCAATACACGCAGTTTTACCAGAAGAACTCTGCTTTAGTTGCAGGTGGAACACAAGCTTCATTTCACCCACACTGTACACAAAGGGGCTTTCCCCAAATGAATCTTCTATATGCAGGGTGTACCACCTGCAGCGAACTGCCACACAAAGGCAGGAACTAGTAAGGACTGTAAGCATTTCCTCTCCCAAAACACGCAGTTTTACCCAAAGAACTCTGCTGTAATAGCAGGTGGAACACAAGCAGCATTTCTCCCACTGTGTACTCTCTGAGCTCCTCCACGAATGAACTCCTATATGCCTTGTTTCCCACGTGGAGCGAACTGCCTCAAACAAGGCAGGCTTTTGAGAGGACTGTTAGCATTTCCTCTCCCTAAACACGCAGTTTTAATGGAAGAACTCTGCTTTAGTTGCATGTGGAACACAAGCATCTATTCTCCCACAGTGTACACAAATGGCACGTCCCCTAATGAACTTGTTCTATAAGAATTGTTTCCCGCGTGGAGCGAACTGCCTCAACCATGGCAGGCTCTACTGTGGTCTCTAAGGATTTTCTCTGTGAAAACACGGCACTTTTACCAGAAGAACTCTGCTTTATTTAGAGGTGGAACACAAGCTGCATTTCACCCACACTGTACACCAAGGGTCTTTCCCCAAATGAATCTTCTATATGCAGGGTGTCCCGCCTGCAGCGAACTGCCACACAAAGGCAGGCACTAGTAAGGACTGTAAGCATTTCTTCTCCCAAAACACGCAGTTTTACCCGAAGAACTCTGCTTTAGTTGCAGGTGGAACACAAGCTGCATTTCACCCACACTGTACACAAAGGGCCCTTCCCTAAATGAATCCTCTATATGCAGATTGTCCCGCCTGCAGCGAACTGCCACAACGAAGGCAGGCACTAGTAAGGACTGTAGCATTTCCTCTCACAAAACACGCAGTTTTACCTGAAGAACTCTGATTTAGTTGCAGGTGGAACACAAGCAGCATTTCTCCCACTGTGTACTCTTTGGTCTCTTCCACGAATGAACTTCTATATGCAGGGTTTCCCACGTGGTGCGAACTGCTTCAACCACAGCAGGCTGTAGAGAGGACGGTAAGCATTTCCTCTTCCAAAACACGGCAGTTTTACCCAAAGAACTCTGCTTTAGTTGCAGGTGGAACACAAGCAGCATTTCTCCCACTGTGTGCATTCTGAGCTCCTCCACGAATGAACTCCTATATGCAGGGTTTCCCTCGTGGAGCTACTTGCCTCAAACAAGGCAGGCTCTAGCGAGGACTGTAAGCATTTCCTCTCCCTAAACACGCAGTTTTAACGGAAGAACCCTGCTGTAGTTGCAGGTGGAACACAAGCATCTTTTCTCCCACAGTGAACACAATGGGCACTTCCCCTAATGAACTTGTTCTATAAGAATGGTTTCCCACGTGGAGCGAACTGCCTCAACCATGGCAGGCTCTACTGTGGTCTCTAAGGATTTCCTCTCTGAAAACACGGCACTTTTACCCGAAGAATTCTGCTTTAGTTGCAGGTGGAACACAAGCTGCATTTCACCCACACTGTACACCAAGGGCCCTTCCCCAAATGAAGCTTCTATATGCAGGGTGTCCCGCCTGGAGCGAAGTGCCACACAAAGGCAGGGACTAGTAACGATTGTAAGCATTTCCTCTCCCAATACACGCAGTTTTACCAGAAGAACTCTGCTTTAGTTGCAGGTGGAACACAAGCTTCATTTCACCCACACTGTACACAAAGGGGCTTTCCCCAAATGAATCTTCTATATGCAGGGTGTACCACCTGCAGCGAACTGCCACACAAAGGCAGGCACTAGTAAGGACTGTAAGCATTTCCTCTCCCAAAACACGCAGTTTTACCCAAAGAACTCTGCTGTAATAGCAGGTGGAACACAAGCAGCATTTCTCCCACTGTGTACTCTCTGAGCTCCTCCACGAATGAACTCCTATATGCAGGGTTTCCCACGTGGAGCGAACTGCCTCTAACAAGGCAGGCTTTTGCGAGGACTGTTAGCATTTCCTCTCCCTAAACACGCAGTTTTAATGGAAGAACTCTGCTTTAGTTGCATGTGGAACACAAGCATCTATTCTCCCACAGTGTACACAAATGGCACGTCCCCTAATGAACTTGTTCTATAAGAATTGTTTCCCGCGTGGAGCGAACTGCCTCAACCATGGCAGGCTCTACTGTGGTCTCTAAGGATTTTCTCTGTGAAAACACGGCACTTTTACCAGAAGAACTCTGCTTTATTTAGAGGTGGAACACAAGCTGCATTTCACCCACACTGTACACCAAGGGTCTTTCCCCAAATGAATCTTCTATATGCAGGGTGTCCCGCCTGCAGCGAACTGCCACACAAAGGCAGGCACTAGTAAGGACTGTAAGCATTTCTTCTCCCAAAACACGCAGTTTTACCCGAAGAACTCTGCTTTAGTTGCAGGTGGAACACAAGCTGCATTTCACCCACACTGTACACAAAGGGCCCTTCCCTAAATGAATCCTCTATATGCAGATTGTCCCGCCTGCAGCGAACTGCCACAACGAAGGCAGGCACTAGTAAGGACTGTAGCATTTCCTCTCACAAAACACGCAGTTTTACCCGAAGAACTCTGATTTAGTTGCAGGTGGAACACAAGCAGCATTTCTCCCACTGTGTACTCTTTGGTCTCTTCCACGAATGAACTTCTATATGCAGGGTTTCCCACGTGGTGCGAACTGCTTCAACCACAGCAGGCTGTAGAGAGGACGGTAAGCATTTCCTCTTCCAAAACACGGCAGTTTTACCCAAAGAACTCTGCTTTAGTTGCAGGTGGAACACAAGCAGCATTTCTCCCACTGTGTGCATTCTGAGCTCCTCCACGAATGAACTCCTATATGCAGGGTTTCCCTCGTGGAGCTACTTGCCTCAAACAAGGCAGGCTCTAGCGAGGACTGTAAGCATTTCCTCTCCCTAAACACGCAGTTTTAACGGAAGAACCCTGCTGTAGTTGCAGGTGGAACACAAGCATCTTTTCTCCCACAGTGAACACAATGGGCACTTCCCCTAATGAACTTGTTCTATAAGAATGGTTTCCCACGTGGAGCGAACTGCCTCAACCATGGCAGGCTCTACTGTGGTCTCTAAGGATTTCCTCTCTGAAAACACGGCACTTTTACCCGAAGAATTCTGCTTTAGTTGCAGGTGGAACACAAGCTGCATTTCACCCACACTGTACACCAAGGGCCCTTCCCCAAATGAAGCTTCTATATGCAGGGTGTCCCGCCTGGAGCGAAGTGCCACACAAAGGCAGGGACTAGTAACGATTGTAAGCATTTCCTCTCCCAATACACGCAGTTTTACCAGAAGAACTCTGCTTTAGTTGCAGGTGGAACACAAGCTTCATTTCACCCACACTGTACACAAAGGGGCTTTCCCCAAATGAATCTTCTATATGCAGGGTGTACCACCTGCAGCGAACTGCCACACAAAGGCAGGCACTAGTAAGGACTGTAAGCATTTCCTCTCCCAAAACACGCAGTTTTACCCAAAGAACTCTGCTGTAATTGCAGGTGGAACACAAGCAGCATTTCTCCCACTGTGTACTCTCTGAGCTCCTCCACGAATGAACTCCTATATGCAGGGTTTCCCACGTGGAGCGAACTGCCTCAAACAAGGCAGGCTTTTGCGAGGACTGTTAGCATTTCCTCTCCCTAAACACGCAGTTTTAATGGAAGAACTCTGCTTTAGTTGCATGTGGAACACAAGCATCTATTCTCCCACAGTGTACACAAATGGCACGTCCCCTAATGAACTTGTTCTATAAGAATTGTTTCCCGCGTGGAGCGAACTGCCTCAACCATGGCAGGCTCTTCTGTGGTCTCTAAGGATTTACTCTGTGAAAACACGGCACTTTTACCAGAAGAACTCTGCTTTATTTAGAGGTGGAACACAAGCTGCATTTCACCCACACTGTACACCAAGGGTCTTTCCCCAAATGAATCTTCTATATGCAGGGTGTCCCGCCTGCAGCGAACTGCCACACAAAGGCAGGCACTAGTAAGGACTGTAAGCATTTCTTCTCCCAAAACACGCAGTTTTACCCGAAGAACTCTGCTTTAGTTGCAGGTGGAACACAAGCTGCATTTCACCCACTGTGTACTCTTTGGTCTCTTCCACGAATGAACTTCTATATGCAGGGTTTCCCACGTGGTGCGAACTGCTTCAACCACAGCAGGCTGTAGAGAGGACGGTAAGCATTTCCTCTTCCAAAACACGGCAGTTTTACCCAAAGAACTCTGCTTTAGTTGCAGGTGGAACACAAGCAGCATTTCTCCCACTGTGTACATTCTGAGCTCCTCCACGAATGAACTCCTATATGCAGGGTTTCCCTCGTGGAGCTACTTGCCTCAAACAAGGCAGGCTCTAGCGAGGACTGTAAGCATTTCCTCTCCCTAAACACGCAGTTTTAACGGAAGAACCCTGCTGTAGTTGCAGGTGGAACACAAGCATCTTTTCTCCCACAGTGAACACAATGGGCACTTCCCCTAATGAACTTGTTCTATAAGAATGGTTTCCCACGTGGAGCGAACTGCCTCAACCATGGCAGGCTCTACTGTGGTCTCTAAGGATTTCCTCTCTGAAAACACGGCACTTTTACCCGAAGAATTCTGCTTTAGTTGCAGGTGGAACACAAGCTGCATTTCACCCACACTGTACACCAAGGGCCCTTCCCCAAATGAAGCTTCTATATGCAGGGTGTCCCGCCTGGAGCGAAGTGCCACACAAAGGCAGGGACTAGTAACGATTGTAAGCATTTCCTCTCCCAATACACGCAGTTTTACCAGAAGAACTCTGCTTTAGTTGCAGGTGGAACACAAGCTTCATTTCACCCACACTGTACACAAAGGGGCTTTCCCCAAATGAATCTTCTATATGCAGGGTGTACCACCTGCAGCGAACTGCCACACAAAGGCAGGCACTAGTAAGGACTGTAAGCATTTCCTCTCCCAAAACACGCAGTTTTACCCAAAGAACTCTGCTGTAATAGCAGGTGGAACACAAGCAGCATTTCTCCCACTGTGTACTCTCTGAGCTCCTCCACGAATGAACTCCTATATGCAGGGTTTCCCACGTGGAGCGAACTGCCTCTAACAAGGCAGGCTTTTGCGAGGACTGTTAGCATTTCCTCTCCCTAAACACGCAGTTTTAATGGAAGAACTCTGCTTTAGTTGCATGTGGAACACAAGCATCTATTCTCCCACAGTGTACACAAATGGCACGTCCCCTAATGAACTTGTTCTATAAGAATTGTTTCCCGCGTGGAGCGAACTGCCTCAACCATGGCAGGCTCTACTGTGGTCTCTAAGGATTTACTCTGTGAAAACACGGCACTTTTACCAGAAGAACTCTGCTTTATTTAGAGGTGGAACACAAGCTGCATTTCACCCACACTGTACACCAAGGGTCTTTCCCCAAATGAATCTTCTATATGCAGGGTGTCCCGCCTGCAGCGAACTGCCACACAAAGGCAGGCACTAGTAAGGACTGTAAGCATTTCTTCTCCCAAAACACGCAGTTTTACCCGAAGAACTCTGCTTTAGTTGCAGGTGGAACACAAGCTGCATTTCACCCACACTGTACACAAAGGGCCCTTCCCTAAATGAATCCTCTATATGCAGATTGTCCCGCCTGCAGCGAACTGCCACAACGAAGGCAGGCACTAGTAAGGACTGTAGCATTTCCTCTCACAAAACACGCAGTTTTACCCGAAGAACTCTGATTTAGTTGCAGGTGGAACACAAGCAGCATTTCTCCCACTGTGTACTCTTTGGTCTCTTCCACGAATGAACTTCTATATGCAGGGTTTCCCACGTGGTGCGAACTGCTTCAACCACAGCAGGCTGTAGAGAGGACGGTAAGCATTTCCTCTTCCAAAACACGGCAGTTTTACCCAAAGAACTCTGCTTTAGTTGCAGGTGGAACACAAGCAGCATTTCTCCCACTGTGTACATTCTGAGCTCCTCCACGAATGAACTCCTATATGCAGGGTTTCCCTCGTGGAGCTACTTGCCTCAAACAAGGCAGGCTCTAGCGAGGACTGTAAGCATTTCCTCTCCCTAAACACGCAGTTTTAACGGAAGAACCCTGCTGTAGTTGCAGGTGGAACACAAGCATCTTTTCTCCCACAGTGAACACAATGGGCACTTCCCCTAATGAACTTGTTCTATAAGAATGGTTTCCCACGTGGAGCGAACTGCCTCAACCATGGCAGGCTCTACTGTGGTCTCTAAGGATTTCCTCTCTGAAAACACGGCACTTTTACCCGAAGAATTCTGCTTTAGTTGCAGGTGGAACACAAGCTGCATTTCACCCACACTGTACACCAAGGGCCCTTCCCCAAATGAAGCTTCTATATGCAGGGTGTCCCGCCTGGAGCGAAGTGCCACACAAAGGCAGGGACTAGTAACGATTGTAAGCATTTCCTCTCCCAATACACGCAGTTTTACCAGAAGAACTCTGCTTTAGTTGCAGGTGGAACACAAGCTTCATTTCACCCACACTGTACACAAAGGGGCTTTCCCCAAATGAATCTTCTATATGCAGGGTGTACCACCTGCAGCGAACTGCCACACAAAGGCAGGCACTAGTAAGGACTGTAAGCATTTCCTCTCCCAAAACACGCAGTTTTACCCAAAGAACTCTGCTGTAATAGCAGGTGGAACACAAGCAGCATTTCTCCCACTGTGTACTCTCTGAGCTCCTCCACGAATGAACTCCTATATGCCTGGTTTCCCACGTGGAGCGAACTGCCTCAAACAAGGCAGGCTTTTGCGAGGACTGTTAGCATTTCCTCTCCCTAAACACGCAGTTTTAATGGAAGAACTCTGCTTTAGTTGCATGTGGAACACAAGCATCTATTCTCCCACAGTGTACACAAATGGCACGTCCCCTAATGAACTTGTTCTATAAGAATTGTTTCCCGCGTGGAGCGAACTGCCTCAACCATGGCAGGCTCTACTGTGGTCTCTAAGGATTTACTCTGTGAAAACACGGCACTTTTACCAGAAGAACTCTGCTTTATTTAGAGGTGGAACACAAGCTGCATTTCACCCACACTGTACACCAAGGGTCTTTCCCCAAATGAATCTTCTATATGCAGGGTGTCCCGCCTGCAGCGAACTGCCACACAAAGGCAGGCACTAGTAAGGACTGTAAGCATTTCTTCTCCCAAAACACGCAGTTTTACCTGAAGAACTCTGCTTTAGTTGCAGGTGGAACACAAGCTGCATTTCACCCACACTGTACACAAAGGGCCCTTCCCTAAATGAATCCTCTATATGCAGAGTGTCCCGCCTGCAGCGAACTGCCACAACGAAGGCAGGCACTAGTAAGGACTGTAGCATTTCCTCTCACAAAACACGCAGTTTTACCCGAAGAACTCTGATTTAGTTGCAGGTGGAACACAAGCAGCATTTCTCCCACTGTGTACTCTTTGGTCTCTTCCACGAATGAACTTCTATATGCAGGGTTTCCCACGTGGTGCGAACTGCTTCAACCACAGCAGGCTGTAGAGAGGACGGTAAGCATTTCCTCTTCCAAAACACGGCAGTTTTACCCAAAGAACTCTGCTTTAGTTGCAGGTGGAACACAAGCAGCATTTCTCCCACTGTGTACATTCTGAGCTCCTCCACGAATGAACTCCTATATGCAGGGTTTCCCTCGTGGAGCTACTTGCCTCAAACAAGGCAGGCTCTAGCGAGGACTGTAAGCATTTCCTCTCCCTAAACACGCAGTTTTAACGGAAGAACCCTGCTGTAGTTGCAGGTGGAACACAAGCATCTTTTCTCCCACAGTGAACACAATGGGCACTTCCCCTAATGAACTTGTTCTATAAGAATGGTTTCCCACGTGGAGCGAACTGCCTCAACCATGGCAGGCTCTACTGTGGTCTCTAAGGATTTCCTCTCTGAAAACACGGCACTTTTACCCGAAGAATTCTGCTATAGTTGCAGGTGGAACACAAGCTGCATTTCACCCACACTGTACACCAAGGGCCCTTCCCCAAATGAAGCTTCTATATGCAGGGTGTCCCGCCTGGAGCGAAGTGCCACACAAAGGCAGGGACTAGTAACGATTGTAAGCATTTCCTCTCCCAATACACGCAGTTTTACCAGAAGAACTCTGCTTTAGTTGCAGGTGGAACACAAGCTTCATTTCACCCACACTGTACACAAAGGGGCTTTCCCCAAATGAATCTTCTATATGCAGGGTGTACCACCTGCAGCGAACTGCCACACAAAGGCAGGAACTAGTAAGGACTGTAAGCATTTCCTCTCCCAAAACACGCAGTTTTACCCAAAGAACTCTGCTGTAATAGCAGGTGGAACACAAGCAGCATTTCTCCCACTGTGTACTCTCTGAGCTCCTCCACGAATGAACTCCTATATGCCTTGTTTCCCACGTGGAGCGAACTGCCTCAAACAAGGCAGGCTTTTGAGAGGACTGTTAGCATTTCCTCTCCCTAAACACGCAGTTTTAATGGAAGAACTCTGCTTTAGTTGCATGTGGAACACAAGCATCTATTCTCCCACAGTGTACACAAATGGCACGTCCCCTAATGAACTTGTTCTATAAGAATTGTTTCCCGCGTGGAGCGAACTGCCTCAACCATGGCAGGCTCTACTGTGGTCTCTAAGGATTTTCTCTGTGAAAACACGGCACTTTTACCAGAAGAACTCTGCTTTATTTAGAGGTGGAACACAAGCTGCATTTCACCCACACTGTACACCAAGGGTCTTTCCCCAAATGAATCTTCTATATGCAGGGTGTCCCGCCTGCAGCGAACTGCCACACAAAGGCAGGCACTAGTAAGGACTGTAAGCATTTCTTCTCCCAAAACACGCAGTTTTACCCGAAGAACTCTGCTTTAGTTGCAGGTGGAACACAAGCTGCATTTCACCCACACTGTACACAAAGGGCCCTTCCCTAAATGAATCCTCTATATGCAGATTGTCCCGCCTGCAGCGAACTGCCACAACGAAGGCAGGCACTAGTAAGGACTGTAGCATTTCCTCTCACAAAACACGCAGTTTTACCCGAAGAACTCTGATTTAGTTGCAGGTGGAACACAAGCAGCATTTCTCCCACTGTGTACTCTTTGGTCTCTTCCACGAATGAACTTCTATATGCAGGGTTTCCCACGTGGTGCGAACTGCTTCAACCACAGCAGGCTGTAGAGAGGACGGTAAGCATTTCCTCTTCCAAAACACGGCAGTTTTACCCAAAGAACTCTGCTTTAGTTGCAGGTGGAACACAAGCAGCATTTCTCCCACTGTGTACATTCTGAGCTCCTCCACGAATGAACTCCTATATGCAGGGTTTCCCTCGTGGAGCTACTTGCCTCAAACAAGGCAGGCTCTAGCGAGGACTGTAAGCATTTCCTCTCCCTAAACACGCAGTTTTAACGGAAGAACCCTGCTGTAGTTGCAGGTGGAACACAAGCATCTTTTCTCCCACAGTGAACACAATGGGCACTTCCCCTAATGAACTTGTTCTATAAGAATGGTTTCCCACGTGGAGCGAACTGCCTCAACCATGGCAGGCTCTACTGTGGTCTCTAAGGATTTCCTCTCTGAAAACACGGCACTTTTACCCGAAGAATTCTGCTTTAGTTGCAGGTGGAACACAAGCTGCATTTCACCCACACTGTACACCAAGGGCCCTTCCCCAAATGAAGCTTCTATATGCAGGGTGTCCCGCCTGGAGCGAAGTGCCACACAAAGGCAGGGACTAGTAACGATTGTAAGCATTTCCTCTCCCAATACACGCAGTTTTACCAGAAGAACTCTGCTTTAGTTGCAGGTGGAACACAAGCTTCATTTCACCCACACTGTACACAAAGGGGCTTTCCCCAAATGAATCTTCTATATGCAGGGTGTACCACCTGCAGCGAACTGCCACACAAAGGCAGGCACTAGTAAGGACTGTAAGCATTTCCTCTCCCAAAACACGCAGTTTTACCCAAAGAACTCTGCTGTAATAGCAGGTGGAACACAAGCAGCATTTCTCCCACTGTGTACTCTCTGAGCTCCTCCACGAATGAACTCCTATATGCAGGGTTTCCCACGTGGAGCAAACTGCCTCAAACAAGGCAGGCTTTTGCGAGGACTGTTAGCATTTCCTCTCCCTAAACACGCAGTTTTAATGGAAGAACTCTGCTTTAGTTGCATGTGGAACACAAGCATCTATTCTCCCACAGTGTACACAAATGGCACGTCCCCTAATGAACTTGTTCTATAAGAATTGTTTCCCGCGTGGAGCGAACTGCCTCAACCATGGCAGGCTCTACTGTGGTCTCTAAGGATTTACTCTGTGAAAACACGGCACTTTTACCAGAAGAACTCTGCTTTATTTAGAGGTGGAACACAAGCTGCATTTCACCCACACTGTACACCAAGGGTCTTTCCCCAAATGAATCTTCTATATGCAGGGTGTCCCGCCTGCAGCGAACTGCCACACAAAGGCAGGCACTAGTAAGGACTGTAAGCATTTCTTCTCCCAAAACACGCAGTTTTACCCGAAGAACTCTGCTTTAGTTGCAGGTGGAACACAAGCTGCATTTCACCCACACTGTACACAAAGGGCCCTTCCCTAAATGAATCCTCTATATGCAGAGTGTCCCGCCTGCAGCGAACTGCCACAACGAAGGCAGGCACTAGTAAGGACTGTAGCATTTCCTCTCACAAAACACGCAGTTTTACCCGAAGAACTCTGATTTAGTTGCAGGTGGAACACAAGCAGCATTTCTCCCACTGTGTACTCTTTGGTCTCTTCCACGAATGAACTTCTATATGCAGGGTTTCCCACGTGGTGCGAACTGCTTCAACCACAGCAGGCTGTAGAGAGGACGGTAAGCATTTCCTCTTCCAAAACACGGCAGTTTTACCCAAAGAACTCTGCTTTAGTTGCAGGTGGAACACAAGCAGCATTTCTCCCACTGTGTGCATTCTGAGCTCCTCCACGAATGAACTCCTATATGCAGGGTTTCCCTCGTGGAGCTACTTGCCTCAAACAAGGCAGGCTCTAGCGAGGACTGTAAGCATTTCCTCTCCCTAAACACGCAGTTTTAACGGAAGAACCCTGCTGTAGTTGCAGGTGGAACACAAGCATCTTTTCTCCCACAGTGAACACAATGGGCACTTCCCCTAATGAACTTGTTCTATAAGAATGGTTTCCCACGTGGAGCGAACTGCCTCAACCATGGCAGGCTCTACTGTGGTCTCTAAGGATTTCCTCTCTGAAAACACGGCACTTTTACCCGAAGAATTCTGCTTTAGTTGCACGTGGAACACAAGCTGCATTTCACCCACACTGTACACCAAGGGCCCTTCCCCAAATGAAGCTTCTATATGCAGGGTATCCCGCCTGGAGCGAAGTGCCACACAAAGGCAGGGACTAGTAACGATTGTAAGCATTTCCTCTCCCAATACACGCAGTTTTACCCAAAGAACTCTGCTGTAATAGCAGGTGGAACACAAGCAGCATTTCTCCCACTGTGTACTCTCTGAGCTCCTCCACGAATGAACTCCTATATGCCTGGTTTCCCACGTGGAGCGAACTGCCTCAAACAAGGCAGGCTTTTGCGAGGACTGTTAGCATTTCCTCTCCCTAAACACGCAGTTTTAATGGAAGAACTCTGCTTTAGTTGCATGTGGAACACAAGCATCTATTCTCCCACAGTGTACACAAATGGCACGTCCCCTAATGAACTTGTTCTATAAGAATTGTTTCCCGCGTGGAGCGAACTGCCTCAACCATGGCAGGCTCTACTGTGGTCTCTAAGGATTTACTCTGTGAAAACACGGCACTTTTACCAGAAGAACTCTGCTTTATTTAGAGGTGGAACACAAGCTGCATTTCACCCACACTGTACACCAAGGGTCTTTCCCCAAATGAATCTTCTATATGCAGGGTGTCCCGCCTGCAGCGAACTGCCACACAAAGGCAGGCACTAGTAAGGACTGTAAGCATTTCTTCTCCCAAAACACGCAGTTTTACCTGAAGAACTCTGCTTTAGTTGCAGGTGGAACACAAGCTGCATTTCACCCACACTGTACACAAAGGGCCCTTCCCTAAATGAATCCTCTATATGCAGAGTGTCCCGCCTGCAGCGAACTGCCACAACGAAGGCAGGCACTAGTAAGGACTGTAGCATTTCCTCTCACAAAACACGCAGTTTTACCCGAAGAACTCTGATTTAGTTGCAGGTGGAACACAAGCAGCATTTCTCCCACTGTGTACTCTTTGGTCTCTTCCACGAATGAACTTCTATATGCAGGGTTTCCCACGTGGTGCGAACTGCTTCAACCACAGCAGGCTGTAGAGAGGACGGTAAGCATTTCCTCTTCCAAAACACGGCAGTTTTACCCAAAGAACTCTGCTTTAGTTGCAGGTGGAACACAAGCAGCATTTCTCCCACTGTGTACATTCTGAGCTCCTCCACGAATGAACTCCTATATGCAGGGTTTCCCTCGTGGAGCTACTTGCCTCAAACAAGGCAGGCTCTAGCGAGGACTGTAAGCATTTCCTCTCCCTAAACACGCAGTTTTAACGGAAGAACCCTGCTGTAGTTGCAGGTGGAACACAAGCATCTTTTCTCCCACAGTGAACACAATGGGCACTTCCCCTAATGAACTTGTTCTATAAGAATGGTTTCCCACGTGGAGCGAACTGCCTCAACCATGGCAGGCTCTACTGTGGTCTCTAAGGATTTCCTCTCTGAAAACACGGCACTTTTACCCGAAGAATTCTGCTATAGTTGCAGGTGGAACACAAGCTGCATTTCACCCACACTGTACACCAAGGGCCCTTCCCCAAATGAAGCTTCTATATGCAGGGTGTCCCGCCTGGAGCGAAGTGCCACACAAAGGCAGGGACTAGTAACGATTGTAAGCATTTCCTCTCCCAATACACGCAGTTTTACCAGAAGAACTCTGCTTTAGTTGCAGGTGGAACACAAGCTTCATTTCACCCACACTGTACACAAAGGGGCTTTCCCCAAATGAATCTTCTATATGCAGGGTGTACCACCTGCAGCGAACTGCCACACAAAGGCAGGAACTAGTAAGGACTGTAAGCATTTCCTCTCCCAAAACACGCAGTTTTACCCAAAGAACTCTGCTGTAATAGCAGGTGGAACACAAGCAGCATTTCTCCCACTGTGTACTCTCTGAGCTCCTCCACGAATGAACTCCTATATGCCTTGTTTCCCACGTGGAGCGAACTGCCTCAAACAAGGCAGGCTTTTGAGAGGACTGTTAGCATTTCCTCTCCCTAAACACGCAGTTTTAATGGAAGAACTCTGCTTTAGTTGCATGTGGAACACAAGCATCTATTCTCCCACAGTGTACACAAATGGCACGTCCCCTAATGAACTTGTTCTATAAGAATTGTTTCCCGCGTGGAGCGAACTGCCTCAACCATGGCAGGCTCTACTGTGGTCTCTAAGGATTTTCTCTGTGAAAACACGGCACTTTTACCAGAAGAACTCTGCTTTATTTAGAGGTGGAACACAAGCTGCATTTCACCCACACTGTACACCAAGGGTCTTTCCCCAAATGAATCTTCTATATGCAGGGTGTCCCGCCTGCAGCGAACTGCCACACAAAGGCAGGCACTAGTAAGGACTGTAAGCATTTCTTCTCCCAAAACACGCAGTTTTACCCGAAGAACTCTGCTTTAGTTGCAGGTGGAACACAAGCTGCATTTCACCCACACTGTACACAAAGGGCCCTTCCCTAAATGAATCCTCTATATGCAGATTGTCCCGCCTGCAGCGAACTGCCACAACGAAGGCAGGCACTAGTAAGGACTGTAGCATTTCCTCTCACAAAACACGCAGTTTTACCCGAAGAACTCTGATTTAGTTGCAGGTGGAACACAAGCAGCATTTCTCCCACTGTGTACTCTTTGGTCTCTTCCACGAATGAACTTCTATATGCAGGGTTTCCCACGTGGTGCGAACTGCTTCAACCACAGCAGGCTGTAGAGAGGACGGTAAGCATTTCCTCTTCCAAAACACGGCAGTTTTACCCAAAGAACTCTGCTTTAGTTGCAGGTGGAACACAAGCAGCATTTCTCCCACTGTGTACATTCTGAGCTCCTCCACGAATGAACTCCTATATGCAGGGTTTCCCTCGTGGAGCTACTTGCCTCAAACAAGGCAGGCTCTAGCGAGGACTGTAAGCATTTCCTCTCCCTAAACACGCAGTTTTAACGGAAGAACCCTGCTGTAGTTGCAGGTGGAACACAAGCATCTTTTCTCCCACAGTGAACACAATGGGCACTTCCCCTAATGAACTTGTTCTATAAGAATGGTTTCCCACGTGGAGCGAACTGCCTCAACCATGGCAGGCTCTACTGTGGTCTCTAAGGATTTCCTCTCTGAAAACACGGCACTTTTACCCGAAGAATTCTGCTTTAGTTGCAGGTGGAACACAAGCTGCATTTCACCCACACTGTACACCAAGGGCCCTTCCCCAAATGAAGCTTCTATATGCAGGGTGTCCCGCCTGGAGCAAAGTGCCACACAAAGGCAGGGACTAGTAACGATTGTAAGCATTTCCTCTCCCAATACACGCAGTTTTACCAGAAGAACTCTGCTTTAGTTGCAGGTGGAACACAAGCTTCATTTCACCCACACTGTACACAAAGGGGCTTTCCCCAAATGAATCTTCTATATGCAGGGTGTACCACCTGCAGCGAACTGCCACACAAAGGCAGGCACTAGTAAGGACTGTAAGCATTTCCTCTCCCAAAACACGCAGTTTTACCCAAAGAACTCTGCTGTAATAGCAGGTGGAACACAAGCAGCATTTCTCCCACTGTGTACTCTCTGAGCTCCTCCACGAATGAACTCCTATATGCAGGGTTTCCCACGTGGAGCGAACTGCCTCAAACAAGGCAGGCTTTTGCGAGGACTGTTAGCATTTCCTCTCCCTAAACACGCAGTTTTAATGGAAGAACTCTGCTTTAGTTGCATGTGGAACACAAGCATCTATTCTCCCACAGTGTACACAAATGGCACGTCCCCTAATGAACTTGTTCTATAAGAATTGTTTCCCGCGTGGAGCGAACTGCCTCAACCATGGCAGGCTCTACTGTGGTCTCTAAGGATTTACTCTGTGAAAACACGGCACTTTTACCAGAAGAACTCTGCTTTATTTAGAGGTGGAACACAAGCTGCATTTCACCCACACTGTACACCAAGGGTCTTTCCCCAAATGAATCTTCTATATGCAGGGTGTCCCGCCTGCAGCGAACTGCCACACAAAGGCAGGCACTAGTAAGGACTGTAAGCATTTCTTCTCCCAAAACACGCAGTTTTACCCGAAGAACTCTGCTTTAGTTGCAGGTGGAACACAAGCTGCATTTCACCCACACTGTACACAAAGGGCCCTTCCCTAAATGAATCCTCTATATGCAGAGTGTCCCGCCTGCAGCGAACTGCCACAACGAAGGCAGGCACTAGTAAGGACTGTAGCATTTCCTCTCACAAAACACGCAGTTTTACCCGAAGAACTCTGCTTTAGTTGCAGGTGGAACACAAGCAGCATTTCTCCCACTGTGTACTCTTTGGTCTCTTCCACGAATGAACTTCTATATGCAGGGTTTCCCACGTGGTGCGAACTGCTTCAACCACAGCAGGCTGTAGAGAGGACGGTAAGCATTTCCTCTTCCAAAACACGGCAGTTTTACCCAAAGAACTCTGCTTTAGTTGCAGGTGGAACACAAGCAGCATTTCTCCCACTGTGTGCATTCTGAGCTCCTCCACGAATGAACTCCTATATGCAGGGTTTCCCTCGTGGAGCTACTTGCCTCAAACAAGGCAGGCTCTAGCGAGGACTGTAAGCATTTCCTCTCCCTAAACACGCAGTTTTAACGGAAGAACCCTGCTGTAGTTGCAGGTGGAACACAAGCATCTTTTCTCCCACAGTGAACACAATGGGCACTTCCCCTAATGAACTTGTTCTATAAGAATGGTTTCCCACGTGGAGCGAACTGCCTCAACCATGGCAGGCTCTACTGTGGTCTCTAAGGATTTCCTCTCTGAAAACACGGCACTTTTACCCGAAGAATTCTGCTTTAGTTGCAGGTGGAACACAAGCTGCATTTCACCCACACTGTACACCAAGGGCCCTTCCCCAAATGAAGCTTCTATATGCAGGGTATCCCGCCTGGAGCGAAGTGCCACACAAAGGCAGGGACTAGTAACGATTGTAAGCATTTCCTCTCCCAATACACGCAGTTTTACCCAAAGAACTCTGCTGTAATAGCAGGTGGAACACAAGCAGCATTTCTCCCACTGTGTACTCTCTGAGCTCCTCCACGAATGAACTCCTATATGCCTGGTTTCCCACGTGGAGCGAACTGCCTCAAACAAGGCAGGCTTTTGCGAGGACTGTTAGCATTTCCTCTCCCTAAACACGCAGTTTTAATGGAAGAACTCTGCTTTAGTTGCATGTGGAACACAAGCATCTATTCTCCCACAGTGTACACAAATGGCACGTCCCCTAATGAACTTGTTCTATAAGAATTGTTTCCCGCGTGGAGCGAACTGCCTCAACCATGGCAGGCTCTACTGTGGTCTCTAAGGATTTACTCTGTGAAAACACGGCACTTTTACCAGAAGAACTCTGCTTTATTTAGAGGTGGAACACAAGCTGCATTTCACCCACACTGTACACCAAGGGTCTTTCCCCAAATGAATCTTCTATATGCAGGGTGTCCCGCCTGCAGCGAACTGCCACACAAAGGCAGGCACTAGTAAGGACTGTAAGCATTTCTTCTCCCAAAACACGCAGTTTTACCTGAAGAACTCTGCTTTAGTTGCAGGTGGAACACAAGCTGCATTTCACCCACACTGTACACAAAGGGCCCTTCCCTAAATGAATCCTCTATATGCAGAGTGTCCCGCCTGCAGCGAACTGCCACAACGAAGGCAGGCACTAGTAAGGACTGTAGCATTTCCTCTCACAAAACACGCAGTTTTACCCGAAGAACTCTGATTTAGTTGCAGGTGGAACACAAGCAGCATTTCTCCCACTGTGTACTCTTTGGTCTCTTCCACGAATGAACTTCTATATGCAGGGTTTCCCACGTGGTGCGAACTGCTTCAACCACAGCAGGCTGTAGAGAGGACGGTAAGCATTTCCTCTTCCAAAACACGGCAGTTTTACCCAAAGAACTCTGCTTTAGTTGCAGGTGGAACACAAGCAGCATTTCTCCCACTGTGTACATTCTGAGCTCCTCCACGAATGAACTCCTATATGCAGGGTTTCCCTCGTGGAGCTACTTGCCTCAAACAAGGCAGGCTCTAGCGAGGACTGTAAGCATTTCCTCTCCCTAAACACGCAGTTTTAACGGAAGAACCCTGCTGTAGTTGCAGGTGGAACACAAGCATCTTTTCTCCCACAGTGAACACAATGGGCACTTCCCCTAATGAACTTGTTCTATAAGAATGGTTTCCCACGTGGAGCGAACTGCCTCAACCATGGCAGGCTCTACTGTGGTCTCTAAGGATTTCCTCTCTGAAAACACGGCACTTTTACCCGAAGAATTCTGCTATAGTTGCAGGTGGAACACAAGCTGCATTTCACCCACACTGTACACCAAGGGCCCTTCCCCAAATGAAGCTTCTATATGCAGGGTGTCCCGCCTGGAGCGAAGTGCCACACAAAGGCAGGGACTAGTAACGATTGTAAGCATTTCCTCTCCCAATACACGCAGTTTTACCAGAAGAACTCTGCTTTAGTTGCAGGTGGAACACAAGCTTCATTTCACCCACACTGTACACAAAGGGGCTTTCCCCAAATGAATCTTCTATATGCAGGGTGTACCACCTGCAGCGAACTGCCACACAAAGGCAGGAACTAGTAAGGACTGTAAGCATTTCCTCTCCCAAAACACGCAGTTTTACCCAAAGAACTCTGCTGTAATAGCAGGTGGAACACAAGCAGCATTTCTCCCACTGTGTACTCTCTGAGCTCCTCCACGAATGAACTCCTATATGCCTTGTTTCCCACGTGGAGCGAACTGCCTCAAACAAGGCAGGCTTTTGAGAGGACTGTTAGCATTTCCTCTCCCTAAACACGCAGTTTTAATGGAAGAACTCTGCTTTAGTTGCATGTGGAACACAAGCATCTATTCTCCCACAGTGTACACAAATGGCACGTCCCCTAATGAACTTGTTCTATAAGAATTGTTTCCCGCGTGGAGCGAACTGCCTCAACCATGGCAGGCTCTACTGTGGTCTCTAAGGATTTTCTCTGTGAAAACACGGCACTTTTACCAGAAGAACTCTGCTTTATTTAGAGGTGGAACACAAGCTGCATTTCACCCACACTGTACACCAAGGGTCTTTCCCCAAATGAATCTTCTATATGCAGGGTGTCCCGCCTGCAGCGAACTGCCACACAAAGGCAGGCACTAGTAAGGACTGTAAGCATTTCTTCTCCCAAAACACGCAGTTTTACCCGAAGAACTCTGCTTTAGTTGCAGGTGGAACACAAGCTGCATTTCACCCACACTGTACACAAAGGGCCCTTCCCTAAATGAATCCTCTATATGCAGATTGTCCCGCCTGCAGCGAACTGCCACAACGAAGGCAGGCACTAGTAAGGACTGTAGCATTTCCTCTCACAAAACACGCAGTTTTACCCGAAGAACTCTGATTTAGTTGCAGGTGGAACACAAGCAGCATTTCTCCCACTGTGTACTCTTTGGTCTCTTCCACGAATGAACTTCTATATGCAGGGTTTCCCACGTGGTGCGAACTGCTTCAACCACAGCAGGCTGTAGAGAGGACGGTAAGCATTTCCTCTTCCAAAACACGGCAGTTTTACCCAAAGAACTCTGCTTTAGTTGCAGGTGGAACACAAGCAGCATTTCTCCCACTGTGTACATTCTGAGCTCCTCCACGAATGAACTCCTATATGCAGGGTTTCCCTCGTGGAGCTACTTGCCTCAAACAAGGCAGGCTCTAGCGAGGACTGTAAGCATTTCCTCTCCCTAAACACGCAGTTTTAACGGAAGAACCCTGCTGTAGTTGCAGGTGGAACACAAGCATCTTTTCTCCCACAGTGAACACAATGGGCACTTCCCCTAATGAACTTGTTCTATAAGAATGGTTTCCCACGTGGAGCGAACTGCCTCAACCATGGCAGGCTCTACTGTGGTCTCTAAGGATTTCCTCTCTGAAAACACGGCACTTTTACCCGAAGAATTCTGCTTTAGTTGCAGGTGGAACACAAGCTGCATTTCACCCACACTGTACACCAAGGGCCCTTCCCCAAATGAAGCTTCTATATGCAGGGTGTCCCGCCTGGAGCGAAGTGCCACACAAAGGCAGGGACTAGTAACGATTGTAAGCATTTCCTCTCCCAATACACGCAGTTTTACCAGAAGAACTCTGCTTTAGTTGCAGGTGGAACACAAGCTTCATTTCACCCACACTGTACACAAAGGGGCTTTCCCCAAATGAATCTTCTATATGCAGGGTGTACCACCTGCAGCGAACTGCCACACAAAGGCAGGCACTAGTAAGGACTGTAAGCATTTCCTCTCCCAAAACACGCAGTTTTACCCAAAGAACTCTGCTGTAATAGCAGGTGGAACACAAGCAGCATTTCTCCCACTGTGTACTCTCTGAGCTCCTCCACGAATGAACTCCTATATGCAGGGTTTCCCACGTGGAGCGAACTGCCTCAAACAAGGCAGGCTTTTGCGAGGACTGTTAGCATTTCCTCTCCCTAAACACGCAGTTTTAATGGAAGAACTCTGCTTTAGTTGCATGTGGAACACAAGCATCTATTCTCCCACAGTGTACACAAATGGCACGTCCCCTAATGAACTTGTTCTATAAGAATTGTTTCCCGCGTGGAGCGAACTGCCTCAACCATGGCAGGCTCTACTCTGGTCTCTAAGGATTTACTCTGTGAAAACACGGCACTTTTACCAGAAGAACTCTGCTTTATTTAGAGGTGGAACACAAGCTGCATTTCACCCACACTGTACACCAAGGGTCTTTCCCCAAATGAATCTTCTATATGCAGGGTGTCCCGCCTGCAGCGAACTGCCACACAAAGGCAGGCACTAGTAAGGACTGTAAGCATTTCTTCTCCCAAAACACGCAGTTTTACCCGAAGAACTCTGCTTTAGTTGCAGGTGGAACACAAGCTGCATTTCACCCACACTGTACACAAAGGGCCCTTCCCTAAATGAATCCTCTATATGCAGAGTGTCCCGCCTGCAGCGAACTGCCACAACGAAGGCAGGCACTAGTAAGGACTGTAGCATTTCCTCTCACAAAACACGCAGTTTTACCCGAAGAACTCTGATTTAGTTGCAGGTGGAACACAAGCAGCATTTCTCCCACTGTGTACTCTTTGGTCTCTTCCACGAATGAACTTCTATATGCAGGGTTTCCCACGTGGTGCGAACTGCTTCAACCACAGCAGGCTGTAGAGAGGACGGTAAGCATTTCCTCTTCCAAAACACGGCAGTTTTACCCAAAGAACTCTGCTTTAGTTGCAGGTGGAACACAAGCAGCATTTCTCCCACTGTGTACATTCTGAGCTCCTCCACGAATGAACTTCTATATGCAGGGTTTCCCTCGTGGAGCTACTTGCCTCAAACAAGGCAGGCTCTAGCGAGGACTGTAAGCATTTCCTCTCCCTAAACACGCAGTTTTAACGGAAGAACCCTGCTGTAGTTGCAGGTGGAACACAAGCATCTTTTCTCCCACAGTGAACACAATGGGCACTTCCCCTAATGAACTTGTTCTATAAGAATGGTTTCCCACGTGGAGCGAACTGCCTCAACCATGGCAGGCTCTACTGTGGTCTCTAAGGATTTCCTCTCTGAAAACACGGCACTTTTACCCGAAGAATTCTGCTATAGTTGCAGGTGGAACACAAGCTGCATTTCACCCACACTGTACACCAAGGGCCCTTCCCCAAATGAAGCTTCTATATGCAGGGTGTCCCGCCTGGAGCGAAGTGCCACACAAAGGCAGGGACTAGTAACGATTGTAAGCATTTCCTCTCCCAATACACGCAGTTTTACCAGAAGAACTCTGCTTTAGTTGCAGGTGGAACACAAGCTTCATTTCACCCACACTGTACACAAAGGGGCTTTCCCCAAATGAATCTTCTATATGCAGGGTGTACCACCTGCAGCGAACTGCCACACAAAGGCAGGAACTAGTAAGGACTGTAAGCATTTCCTCTCCCAAAACACGCAGTTTTACCCAAAGAACTCTGCTGTAATAGCAGGTGGAACACAAGCAGCATTTCTCCCACTGTGTACTCTCTGAGCTCCTCCACGAATGAACTCCTATATGCAGGGTTTCCCACGTGGAGCGAACTGCCTCAAACAAGGCAGGCTTTTGCGAGGACTGTTAGCATTTCCTCTCCCTAAACACGCAGTTTTAATGGAAGAACTCTGCTTTAGTTGCATGTGGAACACAAGCATCTATTCTCCCA
The DNA here is from genome assembly GCF_025265405.1 of Mesoplodon densirostris. Taxonomy (NCBI): domain Eukaryota; kingdom Metazoa; phylum Chordata; class Mammalia; order Artiodactyla; family Ziphiidae; genus Mesoplodon; species Mesoplodon densirostris. Next base: position 87,005,418 of record NC_082667.1, read on the forward strand.
CAGTGTACACAAATGGCACGTCCCCTAATGAACTTGTTCTATAAGAATTGTTTCCCGCGTGGAGCGAACTGCCTCAACCATGGCAGGCTCTACTGTGGTCTCTAAGGATTTTCTCTGTGAAAACACGGCACTTTTACCAGAAGAACTCTGCTTTATTTAGAGGTGGAACACAAGCTGCATTTCACCCACACTGTACACCAAGGGTCTTTCCCCAAATGAATCTTCTATATGCAGGGTGTCCCGCCTGCAGCGAACTGCCACACAAAGGCAGGCACTAGTAAGGACTGTAAGCATTTCTTCTCCCAAAACACGCAGTTTTACCCGAAGAACTCTGCTTTAGTTGCAGGTGGAACACAAGCTGCATTTCACCCACACTGTACACAAAGGGCCCTTCCCTAAATGAATCCTCTATATGCAGATTGTCCCGCCTGCAGCGAACTGCCACAACGAAGGCAGGCACTAGTAAGGACTGTAGCATTTCCTCTCACAAAACACGCAGTTTTACCCGAAGAACTCTGATTTAGTTGCAGGTGGAACACAAGCAGCATTTCTCCCACTGTGTACTCTTTGGTCTCTTCCACGAATGAACTTCTATATGCAGGGTTTCCCACGTGGTGCGAACTGCTTCAACCACAGCAGGCTGTAGAGAGGACGGTAAGCATTTCCTCTTCCAAAACACGGCAGTTTTACCCAAAGAACTCTGCTTTAGTTGCAGGTGGAACACAAGCAGCATTTCTCCCACTGTGTGCATTCTGAGCTCCTCCACGAATGAACTCCTATATGCAGGGTTTCCCTCGTGGAGCTACTTGCCTCAAACAAGGCAGGCTCTAGCGAGGACTGTAAGCATTTCCTCTCCCTAAACACGCAGTTTTAACGGAAGAACCCTGCTGTAGTTGCAGGTGGAACACAAGCATCTTTTCTCCCACAGTGAACACAATGGGCACTTCCCCTAATGAACTTGTTCTATAAGAATGGTTTCCCACGTGGAGCGAACTGCCTCAACCATGGCAGGCTCTACTGTGGTCTCTAAGGATTTCCTCTCTGAAAACACGGCACTTTTACCCGAAGAATTCTGCTTTAGTTGCAGGTGGAACACAAGCTGCATTTCACCCACACTGTACACCAAGGGCCCTTCCCCAAATGAAGCTTCTATATGCAGGGTGTCCCGCCTGGAGCGAAGTGCCACACAAAGGCAGGGACTAGTAACGATTGTAAGCATTTCCTCTCCCAATACACGCAGTTTTACCAGAAGAACTCTGCTTTAGTTGCAGGTGGAACACAAGCTTCATTTCACCCACACTGTACACAAAGGGGCTTTCCCCAAATGAATCTTCTATATGCAGGGTGTACCACCTGCAGCGAACTGCCACACAAAGGCAGGCACTAGTAAGGACTGTAAGCATTTCCTCTCCCAAAACACGCAGTTTTACCCAAAGAACTCTGCTGTAATAGCAGGTGGAACACAAGCAGCATTTCTCCCACTGTGTACTCTCTGAGCTCCTCCACGAATGAACTCCTATATGCAGGGTTTCCCACGTGGAGCGAACTGCCTCAAACAAGGCAGGCTTTTGCGAGGACTGTTAGCATTTCCTCTCCCTAAACACGCAGTTTTAATGGAAGAACTCTGCTTTAGTTGCATGTGGAACACAAGCATCTATTCTCCCACAGTGTACACAAATGGCACGTCCCCTAATGAACTTGTTCTATAAGAATTGTTTCCCGCGTGGAGCGAACTGCCTCAACCATGGCAGGCTCTACTCTGGTCTCTAAGGATTTACTCTGTGAAAACACGGCACTTTTACCAGAAGAACTCTGCTTTATTTAGAGGTGGAACACAAGCTGCATTTCACCCACACTGTACACCAAGGGTCTTTCCCCAAATGAATCTTCTATATGCAGGGTGTCCCGCCTGCAGCGAACTGCCACACAAAGGCAGGCACTAGTAAGGACTGTAAGCATTTCTTCTCCCAAAACACGCAGTTTTACCCGAAGAACTCTGCTTTAGTTGCAGGTGGAACACAAGCTGCATTTCACCCACACTGTACACAAAGGGCCCTTCCCTAAATGAATCCTCTATATGCAGAGTGTCCCGCCTGCAGCGAACTGCCACAACGAAGGCAGGCACTAGTAAGGACTGTAGCATTTCCTCTCACAAAACACGCAGTTTTACCCGAAGAACTCTGATTTAGTTGCAGGTGGAACACAAGCAGCATTTCTCCCACTGTGTACTCTTTGGTCTCTTCCACGAATGAACTTCTATATGCAGGGTTTCCCACGTGGTGCGAACTGCTTCAACCACAGCAGGCTGTAGAGAGGACGGTAAGCATTTCCTCTTCCAAAACACGGCAGTTTTACCCAAAGAACTCTGCTTTAGTTGCAGGTGGAACACAAGCAGCATTTCTCCCACTGTGTACATTCTGAGCTCCTCCACGAATGAACTCCTATATGCAGGGTTTCCCTCGTGGAGCTACTTGCCTCAAACAAGGCAGGCTCTAGCGAGGACTGTAAGCATTTCCTCTCCCTAAACACGCAGTTTTAACGGAAGAACCCTGCTGTAGTTGCAGGTGGAACACAAGCATCTTTTCTCCCACAGTGAACACAATGGGCACTTCCCCTAATGAACTTGTTCTATAAGAATGGTTTCCCACGTGGAGCGAACTGCCTCAACCATGGCAGGCTCTACTGTGGTCTCTAAGGATTTCCTCTCTGAAAACACGGCACTTTTACCCGAAGAATTCTGCTTTAGTTGCAGGTGGAACACAAGCTGCATTTCACCCACACTGTACACCAAGGGCCCTTCCCCAAATGAAGCTTCTATATGCAGGGTGTCCCGCCTGGAGCGAAGTGCCACACAAAGGCAGGGACTAGTAACGATTGTAAGCATTTCCTCTCCCAATACACGCAGTTTTACCAGAAGAACTCTGCTTTAGTTGCAGGTGGAGCACAAGCTTCATTTCACCCACACTGTACACAAAGGGGCTTTCCCCAAATGAATCTTCTATATGCAGGGTGTACCACCTGCAGCGAACTGCCACACAAAGGCAGGCACTAGTAAGGACTGTAAGCATTTCCTCTCCCAAAACACGCAGTTTTACCCAAAGAACTCTGCTGTAATAGCAGGTGGAACACAAGCAGCATTTCTCCCACTGTGTACTCTCTGAGCTCCTCCACGAATGAACTCCTATATGCAGGGTTTCCCACGTGGAGCGAACTGCCTCAAACAAGGCAGGCTTTTGCGAGGACTGTTAGCATTTCCTCTCCCTAAACACGCAGTTTTAATGGAAGAACTCTGCTTTAGTTGCATGTGGAACACAAGCATCTATTCTCCCACAGTGTACACAAATGGCACGTCCCCTAATGAACTTGTTCTATAAGAATTGTTTCCCGCGTGGAGCGAACTGCCTCAACCATGGCAGGCTCTACTGTGGTCTCTAAGGATTTACTCTGTGAAAACACGGCACTTTTACCAGAAGAACTCTGCTTTATTTAGAGGTGGAACACAAGCTGCATTTCACCCACACTGTACACCAAGGGTCTTTCCCCAAATGAATCTTCTATATGCAGGGTGTCCCGCCTGCAGCGAACTGCCACACAAAGGCAGGCACTAGTAAGGACTGTAAGCATTTCTTCTCCCAAAACACGCAGTTTTACCCGAAGAACTCTGCTTTAGTTGCAGGTGGAACACAAGCTGCATTTCACCCACACTGTACACAAAGGGCCCTTCCCTAAATGAATCCTCTATATGCAGATTGTCCCGCCTGCAGCGAACTGCCACAACGAAGGCAGGCACTAGTAAGGACTGTAGCATTTCCTCTCACAAAACACGCAGTTTTACCCGAAGAACTCTGATTTAGTTGCAGGTGGAACACAAGCAGCATTTCTCCCACTGTGTACTCTTTGGTCTCTTCCACGAATGAACTTCTATATGCAGGGTTTCCCACGTGGTGCGAACTGCTTCAACCACAGCAGGCTGTAGAGAGGACGGTAAGCATTTCCTCTTCCAAAACACGGCAGTTTTACCCAAAGAACTCTGCTTTAGTTGCAGGTGGAACACAAGCAGCATTTCTCCCACTGTGTACATTCTGAGCTCCTCCACGAATGAACTCCTATATGCAGGGTTTCCCTCGTGGAGCTACTTGCCTCAAACAAGGCAGGCTCTAGCGAGGACTGTAAGCATTTCCTCTCCCTAAACACGCAGTTTTAACGGAAGAACCCTGCTGTAGTTGCAGGTGGAACACAAGCATCTTTTCTCCCACAGTGAACACAATGGGCACTTCCCCTAATGAACTTGTTCTATAAGAATGGTTTCCCACGTGGAGCGAACTGCCTCAACCATGGCAGGCTCTACTGTGGTCTCTAAGGATTTCCTCTCTGAAAACACGGCACTTTTACCCGAAGAATTCTGCTTTAGTTGCAGGTGGACCACAAGCTGCATTTCACCCACACTGTACACCAAGGGCCCTTCCCCAAATGAAGCTTCTATATGCAGGGTGTCCCGCCTGGAGCGAAGTGCCACACAAAGGCAGGGACTAGTAACGATTGTAAGCATTTCCTCTCCCAATACACGCAGTTTTACCAGAAGAACTCTGCTTTAGTTGCAGGTGGAACACAAGCTTCATTTCACCCACACTGTACACAAAGGGGCTTTCCCCAAATGAATCTTCTATATGCAGGGTGTACCACCTGCAGCGAACTGCCACACAAAGGCAGGCACTAGTAAGGACTGTAAGCATTTCCTCTCCCAAAACACGCAGTTTTACCCAAAGAACTCTGCTGTAATAGCAGGTGGAACACAAGCAGCATTTCTCCCACTGTGTACTCTCTGAGCTCCTCCACGAATGAACTCCTATATGCAGGGTTTCCCACGTGGAGCGAACTGCCTCTAACAAGGCAGGCTTTTGCGAGGACTGTTAGCATTTCCTCTCCCTAAACACGCAGTTTTAATGGAAGAACTCTGCTTTAGTTGCATGTGGAACACAAGCATCTATTCTCCCACAGTGTACACAAATGGCACGTCCCCTAATGAACTTGTTCTATAAGAATTGTTTCCCGCGTGGAGCGAACTGCCTCAACCATGGCAGGCTCTACTGTGGTCTCTAAGGATTTACTCTGTGAAAACACGGCACTTTTACCAGAAGAACTCTGCTTTATTTAGAGGTGGAACACAAGCTGCATTTCACCCACACTGTACACCAAGGGTCTTTCCCCAAATGAATCTTCTATATGCAGGGTGTCCCGCCTGCAGCGAACTGCCACACAAAGGCAGGCACTAGTAAGGACTGTAAGCATTTCTTCTCCCAAAACACGCAGTTTTACCCGAAGAACTCTGCTTTAGTTGCAGGTGGAACACAAGCTGCATTTCACCCACACTGTACACAAAGGGCCCTTCCCTAAATGAATCCTCTATATGCAGATTGTCCCGCCTGCAGCGAACTGCCACAACGAAGGCAGGCACTAGTAAGGACTGTAGCATTTCCTCTCACAAAACACGCAGTTTTACCCGAAGAACTCTGATTTAGTTGCAGGTGGAACACAAGCAGCATTTCTCCCACTGTGTACTCTTTGGTCTCTTCCACGAATGAACTTCTATATGCAGGGTTTCCCACGTGGTGCGAACTGCTTCAACCACAGCAGGCTGTAGAGAGGACGGTAAGCATTTCCTCTTCCAAAACACGGCAGTTTTACCCAAAGAACTCTGCTTTAGTTGCAGGTGGAACACAAGCAGCATTTCTCCCACTGTGTACTCTGTGGGCTCTTCCACGAATGAACTTCTATATGCAGGGTTTCCCATGTGGAGCGAACTGCCTCAACCACGGCAGGCTGTAGCGAGGACTGTAAGCATTTCCTCTCGCAAAACACGCAGTTTTAACGGAAGAACCCTGCTGTAGTTGCAGGTGGAACACAAGCATCTTTTCTCCCACAGTTTACTCAATGGGCACTTCCACTAAAGAACTTCTTCTCTAAGAATGCTTTCCCGCGTGGAGCGAACTGCCTCAACCATGGCAGGCTCTACTGTGGTCTCTAAGGATTTCCTCTCGGAAAACACGGCACTTTTACCTGAAGAACGCTGCTTTAGTTGCAGGTGGAACACAAGCTGCATTTCACCCAAACTGTACACCAAGAGCCCTTCCCCAAATGAACCTTCTATATGCAGGGTGTCCTGCATGCAGCGAACTGCCACACAACGGCAGGCACTAGTAAGGACTGTAAGCATTTCCTCTCCCAATACACGCAGTTTTACCCGAAGAACTCTGCTTTAGTTTCAGGTGGAACACAAGCAGCATTTCTCCCACTGTGTACACTCTGAGCTCCTCCACGAATGAGCTCCTATATGCAGGGTTTCCCACGTGGAGCGAACTGCCTCAAACAAGGCAGGCTGTAGCGAGGACTGTAAGCATTTCCTCTCCCTAAACACGCAGTTTTAACGGAAGAACTCTGCTTTAGTTTCAGGTGGAACACAAGCATCTGTTCTCCCACAGTGTACACAATGGGCACTTCCCCTAATGAACCTGTTCTATACGAATGGTTTCCCACGTGGAGCGAACTGCCTGAACCATGGCAGCCTCTACTGTGGTCTCTAAGGATTTCCTCTCTGAAAATACGGCACTTTTACCCAAAGAACTCTGTTTTAGTTGCAGGTGGAACACAAGCTGCATTTCACCCACACTGTACACTAAGGGCCCTTCCTCAAATGAATCTTCTATATGCAGGGTGTCCCTCGTGCAGCGAACTGCCTAAACCAAGGCAGGCTCTAGTAAGTACTGTAAGCATTTCTTCGCCCAAAACACGCAGTTTTACCCGAAGAACTCTGCTTTAGTTGCAGGTGGAACACAAGCAGCCTTTCTCCCACTGTTTACTCTTTGATCTCTTCCACGAATGAACATCTATATGCAGTGATTCCCACGTGGAGTGAACTGCCTCAACCACGGCAGGCTGTAGCGAGGAATGTAAGCATTACCTTTTCCAAAACACGGCAGTTTTACCCGAAGAACTCTGCTGTAGTAGCAGGTGGAACACAAGCAGCATTTCTCCCACTGTGTACTCTCTGAGCTCCTCCAGAAATGAACTCGTATATGCAGGGTTTCCCACGTGGAGCGAACTGCCTCAAACAAGGCAGGCATTTGCGAGGACTGTTACCATTTCCTCTCCCTAAACACGCAGTTTTAATGGAAGAACTCTGCTTTAGTTGCAGGTGGAACACAAGCATCTATTCTCCCACAGTGTACACAAAGGGCACGTCCCCTAATGAACTTGTTCTATAAGAATGGTTTCCTGCGTGGAGCGAACTGCCTCAACCATGGCAGGCTCTACTGTAGTCTCTAAGCATTTCCTCTGTGAAAACACGACACTTTTACCAGAAGAACACTGCTTTATTTAGAGGTGGAACACAAGCTGCATTTCACCCACACTGTACACCAAGGGTCTTTCCCCAAATGAATCTTCTATATGCACGGTGTCCCGCCTGCAGCGAAGTGCCACACAAAGGCAGGCACTAGTAAGGACTGTAAGCATTTCTTCTCCCTAAACACGCAGATTTACACGAAGAACTCTGCTCTAGTTACAGGTAGAACACAAGCTGCATTTCACCCACACTGTACACTAAGGGCCCTTCCTCAAATGAATCCTCTATATGCAGGGTGTCCCTCGTGCAGCGAACTGCCTAAAGCAAGGCAGGCTCTAGTAAGTACTGTAAGCATTTCTTCTCCCAAAACACGCAGTTTTACCCGAAGAACTCTGGTTTAGTTGCAGGTGGAACACAAGCTGCATTTCACCCACACTGTACACAAAGGGCCCTTCCAAAAATGAATCTTCTATATGCAGAGTGTCCCGCCTGCAGCGAATTGCCACAACCAAGGCAGGCACTAGTAAGGACTGTAAGCATTTCCTCTCCCAAAACATGCAGTTTTACCTGAAGAACTCTGCTGTAGTAGCAGGTGGAACACAAGCAGCATTTCTCTCACTGTGTACTCTCTGAGCTCCTCCACGAATGAACTCCTATATGCAGGATTTCCCACGTGGAGCGAACTGCCTCAACCACGGCAGGCTGTAGCGAGGACTGTAAGCATTTCCTCTCGCAAAACACGCAGTTTTAACGGAAGAACCCTGCTGTAGTTGCAGGTGGAACACAAGCATCTTTTCTTCCACAGTTTACTCAATGGGCACTTCCACTAAAGAACTTCTTGTGTAAGAATGCTTTCCCGCGTGGAGCGAACTGCCTCAACCATGGCAGGCTCTACTGTGGTCTCTAAGGATTTCCTCTCGGAAAACACGGCACTTTTACCTGAAGAACGCTGCTTTAGTTGCAGGTGGAACACAAGCTGCATTTCACCCAAACTGTACACCAAGGGCCCTTCCCCAAATGAACCTTCTATATGCAGGGTGTCCTGCATGCAGCGAACTGCCACACAACGGCAGGCACTAGTAAGGACTGTAAGCATTTCCTCTCCCAATACACGCAGTTTTACCCGAAGAACTCTGCTTTAGTTTCAGGTGGAACACAAGCAGCATTTCTCCCAATGTGTACACTCTGAGCTCCTCCACGAATGAGCTCCTATATGCAGGGTTTCCCACGTGGAGTGAACTGCCTCAAACAAGGCAGGCTGTAGCGAGGACTGTAAGCATTTCCTCTCCCTAAACACGCAGTTTTAACGGAAGAACTCTGCTTTAGTTTCAGGTGGAACACAAGCATCTGTTCTCCCACAGTGTACACAATGGGCACTTCCCCTAATGAACCTGTTCTATACGAATGGTTTCCCACGTGGAGCGAACTGCCTGAACCATGGCAGCCTCTACTGTGGTCTCTAAGGATTTCCTCTCTGAAAATACGGCACTTTTACCCAAAGAACTCTGTTTTAGTTGCAGGTGGAACACAAGCTGCATTTCACCCACACTGTACACTAAGGGCCCTTCCTCAAATGAATCTTCTATATGCAGGGTGTCCCTCGTGCAGCGAACTGCCTAAACCAAGGCAGCCTCTAGTAAGTACTGTAAACATTTCTTCGCACAAAACACGCAGTTTTACCCGAAGAACTCTGCTTTAGTTGCAGGTGGAACACAAGCAGCCTTTCTCCCACTGTTTACTCTTTGATCTCTTCCACGAATGAACATCTATATGCAGTGATTCCCACGTGGAGTGAACTGCCTCAACCACGGCAGGCTGTAGCGAGGAATGTAAGCATTTCCTTTTCCAAAACACGGCAGTTTTACCCGAAGAACTCTGCTGTAGTAGCAGGTGGAACACAAGCAGCATTTCTCCCACTGTGTACTCTGTGGGCTCTTCCACGAATGAACTTCTATATGCAGGGTTTCCCACGTGGTGCGAACTGCTTCAACCACAGCAGGCTGTAGAGAGGACGGTAAGCATTTCCTCTTCCAAAACACGGCAGTTTTACCCAAAGAACTCTGCTTTAGTTGCAGGTGGAACACAAGCCGCATTTCTCCCACTGTGTACTCTGTGGGCTCTTCCACGAATGAACTTTTATATGCAGGGTTTCCCATGTGGAGCGAACTGCCTCAACCACGGCAGGCTGTAGCGAGGACTGTAAGCATTTCCTCTTCAAAACACGGCAGATTACCCAAAGAACTTTGCTTTTGTTGCAGGTGGAACACAAGCAACCTTTCTCCCACTGTGTACTCTCTGGGCGCTTCCACGAATGAATTCCTATATGCAGGGTTTCCCACGTGGAGCGAACTGCCACAACCATGGCAGGCTGTAGCGAGGACTGTAAGCATTTCTTCTCGCAAAACACGCAGTTTTAACGGAAGAACCCTGCTGTAGTTGCAGGTGGAACACAAGCATCTTTTCTCCCACAGTTTACTCAATGGGCACTTCCACTAAAGAACTTCTTCTGTAAGAATGCTTTCCCGCGTGGAGCGAACTGCCTCAACCATGGCAGGCTCTACTGTGGTCTCTAAGGATTTCCTCTCGGAAAACACGGCACTTTTACCTGAAGAACGCTGCTTTAGATGCAGGTGGAACACAAGCTGCATTTCACCCAAACTGTACACCAAGGGCCCTTCCCCAAATGAACCTTCTATATGCAGGGTGTCCTGCATGCAGCGAACTGCCACACAAAGGCAGGCACTAGTAAGGACTGTAAGCATTTCCTCTCCCAATACACGCAGTTTTACCCGAAGAACTCTGCTTTAGTTTCAGGTGGAACACAAGCAGCATTTCTCCCACTGTGTACACTCTGAGCTCCTCCACGAATGAGCTCCTATATGCAGGGTTTCCCACGTGGAGCGAACTGCCTCAAACAAGGCAGGCTGTAGCGAGGACTGTAAGCATTTCCTCTCCCTAAACACGCAGTTTTAACGATAGAACTCTGCTTTAGTTTCAGGTGGAACAGAAGCATCTTTTCTCCCACAGTGTACACAATGGGCACTTCCCCTAATGAACCTGTTCTATACGAATGGTTTCCCACGTGGAGCGAACTGCCTGAACCATGGCAGCCTCTACTGTGGTCTCTAAGGATTTCCTCTCTGAAAATACGGCACTTTTACCCAAAGAACTCTGTTTTAGTTGCAGGTGGAACACAAGCTGCATTTCACCCACACTGTACACTAAGGGCCCTTCCTCAAATGAATTTTCTATATGTAGGGTGTCCCTCGTGCAGCGAACTGCCTAAACCAAGGCAGGCTCTAGTAAGTACTGTAAGCATTTCTTCGCCCAAAACACGCAGTTTTACCCAAAGAACTCTGCTTTAGTTGCAGGTGGAACACAAGCAGCCTTTCTCCCACTGTGTACTCTTTGATCTCTTCCACGAATGAACATCTATATGCAGTGATTCCCATGTGGAGTGAACTGCCTCAACCACGGCAGGCTGTAGCAAGGAATGTAAGCATTTCCTTTTCCAAAACACGGCAGTTTTACCCGAAGAACTCTGCTGTAGTAGCTGGTGGAACACAAGCAGCATTTCTCCCACTGTGTACTCTGTGGGCTCTTCCACGAATGAACTTCTATATGCAGGGTTTCCCATGTGGAGCGAACTGCCTCAACCACGGCAGGCTGTAGCGAGGACTGTAAGCATTTCCTCTTCAAAACACGGCAGATTACCCAAAGAACTTTGCTTTTGTTGCAGGTGGAACACAAGCAACCTTTCTCCCACTGTGTACTCTCAGGGCGCTTCCACGAATGAATTCCTATATGCAGGGTTTCCCACGTGGAGCGAACTGCCACAACCATGGCAGGCTGTAGCGAGGACTGTAAGCATTTCCTCTCACAAAACATGCAGTTTTAATGGAAGAACCCTGCTGTAGTTGCAGGTGGAACACAAGCATCTTTTCTCCCACAGTTTACTCAATGGGCACTTCCACTAATGAACTCTTTTATTAGAATGCTTTCCCGCGTGGAGCGAACTGCCTCAACCATGGCAGGCTCTACTGTGGTCTCTAAGGATTTCCTCTCGGAAAACACGGCACTTTTACCCGAAGAATTCTGCTTTAGTTGCAGGTGGAACACAAGGTGCATTTCACCCACTCTGTACACTAAGGGTCCTTACCCAAATGAATCTTCTATATGCAGGGTGTCCGGCCTACAGCGAACTGCCACAACCAAGGCAGGCACTAGTAAGAACTGCAAGCATTTCCTCTCCCAAAACACGCAGTTTTAGCCGAAGAACTCTGCTTTAATAGCAAGTGGAACACAAGCAGCATTTCTCCCACTGTGTACTCTTTGGTCTCTTCCACGAATGAAATTCTATATGCAGGGTTTCCCACGTGGTGCGAAATGCTTAAACCAAAGCAGGCTGTAGAGAGGACTGTAAGCATTTCCTCTTCCAAACCACGGCAGTTTCACCGAAAGAACTCTGCTGTAATAGCAGGTGGAACACAAGCAGCATTTCTCCCACTGTGTACTCTCTGAGCTCCTCCAGAAATGAACTCGTATATGCAGGGTTTCCCACGTGGAGCGAACTGCCTCAAACAAGTCAGGCATTTGCGAGGACTGTTACCATTTCCTCTCCCTAAACACGCAGTTTTGATGGAAGAACTCTGCTTTAGTTGCAGGTGGAACACAAGCATCTATTCTCCCACAGTGTACTCAAAGGGCACGTCCCCTAATGAACTTGTTCTATAAGAATGGTTTCCCGCGTGGAGCGAACTGCCTCAACCATGGCAGGCTCTACTGTGGTCTCTAAGGATTTCCTCTGTGAAAACACGACACTTTTACAAGAAGAACTCTGCTTTATTTAGAGGTGGAACACAAGCTGCATTTCACCCACACTGTACACCAAGGGTCTTTCCCCAAATGAATCTTCTATATGCAGGGTGTCCCGCCTGCAGCGAACTGCCACACAAAGGCAGGCACTAGTAAGGACTGTAAACATTTCTTCTCCCAAAACACGCAGTTTTACCCGAAGAACTCTGCTTTAGTTGCAGGTGGAACACAAGCTGCATTTCACCCACACTGTACACAAAGGGCCCTTCCCTAAATGAATCCTCTATATGCAGAGTGTCCCGCCTGCAGCGAACTGCCACAACGAAGGCAGGCACTAGTAAGGACTGTAGCATTTCCTCTCCCAAAACACGCAGTTTTACCCAAAGAACTCTGATTTAGTTGCAGGTGGAACACAAGCAGCATTTCTCCCACTGTGTACTCTTTGGTCTCTTCCACGAATGAACTTCTATATGCAGGGTTTCCCACGTGGTGCGAACTGCTTCAACCACAGCAGGCTGTAGAGAGGACGGTAAGCATTTCCTCTTCCAAAACACGGCAGTTTTACCCAAAGAACTCTGCTTTAGTTGCAGGTGGAACACAAGCAGCATTTCTCCCACTGTGTACATTCTGAGCTCCTCCACGAATGAACTCCTATATGCAGGGTTTCCCTCGTGGAGCTACTTGCCTCAAACAAGGCAGGCTCTAGCGAGGACTGTAAGCATTTCATCTCCCTAAACACGCAGTTTTAACAGAAGAACGCTGCTGTAGTTGCAGGTGGAACACAAGCATCTTTTCTCCCACAGTGAACACAATGGGCACTTCCCCTAATGAACTTGTTCTATAAGAATGGTTTCCCACTTGGAGCGAACTGCCTCAACCATGGCAGGCTCTACTGTGGTCTCTAAGGATTTCCTCTCTGAAAACACGGCACTTTTACCCAAAGAACTCTGTTTTATTTGCAGGTGGAACACAAGCTGCATTTCACCCACACTGTACAATAAGGGCCCTTCCTCAAATGAATCTTCTATATGCACGGTGTCCCTCGTGCAGCGAACTGCCTCAACCAAGGCAGGCTCTAGTAAGTACTGTAAGCATTTCTTTGCCCAAAACACGCAGTTTTACCCGAAGAACTCTGCTTTAGTTGCAGGTGGAACACAAGCAGCATTTCTCCCACTGTGTACTCTTTGGTCTCTTCCACGAATGAACATCTATATGCAGGGTTTCCCACGTGGAGTGAACTGCCTCAACCACGGCAGGCTGTAGCGAGGACTGTAAGCATTTCCTCTTCCAAATCACGGCAGTTTTACCCGAAGAACTCTGCTGTAGTAGCAGGTGGAACACAAGCAGCATTTCTCCCACTGTGTACTCTGTGGGCTCTTACACGAATGAACTTCTATATGCAGGGTTTCCCATGTGGAGCGAACTGCCTCAACCACGGCAGGCTGTAGCGAGGACTGTAAGCATTTCCTCTTCAAAACACGGCAGATTACCCAAAGAACTTTGCTTTTGTTGCAGGTGGAACACAAGCAACCTTTCTCCCACTGTGTACTCTCTGGGCGCTTCCACGAATGAATTCCTATATGCAGGGTTTCCCACGTGGAGCGAACTGCCACAACCATGGCAGGCTGTAGCGAGGACTGTAAGCATTTCTTCTCGCAAAACACGCAGTTTTAACGGAAGAACCCTGCTGTAGTTGCAGGTGGAACACAAGCATCTTTTCTCCCACAGTTTACTCGATGGGCACTTCCACTAAAGAACTTCTTCTGTAAGAATGCTTTCCCGCGTGGAGCGAACTGCCTCAACCATGGCAGGCTCTACTGTGGTCTCTAAGGATTTCCTCTCGGAAAACACGGCACTTTTACCTGAAGAACGCTGCTTTAGATGCAGGTGGAACACAAGCTGCATTTCACCCAAACTGTACACCAAGGGCCCTTCCCCAAATGAACCTTCTATATGCAGGGTGTCCTGCATGCAGCGAACTGCCACACAAAGGCAGGCACTAGTAAGGACTGTAAGCATTTCCTCTCCCAATACACGCAGTTTTACCCGAAGAACTCTGCTTTAGTTTCAGGTGGAACACAAGCAGCATTTCTCCCACTGTGTACACTCTGAGCTCCTCCACGAATGAGCTCCTATATGCAGGGTTTCCCACGTGGAGCGAACTGCCTCAAACAAGGCAGGCTGTAGCGAGGACTGTAAGCATTTCCTCTCCCTAAACACGCAGTTTTAACGATAGAACTCTGCTTTAGTTTCAGGTGGAACAGAAGCATCTTTTCTCCCACAGTGTACACAATGGGCACTTCCCCTAATGAACCTGTTCTATACGAATGGTTTCCCACGTGGAGCGAACTGCCTGAACCATGGCAGCCTCTACTGTGGTCTCTAAGGATTTCCTCTCTGAAAATACGGCACTTTTACCCAAAGAACTCTGTTTTAGTTGCAGGTGGAACACAAGCTGCATTTCACCCACACTGTACACTAAGGGCCCTTCCTCAAATGAATTTTCTATATGTAGGGTGTCCCTCGTGCAGCGAACTGCCTAAACCAAGGCAGGCTCTAGTAAGTACTGTAAGCATTTCTTCGCCCAAAACACGCAGTTTTACCCAAAGAACTCTGCTTTAGTTGCAGGTGGAACACAAGCAGCCTTTCTCCCACTGTGTACTCTTTGATCTCTTCCACGAATGAACATCTATATGCAGTGATTCCCATGTGGAGTGAACTGCCTCAACCACGGCAGGCTGTAGCAAGGAATGTAAGCATTTCCTTTTCCAAAACACGGCAGTTTTACCCGAAGAACTCTGCTGTAGTAGCTGGTGGAACACAAGCAGCATTTCTCCCACTGTGTACTCTGTGGGCTCTTCCACGAATGAACTTCTATATGCAGGGTTTCCCATGTGGAGCGAACTGCCTCAACCACGGCAGGCTGTAGCGAGGACTGTAAGCATTTCCTCTTCAAAACACGGCAGATTACCCAAAGAACTTTGCTTTTGTTGCAGGTGGAACACAAGCAACCTTTCTCCCACTGTGTACTCTCAGGGCGCTTCCACGAATGAATTCCTATATGCAGGGTTTCCCACGTGGAGCGAACTGCCACAACCATGGCAGGCTGTAGCGAGGACTGTAAGCATTTCCTCTCACAAAACACGCAGTTTTAATGGAAGAACCCTGCTGTAGTTGCAGGTGGAACACAAGCATCTTTTCTCCCACAGTTTACTCAATGGGCACTTCCACTAATGAACTCTTTTATTAGAATGCTTTCCCGCGTGGAGCGAACTGCCTCAACCATGGCAGGCTCTACTGTGGTCTCTAAGGATTTCCTCTCGGAAAACACGGCACTTTTACCCGAAGAATTCTGCTTTAGTTGCAGGTGGAACACAAGCTGCATTTCACCCACACTGTACACTAAGGGTCCTTACCCAAATGAATCTTCTATATGCAGGGTGTCCGGCCTGCAGTGAACTGCCACAACCAAGGCAGGCACTAGTAAGGACTGCAAGCATTTCCTCTCCCAAAACACGCAGTTTTAGCCGAAGAACTCTGCTTTAATAGCAAGTGGAACACAAGCAGCATTTCTCCCATTGTGTACTCTTTGGTCTCTTCCACGAATGAACTTCTATATGCAGGGTTTCCCACGTGGTGCGAACTGCTTCAACCACAGCAGGCTGTAGAGAGGACGGTAAGCATTTCCTCTTCCAAAACACGGCAGTTTTACCCAAAGAACTCTGCTTTAGTTGCAGGTGGAACACAAGCCGCATTTCTCCCACTGTGTACTCTGTGGGCTCTTCCACGAATGAACTTTTATATGCAGGGTTTCCCATGTGGAGCGAACTGCCTCAACCACGGCAGGCTGTAGCGAGGACTGTAAGCATTTCCTCTTCAAAACACGGCAGATTACCCAAAGAACTTTGCTTTTGTTGCAGGTGGAACACAAGCAACCTTTCTCCCACTGTGTACTCTCTGGGCGCTTCCACGAATGAATTCCTATATGCAGGGTTTCCCACGTGGAGCGAACTGCCACAACCATGGCAGGCTGTAGCGAGGACTGTAAGCATTTCTTCTCGCAAAACACGCAGTTTTAACGGAAGAACCCTGCTGTAGTTGCAGGTGGAACACAAGCATCTTTTCTCCCACAGTTTACTCAATGGGCACTTCCACTAAAGAACTTCTTCTGTAAGAATGCTTTCCCGCGTGGAGCGAACTGCCTCAACCATGGCAGGCTCTACTGTGGTCTCTAAGGATTTCCTCTCGGAAAACACGGCACTTTTACCTGAAGAACGCTGCTTTAGATGCAGGTGGAACACAAGCTGCATTTCACCCAAACTGTACACCAAGGGCCCTTCCCCAAATGAACCTTCTATATGCAGGGTGTCCTGCATGCAGCGAACTGCCACACAAAGGCAGGCACTAGTAAGGACTGTAAGCATTTCCTCTCCCAATACACGCAGTTTTACCCGAAGAACTCTGCTTTAGTTTCAGGTGGAACACAAGCAGCATTTCTCCCACTGTGTACACTCTGAGCTCCTCCACGAATGAGCTCCTATATGCAGGGTTTCCCACGTGGAGCGAACTGCCTCAAACAAGGCAGGCTGTAGCGAGGACTGTAAGCATTTCCTCTCCCTAAACACGCAGTTTTAACGATAGAACTCTGCTTTAGTTTCAGGTGGAACAGAAGCATCTTTTCTCCCACAGTGTACACAATGGGCACTTCCCCTAATGAACCTGTTCTATACGAATGGTTTCCCACGTGGAGCGAACTGCCTGAACCATGGCAGCCTCTACTGTGGTCTCTAAGGATTTCCTCTCTGAAAATACGGCACTTTTACCCAAAGAACTCTGTTTTAGTTGCAGGTGGAACACAAGCTGCATTTCACCCACACTGTACACTAAGGGCCCTTCCTCAAATGAATTTTCTATATGTAGGGTGTCCCTCGTGCAGCGAACTGCCTAAACCAAGGCAGGCTCTAGTAAGTACTGTAAGCATTTCTTCGCCCAAAACACGCAGTTTTACCCAAAGAACTCTGCTTTAGTTGCAGGTGGAACACAAGCAGCCTTTCTCCCACTGTGTACTCTTTGATCTCTTCCACGAATGAACATCTATATGCAGTGATTCCCATGTGGAGTGAACTGCCTCAACCACGGCAGGCTGTAGCAAGGAATGTAAGCATTTCCTTTTCCAAAACACGGCAGTTTTACCCGAAGAACTCTGCTGTAGTAGCTGGTGGAACACAAGCAGCATTTCTCCCACTGTGTACTCTGTGGGCTCTTCCACGAATGAACTTCTATATGCAGGGTTTCCCATGTGGAGCGAACTGCCTCAACCACGGCAGGCTGTAGCGAGGACTGTAAGCATTTCCTCTTCAAAACACGGCAGATTACCCAAAGAACTTTGCTTTTGTTGCAGGTGGAACACAAGCAACCTTTCTCCCACTGTGTACTCTCAGGGCGCTTCCACGAATGAATTCCTATATGCAGGGTTTCCCACGTGGAGCGAACTGCCACAACCATGGCAGGCTGTAGCGAGGACTGTAAGCATTTCCTCTCACAAAACACGCAGTTTTAATGGAAGAACCCTGCTGTAGTTGCAGGTGGAACACAAGCATCTTTTCTCCCACAGTTTACTCAATGGGCACTTCCACTAATGAACTCTTTTATTAGAATGCTTTCCCGCGTGGAGCGAACTGCCTCAACCATGGCAGGCTCTACTGTGGTCTCTAAGGATTTCCTCTCGGAAAACACGGCACTTTTACCCGAAGAATTCTGCTTTAGTTGCAGGTGGAACACAAGGTGCATTTCACCCACTCTGTACACTAAGGGTCCTTACCCAAATGAATCTTCTATATGCAGGGTGTCCGGCCTGCAGCGAACTGCCACAACCAAGGTAGGCACTAGTAAGGACTGCAAGCATTTCCTCTCCCAAAACACGCAGGTTTACCCGAAGAACTCTGCTTTAATAGCAAGTGGAACACAAGCAGCATTTCTCCCACTGTGTACTCTTTGGTCTCTTCCACGAGTGAAATTCTATATCCAGGGTTTCCCACGTGGTGCGAAATGCTTAAACCAAAGCAGGCTGTAGAGAGGACTGTAAGCATTTCCTCTTCCAAACCAGGGCAGTTTCACCGAAAGAACTCTGCTGTAATAGCAGGTGGAACACAAGCAGCATTTCTCCCACTGTGTACTCTCTGAGCTCCTCCAGAAATGAACTCGTATATGCAGGGTTTCCCACGTGGAGCGAACTGCCTCAAACAAGGCAGGCATTTGCGAGGACTGTTACCATTTCCTCTCCCTAAACACGCAGTTTTAATGGAAGAACTCTGCTTTAGTTGCAGGTGGAACACAAGCATCTATTCTCCCACAGTGTACACAAAGGGCACGTCCCCTAATGAACTTGTTCTATAAGAATGGTTTCCCGCGTGGAGCGAACTGCCTCAACCATGGCAGGCTCTACTGTCGTCTCTAAGGATTTCCTCTGTGACAACACGACACTTTTACAAGAAGAACTCTGCTTTATTTAGAGGTGGAACACAAGCTGCATTTCACCCACACTGTACACCAAGGGTCTTTCCCCAAATGAATCTTCTATATGCAGGGTGTCCCGCCTGCAGCGAACTGCCACACAAAGGCAGGCACTAGTAAGGACTGTAAACATTTCTTCTCCCAAAACACGCAGTTTTACCCGAAGAACTCTGCTTTAGTTGCAGGTGGAACACAAGCTGCATTTCACCCACACTGTACACAAAGGGCCCTTCCCTAAATGAATCCTCTATATGCAGAGTGTCCCGCCTGCAGCGAACTGCCACAACGAAGGCAGGCACTAGTAAGGACTGTAGCATTTCCTCTCACAAAACACGCAGTTTTACCCAAAGAACTCTGATTTAGTTGCAGGTGGAACACAAGCAGCATTTCTCCCACTGTGTACTCTTTGGTCTCTTCCACGAATGAACTTCTATATGCAGGGTTTCCCACGTGGTGCGAACTGCTTCAACCACAGCAGGCTGTAGAGAGGACGGTAAGCATTTCCTCTTCCAAAACACGGCAGTTTTACCCAAAGAACTCTGCTTTAGTTGCAGGTGGAACACAAGCAGCATTTCTCCCACTGTGTACATTCTGAGCTCCTCCACGAATGAACTCCTATATGCAGGGTTTCCCTCGTGGAGCTACTTGCCTCAAACAAGGCAGGCTCTAGCGAGGACTGTAAGCATTTCATCTCCCTAAACACGCAGTTTTAACAGAAGAACGCTGCTGTAGTTGCAGGTGGAACACAAGCATCTTTTCTCCCACAGTGAACACAATGGGCACTTCCCCTAATGAACTTGTTCTATAAGAATGGTTTCCCACTTGGAGCGAACTGCCTCAACCATGGCAGGCTCTACTGTGGTCTCTAAGGATTTCCTCTCTGAAAACACGGCACTTTTACCCAAAGAACTCTGTTTTATTTGCAGGTGGAACACAAGCTGCATTTCACCCACACTGTACAATAAGGGCCCTTCCTCAAATGAATCTTCTATATGCACGGTGTCCCTCGTGCAGCGAACTGCCTCAACCAAGGCAGGCTCTAGTAAGTACTGTAAGCATTTCTTTGCCCAAAACACGCAGTTTTACCCGAAGAACTCTGCTTTAGTTGCAGGTGGAACACAAGCAGCATTTCTCCCACTGTGTACTCTTTGGTCTCTTCCACGAATGAACATCTATATGCAGGGTTTCCCACGTGGAGTGAACTGCCTCAACCACGGCAGGCTGTAGCGAGGACTGTAAGCATTTCCTCTTCCAAATCACGGCAGTTTTACCCGAAGAACTCTGCTGTAGTAGCAGGTGGAACACAAGCAGCATTTCTCCCACTGTGTACTCTGTGGGCTCTTCCACGAATGAACTTCTATATGCAGGGTTTCCCATGTGGAGTGAACTGCCTCAACCACGGCAGGCTGTAGCGAGGACTATAAGCATTTCCTCTTCAAAACACGGCAGATTACCCAAAGAACTTTGCTTTTGTTGCAGGTGGAACACAAGCAACCTTTCTCCCACTGTGTACTCTCTGGGCGCTTCCACGAATGAATTCCTATATGCAGGGTTTCCCACGTGGAGCGAACTGCCACAACCATGGCAGGCTGTAGCGAGGACTGTAAGCATTTCTTCTCGCAAAACACGCAGTTTTAACGGAAGAACCCTGCTGTAGTTGCAGGTGGAACACAAGCATCTTTTCTCCCACAGTTTACTCAATGGGCACTTCCACTAAAGAACTTCTTCTGTAAGAATGCTTTCCCGCGTGGAGCGAACTGCCTCAACCATGGCAGGCTCTACTGTGGTCTCTAAGGATTTCCTCTCGGAAAACACGGCACTTTTACCTGAAGAACGCTGCTTTAGATGCAGGTGGAACACAAGCTGCATTTCACCCAAACTGTACACCAAGGGCCCTTCCCCAAATGAACCTTCTATATGCAGGGTGTCCTGCATGCAGCGAACTGCCACACAAAGGCAGGCACTAGTAAGGACTGTAAGCATTTCCTCTCCCAATACACGCAGTTTTACCCGAAGAACTCTGCTTTAGTTTCAGGTGGAACACAAGCAGCATTTCTCCCACTGTGTACACTCTGAGCTCCTCCACGAATGAGCTCCTATATGCAGGGTTTCCCACGTGGAGCGAACTGCCTCAAACAAGGCAGGCTGTAGCGAGGACTGTAAGCATTTCCTCTCCCTAAACACGCAGTTTTAACGATAGAACTCTGCTTTAGTTTCAGGTGGAACAGAAGCATCTTTTCTCCCACAGTGTACACAATGGGCACTTCCCCTAATGAACCTGTTCTATACGAATGGTTTCCCACGTGGAGCGAACTGCCTGAACCATGGCAGCCTCTACTGTGGTCTCTAAGGATTTCCTCTCTGAAAATACGGCACTTTTACCCAAAGAACTCTGTTTTAGTTGCAGGTGGAACACAAGCTGCATTTCACCCACACTGTACACTAAGGGCCCTTCCTCAAATGAATTTTCTATATGTAGGGTGTCCCTCGTGCAGCGAACTGCCTAAACCAAGGCAGGCTCTAGTAAGTACTGTAAGCATTTCTTCGCCCAAAACACGCAGTTTTACCCAAAGAACTCTGCTTTAGTTGCAGGTGGAACACAAGCAGCCTTTCTCCCACTGTGTACTCTTTGATCTCTTCCACGAATGAACATCTATATGCAGTGATTCCCATGTGGAGTGAACTGCCTCAACCACGGCAGGCTGTAGCAAGGAATGTAAGCATTTCCTTTTCCAAAACACGGCAGTTTTACCCGAAGAACTCTGCTGTAGTAGCTGGTGGAACACAAGCAGCATTTCTCCCACTGTGTACTCTGTGGGCTCTTCCACGAATGAACTTCTATATGCAGGGTTTCCCATGTGGAGCGAACTGCCTCAACCACGGCAGGCTGTAGCGAGGACTGTAAGCATTTCCTCTTCAAAACACGGCAGATTACCCAAAGAACTTTGCTTTTGTTGCAGGTGGAACACAAGCAACCTTTCTCCCACTGTGTACTCTCAGGGCGCTTCCACGAATGAATTCCTATATGCAGGGTTTCCCACGTGGAGCGAACTGCCACAACCATGGCAGGCTGTAGCGAGGACTGTAAGCATTTCCTCTCACAAAACACGCAGTTTTAATGGAAGAACCCTGCTGTAGTTGCAGGTGGAACACAAGCATCTTTTCTCCCACAGTTTACTCAATGGGCACTTCCACTAATGAACTCTTTTATTAGAATGCTTTCCCGCGTGGATCGAACTGCCTCAACCATGGCAGGCTCTACTGTGGTCTCTAAGGATTTCCTCTTGGAAAACACGGCACTTTTACCCGAAGAATTCTGCTTTAGTTGCAGGTGGAACACAAGGTGCATTTCACCCACTCTGTACACTAAGGGTCCTTACCCAAAGGAATCTTCTATATGCAGGGTGTCCGGCCTGCAGCGAACTGCCACAACCAAGGTAGGCACTAGTAAGGACTGCAAGCATTTCCTCTCCCAAAACACGCAGGTTTACCCGAAGAACTCTGCTTTAATAGCAAGTGGAACACAAGCAGCATTTCTCCCACTGTGTACTCTTTGGTCACTTCCACGAGTGAAATTCTATATCCAGGGTTTCCCACGTGGTGCGAAATGCTTAAACCAAAGCAGGCTGTAGAGAGGACTGTAAGCATTTCCTCTTCCAAACCAGGGCAGTTTCACCGAAAGAACTCTGCTGTAATAGCAGGTGGAACACAAGCAGCATTTCTCCCACTGTGTACTCTCTGAGCTCCTCCAGAAATGAACTCGTATATGCAGGGTTTCCCACGTGGAGCGAACTGCCTCAAACAAGGCAGGCATTTGCGAGGACTGTTACCATTTCCTCTCCCTAAACACGCAGTTTTAATGGAAGAACTCTGCTTTAGTTGCAGGTGGAACACAAGCATCTATTCTCCCACAGTGTACACAAAGGGCACGTCCCCTAATGAACTTGTTCTATAAGAATGGTTTCCCGCGTGGAGCGAACTGCCTCAACCATGGCAGGCTCTACTGTGGTCTCTAAGGATTTCCTCTGTGAAAACACGACACTTTTACAAGAAGAACTCTGCTTTATTTAGAGGTGGAACACAAGCTGCATTTCACCCACACTGTACACCAAGGGTCTTTCCCCAAATGAATCTTCTATATGCAGGGTGTCCCGCCTGCAGCGAACTGCCACACAAAGGCAGGCACTAGTAAGGACTGTAAACATTTCTTCTCCCAAAACACGCAGTTTTACCCGAAGAACTCTGCTTTAGTTGCAGGTGGAACACAAGCTGCATTTCACCCACACTGTACACAAAGGGCCCTTCCCTAAATGAATCCTCTATATGCAGAGTGTCCCGCCTGCAGCGAACTGCCACAACGAAGGCAGGCACTAGTAAGGACTGTAGCATTTCCTCTCACAAAACACGCAGTTTTACCCAAAGAACTCTGATTTAGTTGCAGGTGGAACACAAGCAGCATTTCTCCCACTGTGTACTCTTTGGTCTCTTCCACGAATGAACTTCTATATGCAGGGTTTCCCACGTGGTGCGAACTGCTTCAACCACAGCAGGCTGTAGAGAGGACGGTAAGCATTTCCTCTTCCAAAACACGGCAGTTTTACCCAAAGAACTCTGCTTTAGTTGCAGGTGGAACACAAGCAGCATTTCTCCCACTGTGTACATTCTGAGCTCCTCCACGAATGAACTCCTATATGCAGGGTTTCCCTCGTGGAGCTACTTGCCTCAAACAAGGCAGGCTCTAGCGAGGACTGTAAGCATTTCATCTCCCTAAACACGCAGTTTTAACAGAAGAACGCTGCTGTAGTTGCAGGTGGAACACAAGCATCTTTTCTCCCACAGTGAACACAATGGGCACTTCCCCTAATGAACTTGTTCTATAAGAATGGTTTCCCACTTGGAGCGAACTGCCTCAACCATGGCAGGCTCTACTGTGGTCTCTAAGGATTTCCTCTCTGAAAACACGGCACTTTTACCCAAAGAACTCTGTTTTATTTGCAGGTGGAACACAAGCTGCATTTCACCCACACTGTACAATAAGGGCCCTTCCTCAAATGAATCTTCTATATGCACGGTGTCCCTCGTGCAGCGAACTGCCTCAACCAAGGCAGGCTCTAGTAAGTACTGTAAGCATTTCTTTGCCCAAAACACGCAGTTTTACCCGAAGAACTCTGCTTTAGTTGCAGGTGGAACACAAGCAGCATTTCTCCCACTGTGTACTCTTTGGTCTCTTCCACGAATGAACATCTATATGCAGGGTTTCCCACGTGGAGTGAACTGCCTCAACCACGGCAGGCTGTAGCGAGGACTGTAAGCATTTCCTCTTCCAAATCACGGCAGTTTTACCCGAAGAACTCTGCTGTAGTAGCAGGTGGAACACAAGCAGCATTTCTCCCACTGTGTACTCTGTGGGCTCTTCCACGAATGAACTTCTATATGCAGGGTTTCCCATGTGGAGTGAACTGCCTCAACCACGGCAGGCTGTAGCGAGGACTATAAGCATTTCCTCTTCAAAACACGGCAGATTACCCAAAGAACTTTGCTTTTGTTGCAGGTGGAACACAAGCAACCTTTCTCCCACTGTGTACTCTCTGGGCGCTTCCACGAATGAATTCCTATATGCAGGGTTTCCCACGTGGAGCGAACTGCCACAACCATGGCAGGCTGTAGCGAGGACTGTAAGCATTTCTTCTCGCAAAACACGCAGTTTTAACGGAAGAACCCTGCTGTAGTTGCAGGTGGAACACAAGCATCTTTTCTCCCACAGTTTACTCAATGGGCACTTCCACTAAAGAACTTCTTCTGTAAGAATGCTTTCCCGCGTGGAGCGAACTGCCTCAACCATGGCAGGCTCTACTGTGGTCTCTAAGGATTTCCTCTCGGAAAACACGGCACTTTTACCTGAAGAACGCTGCTTTAGATGCAGGTGGAACACAAGCTGCATTTCACCCAAACTGTACACCAAGGGCCCTTCCCCAAATGAACCTTCTATATGCAGGGTGTCCTGCATGCAGCGAACTGCCACACAAAGGCAGGCACTAGTAAGGACTGTAAGCATTTCCTCTCCCAATACACGCAGTTTTACCCGAAGAACTCTGCTTTAGTTTCAGGTGGAACACAAGCAGCATTTCTCCCACTGTGTACACTCTGAGCTCCTCCACGAATGAGCTCCTATATGCAGGGTTTCCCACGTGGAGCGAACTGCCTCAAACAAGGCAGGCTGTAGCGAGGACTGTAAGCATTTCCTCTCCCTAAACACGCAGTTTTAACGATAGAACTCTGCTTTAGTTTCAGGTGGAACAGAAGCATCTTTTCTCCCACAGTGTACACAATGGGCACTTCCCCTAATGAACCTGTTCTATACGAATGGTTTCCCACGTGGAGCGAACTGCCTGAACCATGGCAGCCTCTACTGTGGTCTCTAAGGATTTCCTCTCTGAAAATACGGCACTTTTACCCAAAGAACTCTGTTTTAGTTGCAGGTGGAACACAAGCTGCATTTCACCCACACTGTACACTAAGGGCCCTTCCTCAAATGAATTTTCTATATGTAGGGTGTCCCTCGTGCAGCGAACTGCCTAAACCAAGGCAGGCTCTAGTAAGTACTGTAAGCATTTCTTCGCCCAAAACACGCAGTTTTACCCAAAGAACTCTGCTTTAGTTGCAGGTGGAACACAAGCAGCCTTTCTCCCACTGTGTACTCTTTGATCTCTTCCACGAATGAACATCTATATGCAGTGATTCCCATGTGGAGTGAACTGCCTCAACCACGGCAGGCTGTAGCAAGGAATGTAAGCATTTCCTTTTCCAAAACACGGCAGTTTTAGCCGAAGAACTCTGCTGTAGTAGCTGGTGGAACACAAGCAGCATTTCTCCCACTGTGTACTCTGTGGGCTCTTCCACGAATGAACTTCTATATGCAGGGTTTCCCATGTGGAGCGAACTGCCTCAACCACGGCAGGCTGTAGCGAGGACTGTAAGCATTTCCTCTTCAAAACACGGCAGATTACCCAAAGAACTTTGCTTTTGTTGCAGGTGGAACACAAGCAACCTTTCTCCCACTGTGTACTCTCAGGGCGCTTCCACGAATGAATTCCTATATGCAGGGTTTCCCACGTGGAGCGAACTGCCACAACCATGGCAGGCTGTAGCGAGGACTGTAAGCATTTCCTCTCACAAAACACGCAGTTTTAATGGAAGAACCCTGCTGTAGTTGCAGGTGGAACACAAGCATCTTTTCTCCCACAGTTTACTCAATGGGCACTTCCACTAATGAACTCTTTTATTAGAATGCTTTCCCGCGTGGATCGAACTGCCTCAACCATGGCAGGCTCTACTGTGGTCTCTAAGGATTTCCTCTTGGAAAACACGGCACTTTTACCCGAAGAATTCTGCTTTAGTTGCAGGTGGAACACAAGGTGCATTTCACCCACTCTGTACACTAAGGGTCCTTACCCAAAGGAATCTTCTATATGCAGGGTGTCCGGCCTGCAGCGAACTGCCACAACCAAGGTAGGCACTAGTAAGGACTGCAAGCATTTCCTCTCCCAAAACACGCAGGTTTACCCGAAGAACTCTGCTTTAATAGCAAGTGGAACACAAGCAGCATTTCTCCCACTGTGTACTCTTTGGTCTCTTCCACGAGTGAAATTCTATATCCAGGGTTTCCCACGTGGTGCGAAATGCTTAAACCAAAGCAGGCTGTAGAGAGGACTGTAAGCATTTCCTCTTCCAAACCAGGGCAGTTTCACCGAAAGAACTCTGCTGTAATAGCAGGTGGAACACAAGCAGCATTTCTCCCACTGTGTACTCTCTGAGCTCCTCCAGAAATGAACTCGTATATGCAGGGCTTCCCACGTGGAGCGAACTGCCTCAAACAAGGCAGGCATTTGCGAGGACTGTTACCATTTCCTCTCCCTAAACACGCAGTTTTAATGGAAGAACTCTGCTTTAGTTGCAGGTGGAACACAAGCATCTATTCTCCCACAGTGTACACAAAGGGCACGTCCCCTAATGAACTTGTTCTATAAGAATGGTTTCCCGCGTGGAGCGAACTGCCTCAACCATGGCAGGCTCTACTGTGGTCTCTAAGGATTTCCTCTGTGAAAACACGACACTTTTACAAGAAGAACTCTGCTTTATTTAGAGGTGGAACACAAGCTGCATTTCACCCACACTGTACACCAAGGGTCTTTCCCCAAATGAATCTTCTATATGCAGGGTGTCCCGCCTGCAGCGAACTGCCACACAAAGGCAGGCACTAGTAAGGACTGTAAACATTTCTTCTCCCAAAACACGCAGTTTTACCCGAAGAACTCTGCTTTAGTTGCAGGTGGAACACAAGCTGCATTTCACCCACACTGTACACAAAGGGCCCTTCCCTAAATGAATCCTCTATATGCAGAGTGTCCCGCCTGCAGCGAACTGCCACAACGAAGGCAGGCACTAGTAAGGACTGTATCATTTCCTCTCACAAAACACGCAGTTTTACCCAAAGAACTCTGATTTAGTTGCAGGTGGAACACAAGCAGCATTTCTCCCACTGTGTACTCTTTGGTCTCTTCCACGAATGAACTTCTATATGCAGGGTTTCCCACGTGGTGCGAACTGCTTCAACCACAGCAGGCTGTAGAGAGGACGGTAAGCATTTCCTCTTCCAAAACACGGCAGTTTTACCCAAAGAACTCTGCTTTAGTTGCAGGTGGAACACAAGCAGCATTTCTCCCACTGTGTACATTCTGAGCTCCTCCACGAATGAACTCCTATATGCAGGGTTTCCCTCGTGGAGCTACTTGCCTCAAACAAGGCAGGCTCTAGCGAGGACTGTAAGCATTTCATCTCCCTAAACACGCAGTTTTAACAGAAGAACGCTGCTGTAGTTGCAGGTGGAACACAAGCATCTTTTCTCCCACAGTGAACACAATGGGCACTTCCCCTAATGAACTTGTTCTATAAGAATGGTTTCCCACTTGGAGCGAACTGCCTCAACCATGGCAGGCTCTACTGTGGTCTCTAAGGATTTCCTCTCTGAAAACACGGCACTTTTACCCAGAGAACTCTGTTTTATTTGCAGGTGGAACAGAAGCTGCATTTCACCCACACTGTACAATAAGGGCCCTTCCTCAAATGAATCTTCTATATGCACGGTGTCCCTCGTGCAGCGAACTGCCTCAACCAAGGCAGGCTCTAGTAAGTACTGTAAGCATTTCTTTGCCCAAAACACGCAGTTTTACCCGAAGAACTCTGCTTTAGTTGCAGGTGGAACACAAGCAGCATTTCTCCCACTGTGTACTCTTTGGTCTCTTCCACGAATGAACATCTATATGCAGGGTTTCCCACGTGGAGTGAACTGCCTCAACCACGGCAGGCTGTAGCGAGGACTGTAAGCATTTCCTCTTCCAAATCACGGCAGTTTTACCCGAAGAACTCTGCTGTAGTAGCAGGTGGAACACAAGCAGCATTTCTCCCACTGTGTACTCTGTGGGCTCTTCCACGAATGAATTTCTATATGCAGGGTTTCCCATTTGGAGCGAAGTGCCTCAACCACGGCAGGCTGTAGCGAGGACTGTAAGCATTTCCTCTCGCAAAACACGCAGTTTTAACGGAAGAACCCTGCTGTAGTTGCAGGTGGAACACAAGCATCTTTTCTCCCACAGTTTACTCAATGGGCACTTCCACTAAAGAACTTCTTCTGTAAGAATGCTTTCCCGCGTGGAGCGAACTGCCTCAACCATGGCAGGCTCTACTGTGGTCTCTAAGGATTTCCTCTCGGAAAACACGGCACTTTTACCTGAAGAACGCTGCTTTAGTTGCAGGTGGAACACAAGCTGCATTTCACGCAAACTGTACACCAAGAGCCCTTCCCCAAATGAACCTTCTATATGCAGGGTGTCCTGCATGCAGCGAACTGCCACACAACGGCAGGCACTAGTAAGGACTGTAAGCATTTCCTCTCCCAATACACGCAGTTTTACCCGAAGAACTCTGCTTTAGTTTCAGGTGGAACACAAGCAGCATTTCTCCCACTGTGTACACTCTGAGCTCCTCCACGAATGAGCTCCTATATGCAGGGTTTCCCACGTGGAGTGAACTGCCTCAAACAAGGCAGGCTGTAGCGAGGACTGTAAGCATTTCCTCTCCCTAAACACGCAGTTTTAACGGAAGAACTCTGCTTTAGTTTCAGGTGGAACACAAGCATCTGTTCTCCCACAGTGTACACAATGGGCACTTCCCCTAATGAACCTGTTCTATACGAATGGTTTCCCACGTGGAGCGAACTGCCTGAACCATGGCAGCCTCTACTGTGGTCTCTAAGGATTTTCTCTCTGAAAATACGGCACTTTTACACAAAGAACTCTGTTTTAGTTGCAGGTGGAACACAAGCTGCATTTCACCCACACTGTACACTAAGGGCCCTTCCTCAAATGAATCTTCTATATGCAGGGTGTCCCTCGTGCAGCGAACTGCCTAAACCAAGGCAGGCTCTAGTAAGTACTGTAAGCATTTCTT
The DNA here is from genome assembly GCF_025265405.1 of Mesoplodon densirostris. Taxonomy (NCBI): domain Eukaryota; kingdom Metazoa; phylum Chordata; class Mammalia; order Artiodactyla; family Ziphiidae; genus Mesoplodon; species Mesoplodon densirostris. Next base: position 87,034,594 of record NC_082667.1, read on the forward strand.
CGCCCAAAACACGCAGTTTTACCCGAAGAACTCTGCTTTAGTTGCAGGTGGAACACAAGCAGCCTTTCTCCCACTGTTTACTCTTTGATCTCTTCCACGAATGAACATCTATATGCAGTGATTCCCACGTGGAGTGAACTGCCTCAACCACGGCAGGCTGTAGCGAGGAATGTAAGCATTTCCTTTTCCAAAACACGGCAGTTTTACCCGAAGAACTCTGCTGTAGTAGCAGGTGGAACACAAGCAGCATTTCTCCCACTGTGTACTCTGTGGGCTCTTCCACGAATGAACTTCTATATGCAGGGTTTCCCATGTGGAGCGAACTGCCTCAACCACGGCAGGCTCTAGCGAGGACTGTAAGCATTTCCTCTTCAAAACACGGCAGATTACCCAAAGAACTTTGCTTTTGTTGCAGGTGGAACACAAGCAACCTTTCTCCCACTGTGTACTCTCTGGGCGCTTCCACGAATGAATTCCTATATGCAGGGTTTCCCACGTGGAGCGAACTGCCACAACCATGGCAGGCTGTAGAGAGGACTGTAAGCATTTCTTCTCGCAAAACACGCAGTTTTAACGGAAGAACCCTGCTGTAGTTGCAGGTGGAACACAAGCATCTTTTCTCCCACAGTTTACTCAATGGGCACTTCCACTAAAGAACTTCTTCTGTAAGAATGCTTGCCCGCGTGGAGCGAACTGCCTCAACCATGGCAGGCTCTACTGTGGTCTCTAAGGATTTCCTCTCGGAAAACACGGCACTTTTACCTGAAGAACGCTGCTTTAGATGCAGGTGGAACACAAGGTGCATTTCACCCAAACGGTACACCAAGGGCCCTTCCCCAAATGAACCTTCTATATGCAGGGTGTCCTGCATGCAGCGAACTGCCACACAAAGGCAGGCACTAGTAAGGACTGTAAGCATTTCCTCTCCCAATACACGCAGTTTTACCCGAAGAACTCTGCTTTAGTTTCAGGTGGAACACAAGCAGCATTTCTCCCACTGTGTACACTCTGAGCTCCTCCACGAATGAGCTCCTATATGCAGGGTTTCCCACGTGGAGCGAACTGCCTCAAACAAGGCAGGCTGTAGCGAGGACTGTAAGCATTTCCTCTCCCTAAACACGCAGTTTTAACGATAGAACTCTGCTTTAGTTTCAGGTGGAACAGAAGCATCTTTTCTCCCACAGTGTACACAATGGGCACTTCCCCTAATGAACCTGTTCTATACGAATGGTTTCCCACGTGGAGCGAACTGCCTGAACCATGGCAGCCTCTACTGTGGTCTCTAAGGATTTCCTCTCTGAAAATACGGCACTTTTACCCAAAGAACTCTGTTTTAGTTGCAGGTGGAACACAAGCTGCATTTCACCCACACTGTACACTAAGGGCCCTTCTTCAAATGAATTTTCTATATGTAGGGTGTCCCTCGTGCAGCGAACTGCCTAAACCAAGGCAGGCTCTAGTAAGTACTGTAAGCATTTCTTCGCCCAAAACACGCAGTTTTACCCAAAGAACTCTGCTTTAGTTGCAGGTGGAACACAAGCAGCCTTTCTCCCACTGTGTACTCTTTGATCTCTTCCACGAATGAACATCTATATGCAGTGATTCCCATGTGGAGTGAACTGCCTCAACCACGGCAGGCTGTAGCGAGGAATGTAAGCATTTCCTTTTCCAAAACACGGCAGTTTTACCCGAAGAACTCTGCTGTAGTAGCTGGTGGAACACAAGCAGCATTTCTCCCACTGTGTACTCTGTGGGCTCTTCCACGAATGAACTTCTATATGCAGGGTTTCCCATGTGGAGCGAACTGCCTCAACCACGGCAGGCTGTAGCGAGGACTGTAAGCATTTCCTCTTCAAAACACGGCAGATTACCCAAAGAACTTTGCTTTTGTTGCAGGTGGAACACAAGCAGCCTTTCTCCCACTGTGTACTCTCTGGGCGCTTCCACGAATGAATTCCTATATGCAGGGTTTCCCACGTGGAGCGAACTGCCACAACCATGGCAGGCTGTAGCGAGGACTGTAAGCATTTCCTCTCACAAAACACGCAGTTTTAACGGAAGAACCCTGCTGTAGTTGCAGGTGGAACACAAGCATCTTTTCTCCCACAGTTTACTCAATGGGCACTTCCACTAAAGAACTTATTCTGTAAGAATGCTTTCCCGCGTGGAGCGAACTGCCTCAACCATGGCAGGCTCTACTGTGGTCTCTAAGGATTTCCTCTCGGAAAACACGGCACTTTTACCTGAAGAACGCTGCTTTAGTTGCAGGTGGAACACAAGCTGCATTTCACCCAAACTGTACACCAAGGGCCCTTCCCCAAATGAACCTTCTATATGCAGGGTGTCCTGCATGCAGCGAACTGCCACACAACGGCAGGCACTAGTAAGGACTGTAAGCATTTCCTCTCCCAATACACGCAGTTTTACCCGAAGAACTCTGCTTTAGTTTCAGGTGGAACACAAGCAGCATTTCTCCCACTGTGTACACTCTGAGCTCCTCCACGAATGAGCTCCTATATGCAGGGTTTCCAACGTGGAGCGAACTGCCTCAACCACGGCAGGCTGTAGCGAGGACTGTAAGCATTTCCTCTCGCAAAACACGCAGTTTTAACGGAAGAACCCTGCTGTAGTTGCAGGTGGAACACAAGCATCTTTTCTCCCACAGTTTACTCAATGGGCACTTCCACTAAAGAACTTCTTCTGTAAGAATGCTTTCCCGCGTGGAGCGAACTGCCTCAACCATGGCAGGCTCTACTGTGGTCTCTAAGGATTTCCTCTCGGAAAACACGGCACTTTTACCTGAAGAACGCTGCTTTAGTTGCAGGTGGAACACAAGCTGCATTTCACCCAAACTGTACACCAAGGGCCCTTCCCCAAATGAACCTTCTATATGCAGGGTGTCCTGCATGCAGCGAACTGCCACACAACGGCAGGCACTAGTAAGGACTGTAAGCATTTCCTCTCCCAATACACGCAGTTTTACCCGAAGAACTCTGCTTTAGTTTCAGGTGGAACACAAGCAGCATTTCTCCCACTGTGTACACTCTGAGCTCCTCCACGAATGAGCTCCTATATGCAGGGTTTCCCACGTGGAGCGAACCGCCTCAAACAAGGCAGGCTGTAGCGAGGACTGTAAGCATTTCCTCTCCCTAAACACGCAGTTTGAACGGAAGAACTCTCCTTTAGTTTCAGGTGGAACAGAAGCATCTTTTCTCCCACAGTGTACACAATGGGCACTTCCCCTAATGAACCTGTTCTATACGAATGGTTTCCCACGTGGAGCGAACTGCCTGAACCATGGCAGCCTCTACTGTGGTCTCTAAGGATTTCCTCTCTGAAAATACGGCACTTTTACCCAAAGAACTCTGTTTTAGTTGCAGGTGGAACACAAGCTGCATTTCACCCACACTGTACACTAAGGGCCCTTCCTCAAATGAATCTTCTATATGCAGGGTGTCCCTCGTGCAGCGAACTGCCTAAACCAAGGCAGGCTCTAGTAAGTACTGTAAACATTTCTTCGCCCAAAACACGCAGTTTTACCCGAAGAACTCTGCTTTAGTTGCAGGTGGAACACAAGCAGCCTTTCTCCCACTGTTTACTCTTTGATCTCTTCCACGAATGAACATCTATATGCAGTGATTCCCACGTGGAGTGAACTGCCTCAACCACGGCAGGCTGTAGCGAGGAATGTAAGCATTTCCTTTTCCAAAACACGGCAGTTTTACCCGAAGAACTCTGCTGTAGTAGCAGGTGGAACACAAGCAGCATTTCTCCCACTGTGTACTCTGTGGGCTCTTCCACGAATTAACTTTTATATGCAGGGTTTCCCATGTGGAGCGAACTGCCTCAACCACGGCAGGCTGTAGCGAGGACTGTAAGCATTTCCTCTTCAAAACACGGCAGATTACCCAAAGAACTTTGCTTTTGTTGCAGGTGGAACACAAGCAACCTTTCTCCCACTGTGTACTCTCTGGGCGCTTCCACGAATGAATTCCTATATGCAGGGTTTCCCACGTGGAGCGAACTGCCACAACCATGGCAGGCTGTAGCGAGGACTGTAAGCATTTCTTCTCGCAAAACACGCAGTTTTAACGGAAGAACCCTGCTGTAGTTGCAGGTGGAACACAAGCATCTTTTCTCCCACAGTTTACTCAATGGGCACTTCCACTAAAGAACTTCTTCTGTAAGAATGCTTGCCCGCGTGGAGCGAACTGCCTCAACCATGGCAGGCTCTACTGTGGTCTCTAAGGATTTCCTCTCGGAAAACACGGCACTTTTACCTGAAGAACACTGCTTTAGATGCAGGTGGAACACAAGCTGCATTTCACCCAAACTGTACACCAAGGGCCCTTCCCCAAATGAACCTTCTATATGCAGGGTGTCCTGCATGCAGCGAACTGCCACACAAAGGCAGGCACTAGTAAGGACTGTAAGCATTTCCTCTCCCAATACACGCAGTTTTACCCGAAGAACTCTGCTTTAGTTTCAGGTGGAACACAAGCAGCATTTCTCCCACTGTGTACACTCTGAGCTCCTCCACGAATGAGCTCCTATATGCAGGGTTTCCCACGTGGAGCGAACTGCCTCAAACAAGGCAGGCTGTAGCGAGGACTGTAAGCATTTCCTCTCCCTAAACACGCAGTTTTAACGATAGAACTCTGCTTTAGTTTCAGGTGGAACAGAAGCATCTTTTCTCCCACAGTGTACACAGTGGGCACTTCCCCTAATGAACCTGTTCTATACGAATGGTTTCCCACGTGGAGCGAACTGCCTGAACCATGGCAGCCTCTACTGTGGTCTCTAAGGATTTCCTCTCTGAAAATACGGCACTTTTACCCAAAGAACTCTGTTTTAGTTGCAGGTGGAACACAAGCTGCATTTCACCCACACTGTACACTAAGGGCCCTTCCTCAAATGAATTTTCTATATGTAGGGTGTCCCTCGTGCAGCGAACTGCCTAAACCAAGGCAGGCTCTAGTAAGTACTGTAAGCATTTCTTCGCCCAAAACACGCAGTTTTACCCAAAGAACTCTGCTTTAGTTGCAGGTGGAACACAAGCAGCCTTTCTCCCACTGTGTACTCTTTGATCTCTTCCACGAATGAACATCTATATGCCGTGATTCCCATGTGGAGTGAACTGCCTCAACCACGGCAGGCTGTAGCGAGGAATGTAAGCATTTCCTTTTCCAAAACACGGCAGTTTTACCCGAAGAACTCTGCTGTAGTAGCTGGTGGAACACAAGCAGCATTTCTCCCACTGTGTACTCTGTGGGCTCTTCCACGAATGAACTTCTATATGCAGGGTTTCCCATGTGGAGCGAACTGCCTCAACCACGGCAGGCTGTAGCGAGGACTGTAAGCATTTCCTCTTCAAAACACGGCAGATTACCCAAAGAACTTTGCTTTTGTTGCAGGTGGAACACAAGCAGCCTTTCTCCCACTGTGTACTCTCTGGGCGCTTCCACGAATGAATTCCTATATGCAGGGTTTCCCACGTGGAGCGAACTGCCACAACCATGGCAGGCTGTAGCGAGGACTGTAAGCATTTCCTCTCACAAAACACGCAGTTTTAACGGAAGAACCCTGCTGTAGTTGCAGGTGGAACACAAGCATCTTTTCTCCCACAGTTTACTCAATGGGCACTTCCACTAAAGAACTTATTCTGTAAGAATGCTTTCCCGCGTGGAGCGAACTGCCTCAACCATGGCAGGCTCTACTGTGGTCTCTAAGGATTTCCTCTCGGAAAACACGGCACTTTTACCTGAAGAACGCTGCTTTAGTTGCAGGTGGAACACAAGCTGCATTTCACCCAAACTGTACACCAAGGGCCCTTCCCCAAATGAACCTTCTATATGCAGGGTGTCCTGCATGCAGCGAACTGCCACACAAAGGCAGGCACTAGTAAGGACTGTAAGCATTTCCTCTCCCAATACACGCAGTTTTACCCGAAGAACTCTGCTTTAGTTTCAGGTGGAACACAAGCAGCATTTCTCCCACTGTGTACACTCTGAGCTCCTCCACGAATGAGCTCCTATATGCAGGGTTTCCCACGTGGAGCGAACTGCCTCAACCACGGCAGGCTGTAGCGAGGACTGTAAGCATTTCCTCTCGCAAAACACGCAGTTTTAACGGAAGAACCCTGCTGTAGTTGCAGGTGGAACACAAGCATCTTTTCTCCCACAGTTTACTCAATGGGCACTTCCACTAAAGAACTTATTCTGTAAGAATCCTTTCCCGCGTGGAGCGAACTTCCTCAACCATGGCAGGCTCTACTGTGGTCTCTAAGGATTTCCTCTCGGAAAACACGGCACTTTTACCTGAAGAACGCTGCTTTAGTTGCAGGTGGAACACAAGCTGCATTTCACCCAAACTGTACACCAAGGGCCCTTCCCCAAATGAACCTTCTATATGCAGGGTGTCCTGCATGCAGCGAACTGCCACACAACGGCAGGCACTAGTAAGGACTGTAAGCATTTCCTCTCCCAATACACGCAGTTTTACCCGAAGAACTCTGCTTTAGTTTCAGGTGGAACACAAGCAGCATTTCTCCCACTGTGTACACTCTGAGGTCCTCCACGAATGAGCTCCTATATGCAGGGTTTCCCACGTGGAGCGAACCGCCTCAAACAAGGCAGGCTGTAGCGAGGACTGTAAGCATTTCCTCTCCCTAAACACGCAGTTTGAACGGAAGAACTCTCCTTTAGTTTCAGGTGGAACACAAGCATCTGTTCTCCCACAGTGTACACAATCGGCACTTCCCCTAATGAACCTGTTCTATACGAATGGTTTCCCACGTGGAGCGAACTGCCTGAACCATGGCAGCCTCTACTGTGGTCTCTAAGGATTTCCTCTCTGAAAATACGGCACTTTTACCCAAAGAACTCTGTTTTAGTTGCAGGTGGAACACAAGCTGCATTTCACCCACACTGTACACTAAGGGCCCTTCCTCAAATGAATCTTCTATATGCAGGGTGTCCCTCGTGCAGCGAACTGCCTAAACCAAGGCAGGCTCTAGTAAGTACTGTAAACATTTCTTCGCCCAAAACACGCAGTTTTACCCGAAGAACTCTGCTTTAGTTGCAGGTGGAACACAAGCAGCCTTTCTCCCACTGTTTACTCTTTGATCTCTTCCACGAATGAACATCTATATGCAGTGATTCCCACGTGGAGTGAACTGCCTCAACCACGGCAGGCTGTAGCGAGGAATGTAAGCATTTCCTTTTCCAAAACACGGCAGTTTTACCCGAAGAACTCTGCTGTAGTAGCAGGTGGAACACAAGCAGCATTTCTCCCACTGTGTACTCTGTGGGCTCTTCCACGAATGAACTTCTATATGCAGGGTTTCCCATGTGGAGTGAACTGCCTCAACCACGGCAGGCTCTAGCGAGGACTGTAAGCATTTCCTCTTCAAAACACGGCAGATTACCCAAAGAACTTTGCTTTTGTTGCAGGTGGAACACAAGCAACCTTTCTCCCACTGTGTACTCTCTGGGCGCTTCCACGAATGAATTCCTATATGCAGGGTTTCCCACGTGGAGCGAACTGCCACAACCATGGCAGGCTGTAGCGAGGACTGTAAGCATTTCTTCTCGCAAAACACGCAGTTTTAACGGAAGAACCCTGCTGTAGTTGCAGGTGGAACACAAGCATCTTTTCTCCCACAGTTTACTCAATGGGCACTTCCACTAAAGAACTTCTTCTGTAAGAATGCTTTCCCGCGTGGAGCGAACTGCCTCAACCATGGCAGGCTCTACTGTGGTCTCTAAGGATTTCCTCTCGGAAAACACGGCACTTTTACCTGAAGAACGCTGCTTTAGTTGCAGGTGGAACACAAGCTGCATTTCACCCAAACTGTACACCAAGGGCCCTTCCCCAAATGAACCTTCTATATGCAGGGTGTCCTGCATGCAGCGAACTGCTACACAACGGCAGGCACTAGTAAGGACTGTAAGCATTTCCTCTCCCAATACACGCAGTTTTACCCGAAGAACTCTGCTTTAGTTTCAGGTGGAACACAAGCAGCATTTCTCCCACTGTGTACACTCTGAGGTCCTCCACGAATGAGCTCCTATATGCAGGGTTTCCCACGTGGAGCGAACCGCCTCAAACAAGGCAGGCTGTAGCGAGGACTGTAAGCATTTCCTCTCCCTAAACACGCAGTTTGAACGGAAGAACTCTCCTTTAGTTTCAGGTGGAACACAAGCATCTGTTCTCCCACAGTGTACACAATCGGCACTTCCCCTAATGAACCTGTTCTATACGAATGGTTTCCCACGTGGAGCGAACTGCCTGAACCATGGCAGCCTCTACTGTGGTCTCTAAGGATTTTCTCTCTGAAAATACGGCACTTTTACACAAAGAACTCTGTTTTAGTTGCAGGTGGAACACAAGCTGCATTTCACCCACACTGTACACTAAGGGCCCTTCCTCAAATGAATCTTCTATATGCAGGGTGTCCCTCGTGCAGCGAACTGCCTAAACCAAGGCAGGCTCTAGTAAGTACTGTAAACATTTCTTCGCCCAAAACACGCAGTTTTACCCGAAGAACTCTGCTTTAGTTGCAGGTGGAACACAAGCAGCCTTTCTCCCACTGTTTACTCTTTGATCTCTTCCACGAATGAACATCTATATGCAGTGATTCCCACGTGGAGTGAACTGCCTCAACCACGGCAGGCTGTAGCGAGGAATGTAAGCATTTCCTTTTCCAAAACACGGCAGTTTTACCCGAAGAACTCTGCTGTAGTAGCAGGTGGAACACAAGCAGCATTTCTCCCACTGTGTACTCTGTGGGCTCTTCCACGAATGAACTTCTATATGCAGGGTTTCCCATGTGGAGCGAACTGCCTCAACCACGGCAGGCTGTAGCGAGGACTGTAAGCATTTCCTCTTCAAAACACGGCAGATTACCCAAAGAACTTTGCTTTTGTTGCAGGTGGAACACAAGCAACCTTTCTCCCACTGTGTACTCTCTGGGCGCTTCCACGAATGAATTCCTATATGCAGGGTTTCCCACGTGGAGCGAACTGCCACAACCATGGCAGGCTGTAGCGAGGACTGTAAGCATTTCTTCTCGCAAAACACGCAGTTTTAACGGAAGAACCCTGCTGTAGTTGCAGGTGGAACACAAGCATCTTTTCTCCCACAGTTTACTCAATGGGCACTTCCACTAAAGAACTTCTTCTGTAAGAATGCTTTCCCGCGTGGAGCGAACTGCCTCAACCATGGCAGGCTCTACTGTGGTCTCTAAGGATTTCCTCTCGGAAAACACGGCACTTTTACCTGAAGAATGCTGCTTTAGATGCAGGTGGAACACAAGCTGCATTTCACCCAAACTGTACACCAAGGGCCCTTCCCCAAATGAACCTTCTATATGCAGGGTGTCCTGCATGCAGCGAACTGCCACACAACGGCAGGCACTAGTAAGGACTGTAAGCATTTCCTCTCCCAATACACGCAGTTTTACCCGAAGAACTCTGCTTTAGTTTCAGGTGGAACACAAGCAGCATTTCTCCCACTGTGTACACTCTGAGCTCCTCCACGAATGAGCTCCTATATGCAGGGTTTCCCACGTGGAGCGAACTGCCTCAAACAAGGCAGGCTGTAGCGAGGACTGTAAGCATTTCCTCTCCCTAAACACGCAGTTTTAACGGAAGTACTCTGCTTTAGTTTCAGGTGGAACACAAGCATCTGTTCTCCCACAGTGTACACAATGGGCACTTCCCCTAATGAACCTGTTCTATACGAATGGTTTCCCACGTGGAGCGAACTGCCTGAACCATGGCAGCCTCTACTGTGGTCTCTAAGGATTTCCTCTCTGAAAATACGGCACTTTTACCCAAAGAACTCTGTTTTAGTTGCAGGTGGAACACAAGCTGCATTTCACCCACACTGTACACTAAGGGCCCTTCCTCAAATGAATCTTCTATATGTAGGGTGTCCCTCGTGCAGCGAACTGCCTAAACCAAGGCAGGCTCTAGTAAGTACTGTAAGCATTTCTTCGCCCAAAACACGCAGTTTTACCCAAAGAACTCTGCTTTAGTTGCAGGTGGAACACAAGCAGCCTTTCTCCCACTGTTTACTCTTTGATCTCTTCCACGAATGAACATCTATATGCAGTGATTCCCACGTGGAGTGAACTGCCTCAACCACGGCAGGCTGTAGCGAGGAATGTAAGCATTTCCTTTTCCAAAACACGGCAGTTTTACCCGAAGAACTCTGCTGTAGTAGCAGGTGGAACACAAGCAGCATTTCTCCCACTGTGTACTCTGTGGGCTCTTCCACGAATGAACTTCTATATGCAGGGTTTCCCATGTGGAGTGAACTGCCTCAACCACGGCAGGCTCTAGCGAGGACTGTAAGCATTTCCTCTTCAAAACACGGCAGATTACCCAAAGAACTTTGCTTTTGTTGCAGGTGGAACACAAGCAACCTTTCTCCCACTGTGTACTCTCTGGGCGCTTCCACGAATGAATTCCTATATGCAGGGTTTCCCACGTGGAGCGAACTGCCACAACCATGGCAGGCTGTAGCGAGGACTGTAAGCATTTCTTCTCGCAAAACACGCAGTTTTAACGGAAGAACCCTGCTGTAGTTGCAGGTGGAACACAAGCATCTTTTCTCCCACAGTTTACTCAATGGGCACTTCCACTAAAGAACTTCTTCTGTAAGAATGCTTTCCCGCGTGGAGCGAACTGCCTCAACCATGGCAGGCTCTACTGTGGTCTCTAAGGATTTCCTCTCGGAAAACACGGCACTTTTACCTGAAGAACGCTGCTTTAGATGCAGGTGGTACACAAGCTGCATTTCACCCAAACTGTACACCAAGGGCCCTTCCCCAAATGAACCTTCTATATGCAGGGTGTCCTGCATGCAGCGAACTGCCACACAACGGCAGGCACTAGTAAGGACTGTAAGCATTTCCTCTCCCAATACACGCAGTTTTACCCGAAGAACTCTGCTTTAGTTTCAGGTGGAACACAAGCAGCATTTCTCCCACTGTGTACACTCTGAGCTCCTCCACGAATGAGCTCCTATATGCAGGGTTTCCCACGTGGAGCGAACTGCCTCAAACAAGGCAGGCTGTAGCGAGGACTGTAAGCATTTCCTCTCCCTAAACACGCAGTTTTAACGATAGAACTCTGCTTTAGTTTCAGGTGGAACAGAAGCATCTTTTCTCCCACAGTGTACACAATGGGCACTTCCCCTAATGAACCTGTTCTATACGAATGGTTTCCCACGTGGAGCGAACTGCCTGAACCATGGCAGCCTCTACTGTGGTCTCTAAGGATTTCCTCTCTGAAAATACGGCACTTTTACCCAAAGAACTCTGTTTTAGTTGCAGGTGGAACACAAGCTGCATTTCACCCACACTGTACACTAAGGGCCCTTCCTCAAATGAATTTTCTATATGTAGGGTGTCCCTCGTGCAGCGAACTGCCTAAACCAAGGCAGGCTCTAGTAAGTACTGTAAGCATTTCTTCGCCCAAAACACGCAGTTTTACCCAAAGAACTCTGCTTTAGTTGCAGGTGGAACACAAGCAGCCTTTCTCCCACTGTGTACTCTTTGATCTCTTCCACGAATGAACATCTATATGCAGTGATTCCCATGTGGAGTGAACTGCCTCAACCACGGCAGGCTGTAGCGAGGAATGTAAGCATTTCCTTTTCCAAAACACGGCAGTTTTACCCGAAGAACTCTGCTGTAGTAGCTGGTGGAACACAAGCAGCATTTCTCCCACTGTGTACTCTGTGGGCTCTTCCACGAATGAACTTCTATATGCAGGGTTTCCCATGTGGAGCGAACTGCCTCAACCACGGCAGGCTGTAGCGAGGACTGTAAGCATTTCCTCTTCAAAACACGGCAGATTACCCAAAGAACTTTGCTTTTGTTGCAGGTGGAACACAAGCAGCCTTTCTCCCACTGTGTACTCTCTGGGCGCTTCCACGAATGAATTCCTATATGCAGGGTTTCCCACGTGGAGCGAACTGCCACAACCATGGCAGGCTGTAGCGAGGACTTTAAGCATTTCCTCTCACAAAACACGCAGTTTTAACGGAAGAACCCTGCTGTAGTTGCAGGTGGAACACAAGCATCTTTTCTCCCACAGTTTACTCAATGGGCACTTCCACTAATGAACTCTTTTATTAGAATGCTTTACCGCGTGGAGCGAACTGCCTCAACCATGGCAGGCTCTACGGTGGTCTCTAAGGATTTCCTCTCGGAAAACACGGCACTTTTACCCGAAGAATTCTGCTTTAGTTGCAGGTGGAACACAAGGTGCATTTCACCCACTCTGTACACTAAGGGTCCTTACACAAATGAATCTTCTATATGCAGGGTGTCCGGCCTGCAGCGAACTGCCACAACCAAGGCAGGCACTAGTAAGGACTGCAAGCATTTCCTCTCCCAAAACACGCAGTTTTAGCCGAAGAACTCTGCTTTAATAGCAAGTGGAACACAAGCAGCATTTCTCCCACTGTGTACTCTTTGGTCTCTTCCACGAATGAAATTCTATATGCAGGGTTTCCCACGTGGTGCGAAATGCTTAAACCACAGCAGGCTGTAGAGAGGACTGTAAGCATTTCCTCTTCCAAACCACGGCAGTTTCACCCAAAGAACTCTGCTGTAATAGCAGGTGGAACACAAGCAGCATTTCTCCCACTGTGTACTCTCTGAGCTCCTCCAGAAATGAACTCGTATATGCAGGGTTTCCCACGTGGAGCGAACTGCCTCAAACAAGGCAGGCATTTGCGAGGACTGTTACCATTTCCTCTCCCTAAACACGCAGTTTTAATGGAAGAACTCTGCTTTAGTTGCAGGTGGAACACAAGCATCTATTCTCCCACAGTGTACACAAAGGGCACGTCCCCTAATGAACTTGTTCTATAAGAATGATTTCCCGTGTGGAGCGAACTGCCTCAACCATGGCAGGCTCTACAGTGGTCTCTAAGGATTTCCTCTGTGAAAACACGACACTTTTACAAGAAGAACTCTGCTTTATTTAGAGGTGGAACACAAGCTGCATTTCACCCACACTGTACACCAAGGGTCTTTCCCCAAATGAATCTTCTATATGCACGGTGTCCCGCCTGCAGCGAACTGCCACACAAAGGCAGGCACTAGTAAGGACTGTAAACATTTCTTCTCCCAAAACACGCAGTTTTACCCGAAGAACTCTGCTTTAGTTGCAGGTGGAACACAAGCTGCATTTCACCCACACTGTACACAAAGGGCCCTTCCCTAAATGAATCCTCTATATGCAGAGTGTCCCGCCTGCAGCGAACTGCCACAACGAAGGCAGGCACTAGTAAGGACTGTAGCATTTCCTCTCACAAAACACGCAGTTTTACCCAAAGAACTCTGATTTAGTTGCAGGTGGAACACAAGCAGCATTTCTCCCACTGTGTACTCTTTGGTCTCTTCCATGAATGAACTTCTATATGCAGGGTTTCCCACGTGGTGCGAACTGCTTCAACCACAGCAGGCTGTAGAGAGGACAGTAAGCATTTCCTCTTCCAAAACACGGCAGTTTTACCCAAAGAACTCTGCTTTAGTTGCAGGTGGAACACAAGCAGCATTTCTCCCACTGTGTACATTCTGAGCTCCTCCACGAATGAACTCCTATATGCAGGGTTTCCCTCGTGGAGCTACTTGCCTCAAACAAGGCAGGCTCTAGCGAGGACTGTAAGCATTTCATCTCCCTAAACACGCAGTTTTAACGGAAGAACTCTGCTTTAGTTTCAGGTGGAACACAAGCATCTGTTCTCCCACAGTGTACACAATGGGCACTTCCCCTAATGAACCTGTTCTATACGAATGGTTTCCCACGTGGAGCGAACTGCCTGAACCATGGCAGCCTCTACTGTGGTCTCTAAGGATTTCCTCTCTGAAAATACGGCACTTTTACACAAAGAACTCTGTTTTAGTTGCAGGTGGAACACAAGCTGCATTTCACCCACACTGTACACTAAGGGCCCTTCCTCAAATGAATCTTCTATATGCAGGGTGTCCCTCGTGCAGCGAACTGCCTAAACCAAGGCAGGCTCTAGTAAGTACTGTTAGCATTTCTTTGCCCAAAACACGCAGTTTTACCCGAAGAACTCTGCTTTAGTTGCAGGTGGAACACAAGCAGCATTTCTCCCACTGTGTACTCTTTGGTCTCTTCCACGAATGAACATCTATATGCAGGGTTTCCCACGTGGAGTGAACTGCCTCAACCACGGCAGGCTGTAGCGAGGACTGTAAGCATTTCCTCTTCCAAATCACGGCAGTTTTACCCGAAGAACTCAGCTGTAGTAGCAGGTGGAACACAAGCAGCATTTCTCCCACTGTGTACTCTGTGGGCTCTTCCACGAATGAACTTCTATATGCAGGGTTTCCCATGTGGAGCGAACTGCCTCAACCACGGCAGGCTGTAGCGAGGACTGTAAGCATTTCCTCTCGCAAAACACGCAGTTTTAACGGAAGAACCCTGCTGTAGTTGCAGGTGGAACACAAGCATCTTTTCTCCCACAGTTTACTCAATGGGCACTTCCACTAAAGAACTTCTTGTGTAAGAATGCTTTCCCGCGTGGAGCGAACTGCCTCAACCATGGCAGGCTCTACTGTGGTCTCTAAGGATTTCCTCTCGGAAAACACGGCACTTTTACCTGAAGAACGCTGCTTTAGTTGCAGGTGGAACACAAGCTGCATTTCACCCAAACTGTACACCAAGAGCCCTTCGCCAAATGAACCTTCTATATGCAGGGTGTCCTGCATGCAGCGAACTGCCACACAACGGCAGGCACTAGTAAGGACTGTAAGCATTTCCTCTCCCAATACACGCAGTTTTACCCGAAGAACTCTGCTTTAGTTTCAGGTGGAACACAAGCAGCATTTCTCCCACTGTGTACACTCTGAGCTCCTCCACGAATGAGCTCCTATATGCAGGGTTTCCCACGTGGAGCGAACTGCCTCAAACAAGGCAGGCTGTAGCGAGGACTGTAAGCATTTCCTCTCCCTAAACACGCAGTTTTAACGGAAGAACTCTGCTTTAGTTTCAGGTGGAACACAAGTATCTGTTCTCCCACAGTGTACACAATGGGCACTTCCCCTAATGAACCTGTTCTATACGAATGGTTTCCCACGTGGAGCGAACTGCCTGAACCATGGCAGGCTCTATTGTGGTCTCTAAGGATTTCCTCTCTGAAAATACGGCACTTTTACCCAAAGAACTCTGTTTTAGTTGCAGGTGGAACACAAGCTGCATTTCACCCACACTGTACACTAAGGGCCCTTCCTCAAATGAATCTTCTATATGCAGGGTGTCCATCGTGCAGCGAACTGCCTAAACCAAGGCAGGCTCTAGTAAGTACTGTAAGCATTTCTTCGCCCAAAACACGCAGTTTTACCCGAAGAACTCTGCTTTAGTTGCAGGTGGAACACAAGCAGCATTTCTCCCACTGTGTACTCTTTGGTCTCTTCCACGAATGAACATCTATATGCAGTGAACTGCCTCAACCACGGCAGGCTGTAGCGAGGAATGTAAGCATTTCCTTTTCCAAAACACGGCAGTTTTACCCGAAGAACTCTGCTGTAGTAGCAGGTGGAACACAAGCAGCATTTCTCCCACTGTGTACTCTCTGGGCGCTTCCACGAATGAATTCCTATATGCAGGGTTTCCCACGTGGAGCGAACTGCCTCAACCACGGCAGGCTGTAGCGAGGACTGTAAGCATTTCCTCTTCAAAACACGGCAGATTACCCAAAGAACTTTGCTTTTGTTGCAGGTGGAACACAAGCAGCCTTTCTCCCACTGTGTACTCTCTGGGCGCTTCCACGAATGAATTCCTATATGCAGGGTTTCCCACGTGGAGCGAACTGCCACAACCATGGCAGGCTGTAGCGAGGACTGTAAGCATTTCCTCTCGCAAAACACGCAGTTTTAATGGAAGAACCCTGCTGTAGTTGCAGGTGGAACACAAGCATCTTTTCTCCCACAGTTTACTCAATGGGCACTTCCACTAATGAACTCCTTCTATAAGAATGCTTTCCCGCGTGGAGCGAACTGCCTCAACCATGGCAGGCTCTACTGTGGTCTCTAAGGATTTCCTCTCGGAAAACACGGCACTTTTACCCGAAGAATTCTGCTTTAGTTGCAGGTGGAACACAAGGTGCATTTCACCCACTCTCTACACTAAGGTTCCTTACCCAAATGAATCTTCTATATGCAGGGTGTCCGGCCTGCAGCTAACTGCCACAACCAAGGCAGGCACTAGTAAGGACTGTAAGCATTTCCTCTCCCAAAACACGCAGTTTTACCCGAAGAACTCTGCTTTAGTAGCAAGTGGAACACAAGCAGCATTTCTCCCACTGTGTACTCTTTGGTCTCTTCCACGAATGAACTTCTATATGCAGGGCTTCCCACGTGGTGCGAAATGCTGCAAACAAAGCAGGCTGTAGAGAGGACTGTAAGCATTTCCTCTTCCAAACCACGGTAGTTTCACCCAAAGAACTCTGCTGTAATAGCAGGTGGAACACAAGCAGCATTTCTCCCACTGTGTACTCTCTGAGCTCCTCCACGAATGAACTCCTATATGCAGGGTTTCCCACGTGGAGCGAACTGCCTCAAACAAGGCAGGCTTTTGCGAGGACTGTTAGCATTTCCTCTCCCTAAACACGCAGTTTTAATGGAAGAACTCTGCTTTAGTTGCAGGTGGAACACAAGCATCTATTCTCCCACAGTGTACACAAAGGGCACGTCCCCTAATGAACTTGTTCTATAAGAATGGTTTCCCGCTTGGAGCGAACTGCCTCAACCATGGCAGGCTCTACTGTGGTCTCTAAGGATTTCCTCTGTGAAAACACGACACTTTTACCAGAAGAACACTGCTTTATTTAGAGGTGGAACACAAGTTGCATTTCACCCACACTGTACATCAAGGGTCTTTCCCCAAATGAATCTTCTATATGCAGGGTGTCCCGCCTGCAGCGAAGTGCCACACAAAGGCAGGCACTAGTAAGGACTGTAAGCATTTCTTCTCCCTAAACACGCAGTTTTACCCGAAGAACTCTGCTTTAGTTACAGGTAGAACACAAGCTGCATTTCACCCACACTGTACACAAAGTGCCCATCCCCAAATGATTCATCTGTATGCAGTGTGTCCTGCCTGCAGCAAAATGCCACAACCAAGGCAGGCACTAGTAAGGACTGTAAGCATTTCCTCTTCCAAAACACGGCCGTTTTACCTGAAGAACTCTGCTTTAGTTGCAGGTGGAACACAAGCAGCATTTCTCCCACTGTGTACACTCTGAGCTCCTCCACGAATGAGCTCCTATATGCAGGATTTCCCACGTGGAGCGAACTGCCTCAAACAAGGCAGGCTGTAGCGAGGACTGTAAGCATTTCCTCTACCTAAACACGCAGTTTTAACGGAAGAACCCTGATGTAGTTGCAGGTGGAACACAAGCATCTTTTCTCCCACAGTGAACACAATGGGCACTTCCCCTAATGAACTTGTTCTATAAGAATGGTTTCCCACGTGGAGCGAACTGCCTCAACCATGGCAGGCTCTACTGTGGTCTCTAAGGATTTCCTCTCTGAAAACACGGCACTTTTACCCAAAGAACTCTGTTTTATTTGCAGGTGGAACACAAGCTGCATTTCACCCACACTGTACAATAAGGGCCCTTCCTCAAATGAATCTTCTATATGCACGGTGTCCCTCGTGCAGCGAACTGCCTCAACCAAGGCAGGCTCTAGTAAGTACTGTAAGCATTTCTTTGCCCAAAACACGCAGTTTTACCAGAAGAACTCTGCTTTAGTTGCAGGTGGAACACAAGCAGCATTTCTCCCACTGTGTACTCTTTGGTCTCTTCCACGAATGAACATCTATATGCAGGGTTTCCCACGTGGAGTGAACTGCCTCAACCACGGCAGGCTGTAGCGAGGACTGTAAGCATTTCCTCTTCCAAATCACGGCAGTTTTACCCGAAGAACTCTGCTGTAGTAGCAGGTGGAACACAAGCAGCATTTCTCCCACTGTGTACTCTGTGGGCTCTTCCACGAATGAACTTCTATATGCAGGGTTTCCCATGTGGAGCGAACTGCCTCAACCACGGCAGGCTGTAGCGAGCACTGTAAGTATTTCCTCTACAAAACACGGCAGATTACCCAAAGAACTTTGCTTTTGTTGCAGGTGGAACACAAGCAGCATTTCTCCCACTGTGTACTCGCTGGGCGCTTCCAGGAATGAATTCCTATATGCAGGGTTTCCCACGTGGAGCGAACTGCCACAACCACGGCAGGCTGTAGCGAGGACTGTAAGCATTTCCTCTCGCAAAACACGCAGTTTTAACGGAAGAACCCTGCTGTACTTGCAGGTGGAACACAAGCATCTTTTCTCCCACAGTTTACTCAATGGGCACTTCCACTAAAGAACTTCTTCTGTAAGAATGCTTTCCCGCGTGGAGGGAACTGCCTCAACCATGGCAGGCTCTACTGTGGTCTCTAAGGATTTCCTCTCGGAAAACACGGCACTTTTACCTGAAGAATGCTGCTTTAGTTGCAGGTGGAACACAAGCTGCATTTCACCCAAACTGTACACCAAGGGCCCTTCCACAAATGAACCTTCTATATGCAGGGTGTCCTGCATGCAGCGAACTGCCACACAAAGGCAGGCACTAGTAAGGACTGTAAGCATTTCCTCTCCCAATACACGCAGTTTTACCCGAAGAACACTGCTTTAGTTGCAGGTGGAACACAAGCTTCATTTCACCCACACTGTACACAAAGGGGCTTTCCCCAAATGAATCGTGTATATGCAGGGTGTCCCGCCTGCAGCGAACTGCCACAACCAAGGCAGGCACTAGTAAGGACTGTAAGCATTTCCTCTCCCAAAACACGCAGTTTTACCTAAAGAACTCTGCTTTTGTTGCAGGTGGAACACAAGCAGCATTTCTCCCACTGTGTACACTCTGAGCTCCTCCACGAATGAGCTCCTATATGCAGGGTTTCCCACGTGGAGCGAACTGCCTCAACCACGGCAGGCTGTAGCGAGGACTGTAAGCATTTCCTTTTCCAAAACACGGCAGTTTTACCCGAAGAACTCTGCTGTAGTAGCAGGTGGAACACAAGCAGCATTTCTCCCACTGTGTACTCTCTGAGCTCCTCCACGAATGAACTCCTATATGCAGGGTTTCCCATGTGGAGCGAACTGCCTCAACCACGGCAGGCTGTAGCGAGGACTGTAAGCATTTCCTCTTCAAAACACGGCAGATTACCCAAAGAACTTTGCTTTTGTTGCAGGTGGAACACAAGCAGCCTTTCTCCCACTGTGTACTCTCTGGGCGCTTCCACGAATGAATTCCTATATGCAGGGTTTCCCACGTGGAGCGAACTGCCACAACCATGGCAGGCTGTAGCGAGGACTGTAAGCATTTCCTCTCACAAAACACGCAGTTTTAACGGAAGAACCCTGCTGTAGTTGCAGGTGGAACACAAGCATCTTTTCTCCCACAGTTTACTCAATGGGCACTTCCACTAATGAACTCCTTCTATAAGAATGCTTTCCCGCGTGGAGCGAACTGCCTCAACCATGGCAGGCTCTACTGTGGTCTCTAAGGATTTCCTCTCGGAAAACACGGCACTTTTACCCGAAGAATTCTGCTTTAGTTGCAGGTGGAACACAAGCTGCATTTCACCCACTCTGTACACTAAGGTTCCTTACCCAAATGAATCTTCTATATGCAGGGTGTCCGGCCTGCAGCGAACTGCCACAACCAAGGCAGGCACTAGTAAGGACTGTAAGCATTTCCTCTCCCAAAACACGCAGTTTTACCCGAAGAACTCTGCTTTAGTAGCAAGTGGAACACAAGCAGCATTTCTCCCACTGTGTACTCTTTGGTCTCTTCCACGAATGAACTTCTATATGCAGGGCTTCCCACGTGGTGCGAAATGCTTCAAACAAAGCAGACTGTAGAGAGGACTGTAAGCATTTCCTCTTCCAAACCACGGCAGTTTCACCCAAAGAACTCTGCTGTAATAGCACGTGGAACACCAGCAGCATTTCTCCCACTGTGTACTCTCTGAGCTCCTCCACGAATGAACTCCTATATGCAGGGTTTCCCACGTGGAGCGAACTGCCTCAAACAAGGCAGGCTTTTGCGAGGACTGTTAGCATTTCCTCTCCCTAAACATGCAGTTTTAATGGAAGAACTCTGCTTTAGTTTCAGGTGGAACACAAGCATCTATTCTCCCACAGTGTACACAAAGGGCACGTCCCCTAATGAACTTGTTCTATAAGAATGGTTTCCCGCGTGGAGCGAACTGCCTCAACCATGGCAGGCTCTACTGTGGTCTCTAAGGATTTCCTCTCTGAAAACACGGCACTTTTACCCAAAGAACTCTGTTTTATTTGCAGGTGGAACACAAGCTGCATTTCACCCACACTGTACAATAAGGGCCCTTCCTCAAATGAATCTTCTGTATGCACGGTGTCCCTCGTGCAGCGAACTGCCTCAACCAAGGCAGGCTCTAGTAAGTACTGTAAGCATTTCTTTGCCCAAAACACGCAGTTTTACCAGAAGAACTCTGCTTTAGTTGCAGGTGGAACACAAGCAGCATTTCTCCCACTGTGTACTCTTTGGTCTCTTCCACGAATGAACATCTATATGCAGGGTTTCCCACGTGGAGTGAACTGCCTCAACCACGGCAGGCTGTAGCGAGGACTGTAAGCATTTCCTCTTCCAAATCACGGCAGTTTTACCCGAAGAACTCTGCTGTAGTAGCAGGTGGAACACAAGCAGCATTTCTCCCACTGTGTACTCTCTGGGCGCTTCCAGGAATGAATTCCTATATGCAGGGTTTCCCACGTGGAGCGAACTGCCACAACCACGGCAGGCTGTAGCGAGGACTGTAAGCATTTCCTCTCGCAAAACACGCAGTTTTAACGGAAGAACCCTGCTGTAGTTGCAGGTGGAACACAAGCATCTTTTCTCCCACAGTTTACTCAATGGGCACTTCCACTAAAGATCTTCTTCTGTAAGATTGCTTTCCCGCGTGGAGCGAACTGCCTCAACCATGGCAGGCTCTACTGTGGTCTCTAAGGATTTCCTCTCGGAAAACACGGCACTTTTACCTGAAGAACGCTGCTTTAGTTGCAGGTGGAACACAAGCTGCATTTCACCCAAACTGTACACCAAGGTCCCTTCCCCAAATGAACCTTCTATATGCAGGGTGTCCCGCCTGCAGAGAACTGCCACAACCAAGGCAGGCACTAGTAAGGACTGTAAGCATTTCCTCTCCCAAAACACGCAGTTTTACCTAAAGAACTCTGCTGTAGTAGCAGGTGGAACACAAGCAGCATTTCTCCCACTGTGTACTCTCTGAGCTCCTCCACGAATGAACTCCTATATGCAGGGTTTCCCATGTGGAGCGAACTGCCTCAACCACGGCAGGCTGTAGCGAGGACTGTAAACATTTCCTCTTCAAAACACGGCAGATTACCCAAAGAACTTTGCTTTTGTTGCAGGTGGAACACAAGCAGCCTTTCTCCCACTGTGTACTCTCTGGGCGCTTCCACGAATGAATTCCTATATGCAGGGTTTCCCACGTGGAGCGAACTGCCACAACCATGGCAGGCTGTAGCGAGGACTGTAAGAATTTCCTCTCACAAAACACGCAGTTTTAATGGAAGAACCCTGCTGTAGTTGCAGGTGGAACACAAGCATCTTTTCTCCCACAGTTTACTCAATGGGCACTTCCACTAATGAACTCCTTCTATAAGAATGCTTTCCCGCGTGGAGCGAACTGCCTCAACCATGGCAGGCTCTACTGTGGTCTCTAAGGATTTCCTCTCGGAAAACACGGCACTTTTACCCGAAGAATTCTGCTTTAGTTGCAGGTGGAACACAAGCTGCATTTCACCCACTCTGTACACTAAGGTTCCTTACCCAAATGAATCTTCTATATGCAGGGTGTCTGGCCTGCAGCGAACTGCCACAACCAAGGCAGGCACTAGTAAGGACTGTAAGCATTTCCTCTCCCAAAACACGCAGTTTTACCCGAAGAACTCTGCTTTAGTAGCAAGTGGAACACAAGCAGCATTTCTCCCACTGTGTACTCTTTGGTCTCTTCCACGAATGAACTTCTATATGCAGGGCTTCCCACGTGGTGCGAAATGCTTCAACCAAAGCAGGCTGTAGAGAGGACTGTAAGCATTTCCTCTTCCAAACCACGGCAGTTTCACCCAAAGAACTCTGCTGTAATAGCACGTGGAACACCAGCAGCATTTCTCCCACTGTGTACTCTCTAAGCTCCTCCACGAATGAACTCCTATATGCAGGGTTTCCCACGTGGAGCGAACTGCCTCAAACAAGGCAGGCTTTTGCGAGGACTGTTAGCATTTCCTCTCCCTAAACATGCAGTTTTAATGGAAGACCTCTGCTTTAGTTGCAGGTGGAACACAAGCATCTATTCTCCCACAGTGTACACAAAGGGCACGTCCACTAATGAACTTGTTCTATAAGAATGGTTTCCCGCTTGGAGCGAACTGCCTCAACCATGGCAGGCTCTACTGTGGTCTCTAAGGATTTCCTCTCTGAAAACACGGCACTTTTACCCAAAGAACTCTGTTTTATTTGCAGGTGGAACACAAGCTGCATTTCACCCACACTGTACAATAAGGGCCCTTCCTCAAATGAATCTTCTATATGCACGGTGTCCCTCGTGCAGCGAACTGCCTCAACCAAGGCAGGCTCTAGTAAGTACTGTAAGCATTTCTTTGCCCAAAACACGCAGTTTTACCAGAAGAACTCTGCTTTAGTTGCAGGTGGAACACAAGCAGCATTTCTCCCACTGTGTACTCTTTGGTCTCTTCCACGAATGAACATCTATATGCAGTGATTCCCACGTGGAGTGAACTGCCTCAACCACGGCAGGCTGTAGCGAGGACTGTAAGCATTTCCTCTTCCAAATCACGGCAGTTTTACCCGAAGAACTCTGCTGTAGTAGCAGGTGGAACACAAGCAGCATTTCTCCCACTGTGTACTCTGTGGGCTCTTCCACGAATGAACTTCTATATGCAGGGTTTCCCATGTGGAGTGAACTGCCTCAACCACGGCAGGCTGTAGCGAGGACTGTAAGCATTTCCTCTACAAAACACGGCAGATTACCCAAAGAACTTTGCTTTTGTTGCAGGTGGAACACAAGCAGCATTTCTCCCACTGTGTACTCTCTGGGCGCTTCCAGGAATGAATTCCTATATGCAGGGTTTCCCACGTGGAGCGAACTGCCACAACCACGGCAGGCTGTAGCGAGGACTGTAAGCATTTCCTCTCGCAAAACACGCAGTTTTAACGGAAGAACCCTGCTGTAGTTGCAGGTGGAACACAAGCATCTTTTCTCCCACAGTTTACTCAATGGGCACTTCCACTAAAGAACTTCTTCTGTAAGATTGCTTTCCCGCGTGGAGCGAACTGCCTCAACCATGGCAGGCTCTACTGTGGTCTCTAAGGATTTCCTCTCGGAAAACACGGCACTTTTACCCGAAGAATTCTGCTTTAGTTGCAGGTGGAACAAAAGCTGCATTTCACCCAAACTGTACACCAAGGGCCCTTCCACAAATGAACCTTCTATATGCAGGGTGTCCTGCATGCAGCGAACTGCCACACAAAGGCAGGCACTAGTAAGGACTGTAAGCATTTCCTC
The DNA here is from genome assembly GCF_025265405.1 of Mesoplodon densirostris. NCBI lineage: Eukaryota > Metazoa > Chordata > Mammalia > Artiodactyla > Ziphiidae > Mesoplodon > Mesoplodon densirostris. Next base: position 87,058,280 of record NC_082667.1, read on the forward strand.
TCCCAATACACGCAGTTTTACCCGAAGAACACTGCTTTAGTTGCAGGTGGAACACAAGCTTCATTTCACCCACACTGTACACAAAGGGGCTTTCCCCAAATGAATCGTGTATATGCAGGGTGTCCCGCCTGCAGCGAACTGCCACAACCAAGGCAGGCACTAGTAAGGACTGTAAGCATTTCCTCTCCCAAAACACGCAGTTTTACCTGAAGAACTCTGCTTTAGTTTCAGGTGGAACACAAGCAGCATTTCTCCCACTGTGTACACTCTGAGCTCCTCCACGAATGAGCTCCTATATGCAGGGTTTCCCACGTGGAGCGAACTGCCTCAAACAAGGCAGGCTGTAGCGAGGACAGTAAGCATTTCCTCTCCCTAAACACGCAGTTTTAACGGAAGAACTCTGCTTTAGTTTCAGGTGGAACACAAGCATCTTTTCTCCCACAGTGTACACAATGGGCACTTCCCCTAATGAACCTGTTCTATACGAATGGTTTCCCACGTGGAGCGAACTGCCTGAACCATGGCAGGCTCTACTGTGGTCTCTAAGGATTTCCTCTCTGAAAATACGGCACTTTTACCCAAAGAACTCTGTTTTAGTTGCAGGTGGAACACAAGCTGCATTTCACCCACACTGTACACTAAGGGCCCTTCCTCAAATGAATCTTCTATATGCAGGGTGTCCCTCGTGCAGCGAACTGCCTAAACCAAGGCAGGCTCTAGTAAGTACTGTAAGCATTTCTTCGCCCAAAACACGCAGTTTTACCCGAACAACTCTGCTTTAGTTGCAGGTGGAACACAAGCAGCATTTCTCCCACTGTGTACTCTTTGGTCTCTTCCACGAATGAACATCTATATGCAGTGAACTGCCTCAACCACGGCAGGCTGTAGCGAGGAATGTAAGCATTTCCTTTTCCATAACACGGCAGTTTTACCCGAAGAACTCTGCTGTAGTAGCAGGTGGAACACAAGCAGCATTTCTCCCACTGTGTACTCTGTGGGCTCTTCCACGAATGAACTTCTATATGCAGGGTTTCCCATGTGGAGCGAACTGCCTCAACCACGGCAGGCTGTAGCGAGGACTGTAAGCATTTCCTCTTCAAAACACGGCAGATTACCCAAAGAACTTTGCTTTTGTTGCAGGTGGAACACAAGCAGCCTTTCTCCCACTGTGTACTCTCTGGGCGCTTCCACCAATGAATTCCTATATGCAGGGTTTCCCACGTGGAGCGAACTGCCACAACCATGGCAGGCTGTAGCGAGGACTGTAAGAATTTCCTCTCGCAAAACACGCAGTTTTAACGGAAGAACCCTGCTGTAGTTGCAGGTGGAACACAAGCATCTTTTCTCCCACAGTTTACTCAATGGGCACTTCCACTAATGAACTCCTTCTATAAGAATGCTTTCCCGCATGGAGCAAACTGCCTCAACCATGGCAGGCTCTACTGTGGTCTCTAAGGATTTCCTCTCGGAAAACACGGCACTTTTACCCGAAGAATTCTGCTTTAGTTGCAGGTGGAACACAAGCTGCATTTCACCCACTCTGTACACTAAGGTTCCTTACCCAAATGAATCTTCTATATGCAGAGTGTCCGGCCTGCAGCGAACTGCCACAACCAAGGCAGGCACTAGTAAGGACTGTAAGCATTTCCTCTCCCAAAACACGCAGTTTTACCCGAAGAACTCTGCTTTAGTAGCAAGTGGAACACAAGCAGCATTTCTCCCACTGTGTACTCTTTGGTCTCTTCCACGAATGAACTTCTATATGCAGGGCTTCCCACGTGGTGCGAAATGCTTCAAACAAAGCAGGCTGTAGAGAGGACTGTAAGCATTTCCTCTTCCAAACCACGGCAGTTTCACCCAAAGAACTCTGCTGTAATAGCAGGTGGAACACAAGCAGCATTTCTCTCACTGTGTACTCTCTGAGCTCCTCCACGAATGAACTCCTATATGCAGGGTTTCCCACGTGGAGCGAACTGCCTCAAACAAGGCAGGCTTTTGCGAGGACTGTTAGCATTTCCTCTCCCTAAACACGCAGTTTTAATGGAAGAACTCTGCTTTAGTTGCATGTGGAACACAAGCATCTATTCTCCCACAGTGTACACAAAGGGCACGTCCCCTAATGAACTTGTTCTATAAGAATGGTTTCCCGCGTGGAGCGAACTGCCTCAACCATGGCAGGCTCTACTGTGGTCTCTAAGGATTTCCTCTGTGAAAACACGACACTTTTACCAGAAGAACACTGCTTTATTTAGAGGTGGAACACAAGCTGCATTTCACACACACTGTACATCATGGGTCTTTCCCCAAATGAATCTTCTATATGCAGGGTGTCCCGCCTGCAGCGAAGTGCCACACAAAGGCAGGCACTAGTAAGGACTGTAAGCATTTCTTCTCCCTAAACACGCAGTTTTACCCGAAGAACTCTGCTTTAGTTACAGGTAGAACACAAGCTGCATTTCACCCACACTGTACACAAAGTGCCCATCCCCAAATGATTCATCTGTATGCAGTGTGTCCTGCCTGCAGCAAAATGCCACAACCAAGGCATGCACTAGTAAGGACTTTAAGCATTTCCTCTTCCAAAACACGGCCGTTTTACCTGAAGAACTCTGCTTTAGTTGCAGGTGGAACACAAGCAGCATTTCTCCCACTGTGTACACTCTGAGCTCCTCCACGAATGAGCTCCTATATGCAGGGTTTCCCACGTGGAGCGAACTGCCTCAAACAAGGCAGGCTGTAGCGAGGACTGTAAGCATTTCCTCTCCCTAAACACGCAGTTTTAACGGAAGAACCCTGCTGTAGTTGCAGGTGGAACAAAAGCATCTTTTCTCCCACAGTGAACACAATGGGCACTTCCCCTAATGAACTTGTTCTATAAGAATGGTTTCCCACGTGGAGCGAACTGCCTCAACCATGGCAGGCTCTACTGTGGTCTCTAAGGATTTCCTCTCTGAAAACACGGCACTTTTACCCAAAGAACTCTGTTTTATTTGCAGGTGGAACACAAGCTGCATTTCACCCACACTGTACAATAAGGGCCCTTCCTCAAATGAATCTTCTATATGCACGGTGTCCCTCGTGCAGCGAACTGCCTCAACCAAGGCAGGCTCTAGTAAGTACTGTAAGCATTTCTTTGCCCAAAACACGCAGTTTTACCAGAAGAACTCTGCTTTAGTTGCAGGTGGAACACAAGCAGCATTTCTCCCACTGTGTACTCTTTGGTCTCTTCCACGAATGAACATCTATATGCAGGGTTTCCCACGTGGAGTGAACTGCCTCAACCACGGCAGGCTGTAGCGAGGACTGTAAGCATTTCCTCTTCCAAATCACGGCAGTTTTACCCGAAGAACTCTGCTGTAGTAGCAGGTGGAACACAAGCAACATTTCTCCCACTGTGTACTCTCTGGGCGCTTCCACGAATGAATTCCTATATGCAGGGTTTCCTACGTGGAGCGAACTGCCACAACCACGGCAGGCTGTAGCGAGGACTGTAAGCATTTCCTCTCGCAAAACACGCAGTTTTAACGGAAGAACCCTGCTGTAGTTGCAGGTGGAACACAAGCATCTTTTCTCCCACAGTTTACTCAATGGGCACTTCCACTAAAGAACTTCTTCCGTAAGAATGCTTTCCCACGTGGAGCGAACTGCCTCAACCATGGCAGGCTCTACTGTGGTCTCTAAGGATTTCCTCTCGGAAAACACGGCACTTTTACCTGAAGAACGCTGCTTTAGTTGCAGGTGGAACACAAGCTGCATTTCACCCAAACTGTACACCAATGTCCCTTCCCCAAATGAACCTTCTATATGCAGGGTGTCCTGCATGCAGCGAACTGCCACACAAAGGCAGGCACTAGTAAGGACTGTAAGCATTTCCTCTCCCAATACACGCAGTTTTACCCGAAGAACACTGCTTTAGTTGCAGGTGGAACACAAGCTTCATTTCACCCACACTGTACACAAAGGGGCTTTCCCCAAATGAATCGTGTATATGCAGGGTGTCCCGCCTGCAGCGAACTGCCACAACCAAGGCAGGCACTAGTAAGGACTGTAAGCATTTCCTCTCCCAAAACACGCAGTTTTACCTGAAGAACTCTGCTTTAGTTTCAGGTGGAACACAAGCAGCATTTCTCCCACTGTGTACACTCTGAGCTCCTCCACGAATGAGCTCCTATATGCAGGGTTTCCCACGTGGAGCGAACTGCCTCAAACAAGGCAGGCTGTAGCGAGGACAGTAAGCATTTCCTCTCCCTAAACACGCAGTTTTAACGGAAGAACTCTGCTTTAGTTTCAGGTGGAACACAAGCATCTTTTCTCCCACAGTGTACACAATGGGCACTTCCCCTAATGGACCTGTTCTATACGAATGGTTTCCCACGTGGAGCGAACTGCCTGAACCATGGCAGGCTCTACTGTGGTCTCTAAGGATTTCCTCTCTGAAAATACGGCACTTTTACCCAAAGAACTCTGTTTTAGTTGCAGGTGGAACACAAGCTGCATTTCACCCACACTGTACACTAAGGGCCCTTCCTCAAATGAATCTTCTATATGCAGGGTGTCCCTCGTGCAACGAACTGCCTAAACCAAGGCAGGCTCTAGTAAGTACTGTAAGCATTTCTTCGCCCAAAACACGCAGTTTTACCCGAAGAACTCTGCTTTAGTTGCAGGTGGAACACAAGCAGCATTTCTCCCACTGTGTACTCTTTGGTCTCTTCCACGAATGAACATCTAGATGCAGTGAACTGCCTCAACCGCAGCAGGCTGTAGCGAGGAATGTAAGCATTTCCTTTTCCAAAACACGGCAGTTTTACCCGAAGAACTCTGCTGTAGTAGCTGGTGGAACACAAGCAGCATTTCTCCCACTGTGTACTCTGTGGGCTCTTCCACGAATGAACTTCTATATGCAGGGTTTCCCATGTGGAGCGAACTGCCTCAACCACGGCAGGCTGTAGCGAGGACTGTAAGCATTTCCTCTTCAAAACACGGCAGATTACCCAAAGAACTTTGCTTTTGTTGCAGGTGGAACACAAGCAGCCTTTCTCCCACTGTGTACTCTCTGGGCGCTTCCACGAATGAATTCCTATATGCAGGGTTTCCCACGTGGAGCGAACTGCCACAACCATGGCAGGCTGTAGCGAGGACTGTAAGCATTTCCTCTCGCAAAACACGCAGTTTTAACGGAAGAACCCTGCTGTAGTTGCAGGTGGAACACAAGCATCTTTTCTCCCACAGTTTACTCAATGGGCACTTCCACTAATGAACTCCTTCTATAAGAATGCTTTCCCGCGTGGAGCGAACTGCCTCAACCATGGCAGGCTCTACTGTGGTCTCTAAGGATTTCCTCTCTGAAAACACGGCACTTTTACCCGAAGAATTCTGCTTTAGTTGCAGGTGGAACACAAGGTGCATTTCACCCACTCTGTACACTAAGGGTCCTTACCCAAATGAATCTTCTATATGCAGGGTGTCCGGCCTGCAGCGAACTGCCACAACCAAGGCAGGCACTAGTAAGGACTGTAAGCATTTCCTCTCCCAAAACACGCAGTTTTACCCGAAGAACTCTGCTTTAGTAGCAAGTGGAACACAAGCAGCATTTCTCCCACTGTGTACTCTTTGGTCTCTTCCACGAAAGAAATTCTATATGCAGGGTTTTCCACCTGGTGCGAAATGCTTCAACCAAAGCAGGCTGTAGAGAGGACTGTAAGCATTTCCTCTTCCAAACCACGGCAGTTTCACCCAAAGAACTCTGCTGTAATAGCAAGTGGAACACAAGCAGCATTTCTCCCACTGTGTACTCTCTGAGCTCCTCCACGAATGAACTCCTATAAGCAGTTTTTCCCACGTGGAGCGAACTGCCTCAAACAAGGCAGGCTTTTGCGAGGACTGTTAGCATTTCCTCTCCCTAAACACGCAGTTTTAATGGAAGAAATCTGCTTTAGTTGCAGGTGGAACACAAGCAGCATTTCTCCCACTGTGTACACAAAGGGCACGTCCCCTAAAGAACTTGTTCTATAAGAATGCTTTCCCCCGTGGAACGAACTGCCAAAACCATGGCAGGCTCTACTGTGGTCTCTAAGGATTTCCTCTCTTAAAACACGGCACTTTTACCCGAAGAACTCTGCTTTAGTTGCAGGTGGAACACAAGCTGCATTTCACCCTCATTGTACACCAAGGGCCCTTCCCCAAATGAATCTTCTATATGCAGGGTGTCCCGCCTGCAGCGAAGTGCCACACAAAGGCAGGCACTAGTAACGACTGTAAGCATTTCCTCTCCCAATACACGCAGTTTTACCCGAAGAATTCTGCTTTAGTTGCAGGTGGAACACAAGCTTCATTTCACCCACACTGTACACAAAGGGGCTTTGCCCAAATGAATCGTCTATATGCAGGGTGTCCCACCTGCAGCGAACTGCCACCACCAAGGCAGGCACTAGTAAGGACTGTAAGCATTTCCTCTCCCAAAACACGCAGTTTTACCTGAAGAACTCTGCTTTAGTTTCAGGTGGAACACAAGCAGCATTTCTCCCACTGTGTACACTCTGAGCTCCTCCACGAATGAGCTCCTATATGCAGGGTTTCCCACGTGGAGCGAACTGCCTCAAACAAGGCAGGCTGTAGCGCGGACAGTAAGCATTTCCTCTCCCTAAACACGCAGTTTTAACGGAAGAACTCTGCTTTAGTTTCAGGTGGAACACAAGCATCTTTTCTCCCACAGTGTACACAATGGGCACTTCCCCTAATGGACCTGTTCTATACGAATGGTTTCCCACGTGGAGCGAACTGCCTGAACCATGGCAGGCTCTACTGTGGTCTCTAAGGATTTCCTCTCTGAAAATACGGCACTTTTACCCAAAGAACTCTGTTTTAGTTGCAGGTGGAACACAAGCTGCATTTCACCCACACTGTACACTAAGGGCCCTTCCTCAAATGAATCTTCTATATGCAGGGTGTCCCTCGTGCAACGAACTGCCTAAACCAAGGCAGGCTCTAGTAAGTACTGTAAGCATTTCTTCGCCCAAAACACGCAGTTTTACCCGAAGAACTCTGCTTTAGTTGCAGGTGGAACACAAGCAGCATTTCTCCCACTGTGTACTCTTTGGTCCCTTCCACGAATGAACATCTAGATGCAGTGAACTGCCTCAACCGCGGCAGGCTGTAGCGAGGAATGTAAGCATTTCCTTTTCCAAAACACGGCAGTTTTACCCGAAGAACTCTGCTATAGTAGCAGGTGGAACACAAGCAGCATTTCTCCCACTGTGTACTCTGTGGGCTCTTCCACGAATGAACTTCTATATGCAGGGTTTCCCATGTGGAGCGAACTGCCTCAACCACGGCAGGCTGTAGCGAGGACTGTAAGCATTTCCTCTTCAAAACACGGCAGATTACCCAAAGAACTTTGCTTTTGTTGCAGGTGGAACACAAGCAGCCTTTCTCCCACTGTGTACTCTCTGGGCGCTTCCACCAATGAATTCCTATATGCAGGGTTTCCCACGTGGAGCGAACTGCCACAACCATGGCAGGCTGTAGCGAGGACTGTAAGCATTTCCTCTCGCAAAACACGCAGTTTTAACGGAAGAACCCTGCTGTAGTTGCAGGTGGAACACAAGCATCTTTTCTCCCACAGTTTACTCAATGGGCACTTCCACTAATGAACTCCTTCTATAAGAATGCTTTCCCGCGTGGAGCGAACTGCCTCAACCATGGCAGGCTCTACTGTGGTCTCTAAGGATTTCCTCTCTGAAAACACGGCACTTTTACCCAAAGAATTCTGCTTTAGTTGCAGGTGGAACACAAGGTGCATTTCACCCACTCTGTACACTAAGGGTCCTTACCCAAATGAATCTTCTATATGCAGGGTGTCCGGCCTGCAGCGAACTGCCACAACCAAGGCAGGCACTAGTAAGGACTGTAAGCATTTCCTCTCCCAAAACACGCAGTTTTACCCGAAGAACTCTGCTTTAATAGCAAGTGGAACACAAGCAGCATTTCTCCCACTGTGTACTCTTTGGTCTCTTCCACGAATGAAATTCTATATGCAGGGTTTCCCACCTGGTGCGAAATGCTTCAACCAAAGCAGGCTGTAGAGAGGACTGTAAGCATTTCCTCTTCCAAACCACGGCAGTTTCACCCAAAGAACTCTGCTGTAATAGCAAGTGGAACACAAGCAGCATTTTTCCCACTGTGTACTCTCTGAGCTCCTCCACGAATGAACTCCTATATGCAGTTTTTCCCACGTGGAGCGAACTGCCTCAAACAAGGCAGGCTTTTGCGAGGACTGTTAGCATTTCCTCTCCCTAAACACGCAGTTTTAATGGAAGAAATCTGCTTTAGTTGCAGGTGGAACACAAGCAGCATTTCTCCCACTGTTTACACAAAGGGCACGTCCCCTAAAGAACTTGTTCTATAAGAATGCTTTCCCCCGTGGAGCGAACTGCCAAAACCATGGCAGGCTCTACTGTGGTCTCTTAGGATTTCCTCTCTTAAAACACGGCACTTTTACCCGAAGAACTCTGCTTTAGTTGCAGGTGGAACACAAGCTGCATTTCACCCACATTGTACACCAAGGGCCCTTCCCCAAATGAATCTTCTATATGCAGGGTGTCCCTCCTGCAGCGAAGTGCCACACAAAGGCAGGCACTAGTAACGACTGTAAGCATTTCCTCTCCCAATACACGCAGTTTTACCCGAAGAATTCTGCTTTAGTTGCAGGTGGAACACAAGCTTCATTTCACCCACACTGTACACAAAGGGGCTTTGCCCAAATGAATCGTCTATATGCAGGGTGTCCCACCTGCAGCGAACTGCCACCACCAAGGCAGGCACTAGTAAGGACTGTAAGCATTTCCTCTCCCAAAACACGCAGTTTTACCTGAAGAACTCTGCTTTAGTTTCAGGTGGAACACAAGCAGCATTTCTCCCACTGTGTACACTCTGAGCTCCTCCACGAATGAGCTCCTATATGCAGGGTTTCCCACGTGGAGCGAACTGCCTCAAACAAGGCAGGCTGTAGCGAGGACAGTAAGCATTTCCTCTCCCTAAACACGCAGTTTTAACGGAAGAACTCTGCTTTAGTTTCAGGTGGAACACAAGCATCTTTTCTCCCACAGTGTACACAATGGGCACTTCCCCTAATGGACCTGTTCTATACGAATGGTTTCCCACGTGGAGCGAACTGCCTGAACCATGGCAGGCTCTACTGTGGTCTCTAAGGATTTCCTCTCTGAAAATACGGCACTTTTACCCAAAGAACTCTGTTTTATTTGCAGGTGGAACACAAGCTGCATTTCACCCACACTGTACACTAAGGGCCCTTCCTCAAATGAATCTTCTATATGCAGGGTGTCCCTCGTGCAACGAACTGCCTAAACCAAGGCAGGCTCTAGTAAGTACTGTAAGCATTTCCTTTTCCAAAACACGGCAGTTTTACCCGAAGAACTCTGCTATAGTAGCAGGTGGAACACAAGCAGCATTTCTCCCACTGTGTACTCTGTGGGCTCTTCCACGAATGAACTTCTATATGCAGGGTTTCCCATGTGGAGCGAACTGCCTCAACCACGGCAGGCTGTAGCGAGGACTGTAAGCATTTCCTCTTCAAAACACGGCAGATTACCCAAAGAACTTTGCTTTTGTTGCAGGTGGAACACAAGCAGCCTTTCTCCCACTGTGTACTCTCTGGGCGCTTCCACGAATGAATTCCTATATGCAGGGTTTCCCACGTGGAGCGAACTGCCACAACCATGGCAGGCTGTAGCGAGGACTGTAAGCATTTCCTCTCGCAAAACACGCAGTTTTAACGGAAGAACCCTGCTGTAGTTGCAGGTGGAACACAAGCATCTTTTCTCCCACAGTTTACTCAGTGGGCACTTCCACTAATGAACTCCTTCTATAAGAATGCTTTCCCACGTGGAGCGAACTGCCTCAACCATGGCAGGCTCTACTGTGGTCTCTAAGGATTTCCTCTCTGAAAACACGGCACTTTTACCCGAAGAATTCTGCTTTAGTTGCAGGTGGAACACAAGGTGCATTTCACCCACTCTGTACACTAAGGGTCCTTACCCAAATGAATCTTCTATATGCAGGGTGTCCGGCCTGCAGCGAACTGCCACAACCAAGGCAGGCACTAGTAAGGACTGTAAGCATTTCCTCTCCCAAAACACGCAGTTTTACCCGAAGAACTCTGCTTTAATAGCAAGTGGAACACAAGCAGCATTTCTCCCACTGTGTACTCTTTGGTCTCTTCCACGAATGAAATTCTATATGCAGGGTTTCCCACCTGGTGCGAAATGCTTCAATCAAAGCAGGCTGTAGAGAGGACTGTAAGCATTTCCTCTTCCAAACCACGGCAGTTTCACCCAAAGAACTCTGCTGTAATAGCAAGTGGAACACAAGCAGCATTTCTCCCACTGTGTACTCTCTGAGCTCCTCCACGAATGAACTCCTATATGCAGTTTTTCCCACGTGGAGCGAACTGCCTCAAACAAGGCAGGCTTTTGCGAGGACTGTTAGCATTTCCTCTCCCTAAACACGCAGTTTTAATGGAAGAAATCTGCTTTAGTTGCAGGTGGAACACAAGCAGCATTTCTCCCACTGTGTACACAAAGGGCACGTCCCCTAAAGAACTTGTTCTATAAGAATGCTTTCCCCCGTGGAGCGAACTGCCAAAACCATGGCAGGCTCTACTGTGGTCTCTAAGGATTTCCTCTCTTAAAACACGGCACTTTTACCCGAAGAACTATGCTTTAGTTGCAGGTGGAACACAAGCTGCATTTCACCCACATTGTACACCAAGGGCCCTTCCCCAAATGAATCTTCTATATGCAGGGTGTCCCGCCTGCAGCGAAGTGCCACACAAAGGCAGGCACTAGTAACGACTGTAAGCATTTCCTCTCCCAATACACGCAGTTTTACCCGAAGAATTCTGCTTTAGTTGCAGGTGGAACACAAGCTTCATTTCACCCACACTGTACACAAAGGGGCTTTGCCCAAATGAATCGTCTATATGCAGGGTGTCCCACCTGCAGCGAACTGCCACCACCAAGGCAGGCACTAGTAAGGACTGTAAGCATTTCCTCTCCCAAAACACGCAGTTTTACCTGAAGAACTCTGCTTTAGTTTCAGGTGGAACACAAGCAGCATTTCTCCCACTGTGTACACTCTGAGCTCCTCCACGAATGAGCTCCTATATGCAGGGTTTCCCACGTGGAGCGAACTGCCTCAAACAAGGCAGGCTGTAGCGAGGACAGTAAGCATTTCCTCTCCCTAAACACGCAGTTTTAACGGAAGAACTCTGCTTTAGTTTCAGGTGGAACACAAGCATCTTTTCTCCCACAGTGTACACAATGGGCACTTCCCCTAATGGACCTGTTCTATACGAATGGTTTCCCACGTGGAGCGAACTGCCTGAACCATGGCAGGCTCTACTGTGGTCTCTAAGGATTTCCTCTCTGAAAATACGGCACTTTTACCCAAAGAACTCTGTTTTAGTTGCAGGTGGAACACAAGCTGCATTTCACCCACACTGTACACTAAGGGCCCTTCCTCAAATGAATCTTCTATATGCAGGGTGTCCCTCGTGCAACGAACTGCCTAAACCAAGGCAGGCTCTAGTAAGTACTGTAAGCATTTCTTCGCCCAAAACACGCAGTTTTACCCGAAGAACTCTGCTTTAGTTGCAGGTGGAACACAAGCAGCATTTCTCCCACTGTGTACTCTTTGGTCTCTTCCACGAATGAACATCTATATGCAGTGAACTGCCTCAACCGCGGCAGGCTGTAGCGAGGAATGTAAGCATTTCCTTTTCCAAAACACGGCAGTTTTACCCGAAGAACTCTGCTATAGTAGCAGGTGGAACACAAGCAGCATTTCTCCCACTGTGTACTCTGTGGGCTCTTCCACGAATGAACTTCTATATGCAGGGTTTCCCATGTGGAGCGAACTGCCTCAACCACGGCAGGCTGTAGCGAGGACTGTAAGCATTTCCTCTTCAAAACACGGCAGATTACCCAAAGAACTTTGCTTTTGTTGCAGGTGGAACACAAGCAGCCTTTCTCCCACTGTGTACTCTCTGGGCGCTTCCACGAACGAATTCCTATATGCAGGGTTTCCCACGTGGAGCGAACTGCCACAACCATGGCAGGCTGTAGCGAGGACTGTAAGCATTTCCTCTCGCAAAACACGCAGTTTTAACGGAAGAAATCTGCTTTAGTTGCAGGTGGAACACAAGCTGCATTTCACCCAAACTGTACACCAAGGGCCCTTACACAAATGAATCTTCTATATGCAGGGTGTTCCGCCTGCAGCGAACTGCCTCACAAAGGCAGGCACTCTTAAGGACTGTAAGCATTTCCTCTCCCAAAACACGAAGTTTTACCGGAAGAACTGTGCTTTAGTTGCAGGTGGAACACAAGCTGCATTTCACCCACACTGTACACAAAGGGCCCTTCCCCAAATGAATCTTCTATATGCAGGGTGTCCCGCCTGCAGCGAACTGCCACACCCAAGGCAGGCACTAGTAAGGACTGTAAGCATTTCATCTCCCAAAACACGCAGTTTTACCCGAAGAACTCTGCTTTAGTTGCAGGTGGAACACAAGCAGCATTTCTCTAACTGTGTACTCTTTGGTCTCTTCCACGAATGAAATTCTATATGCAGGGTTTCCCACGTGGTGTGAAATGCTTCAACCAAAGCAGGCTGTAGAGAGGACTGTAAGCATTTCCTCTTCCAATCCACGGCAGTTTAACCAAAGAACTCTGCTGTAGTTGCAGTGGGAACACAAGCAGCATTTCTCCCACTGTGTACACTCTGAGCTCCTCCACGAATGAGCTCTATATGCAGGATTTCCCACGTGGAGCGAACTGCCTCAAACAAGGCAGGCTTTTGCGAGGACTGTTAGCATTTCCTCTCCCTAAACACGCAGTTTTAATGGAAGAAATCTGCTTTAGTTGCAGGTGGAACACAAGCAGCATTTCTCCCACTGTGTACTCTCTGAGCTCCTCCACGAATGAACTACTATATGCAGGGTTACTCACGTGGAGCGAACTGCCTCAAACAAGGTAGGCTTTTGCGAGGACTTTTAGCATTTTCTCTCCGTAAACACGCAGTTTTAATGGAAGAACTCTGCTTTAGTTGCAGGTGGAACACAAGCATCTATTCTCTCACAGTGTACACAAAGTGCCTGTCCCCTAATGAACTTGTTCTATAAAAATGGTTTCCCGCGTGGATCGAACTGTCTCAACCATGGCAGGCTCTACTGTGGTCTCTAAGGTTTTCCTCTGTGAAAACACGGCACTTTTACCCGAAAAACTCTGCTTTAATGGCAGGTGGAACACAAGCTGCATTTCACCCACACTGTAAACAAAGGGCCCTTCCCCAAATGAATCTTCTTTATGCAAGGTGTCCTGCCTGCAGCAAACTGCCACAACCAAGGCAGGCACTAGTAAGGACTGTAAGCATTTCCTCTCCCAACACACGCAGTTTTACCCGAAGAACTCTGCTGTAGTAGCAGGTGGAACCGAAGCAGCATTTCTCCCACTGTGTACTCTGAGGTCTCTTCCACGAATGAAATTCTATATGCAGGGTTTCCAATGTGGAGCGAACTGCCTCAACCACGGCAGGCTGTAGCGAGGACTGTAAGCATTTCGTCTTCAAAACACGGCAGATTACCCAAAGAACTTTGCTTTTGTTGCAGGTGGAACACAAGCAGCATTTCTCCCACTGTGTACTCTCTGGGCGCTTCCACGAATGAATTCCTATATGCAGGGTTTCCCACGTGGAGCGAACTGCCACAACCACGGCAGGCTGTAGCGAGGACTGTAAGCATTTCCCCTCACAAAACACGCAGTTTTAACGGAAGAACCCTGCTGTAGTTGCAGGTGGAACACAAGCATCTTTTCTCCCACAGTTTACTCAATGGGCACTTCCACTAAAGAACTTCTTCTATAAGAATGCTTTCCCGCGTGGAGCGAACTGCCTTAACCATGGCAGGCTCTACTGTGGTCTCTAAGGATTTCCTCTCGGAAAACACGGCACTTTTACCCGAAGAATTCTGCTTTAGTTGCAGGTGGAACACAAGCTGCATTTCACCCACACTGTACACCAAGGGCCCTTCCCCAAATGAAAGTTCTATATGCAGGGTGTCCCGCCTGCAGCGAACTGTCACACAAAGGCAGGCACTAGTAACGACTGTAAGCATTTCCTCTCCCAATACACGCAGTTTTACCCGAAGAACTCTGCTTTAGTTGCAGGTGGAACACAAGCAGAATTTCTCCCACTGTGTACTCTTTGGGCTCTTCCACGAATGAACTTCTATATGCAATGTTGTACATGTGGTTCGAACTGCCTCAACCACGGCAGGCTAGACCGAGGACTGTAAGCATTTCCTCTTCCAATACACGGCAGATGACCCAAAGAACTCTGCTTTAGTTGCAAGTGGAACAGAAGCAGCATTTCTCCCACTGTGTACTCTCTGGGCTCTTCCACGAATGAACTCCTATATGCAGGGTTTCAAATGTGGAGCGAACTGTCTCGACAACGGCAGGCTGTCACAAGGACTGTAAGCATTTCCTCTTCCAAAACACGGCAGTTTTACCCAAAGAACTCAGCTTTAGTTGCAGGTGGAAAACAAGCAGCATTTCTCCCACTGTGTACACTCTGAGCTCCTCCACGAATGAACTCCTATATGCAAGGTTTCCCACGTGGAGGGAACTGCCACAACCACGGCAGGCTGTAGCGAGGACTGTAAGCATTTCCTCTCGCAAAACACGCAATTTTAACAGAAGAACCCTGCTGTAGTTGCAGGTGGAACACAAGCATCTTTTCACCCACCGTTTACTCAATGGGCAATTCCACTAATGAACTTCTTCTATAAGAATGCTTTCCCGCGTGGAGCGAACTGCCTCAACCATGGCAGGCTCTACGGTGGTCTCTAAGGATTTCCTCTCTTAAAACACGACACTTTTTCCCGAAGAACTCTGCTTTAGTTGCACGTGGAACACAAGCTGCATTTCACCACAGTATACACCAAGGATCCTTCCCCAAAGGAATCTTCTATATGCAGTGTGTCCCGCCTGCAGCGAACTGCCACACAAAGGCAGGCACTAGTAAGGACTGTAAGCATTTTCTCTCCCAAAACACGCAGTTTTACCCGAAGAACTCTGCTTTAGTTGCATGTGGAACACAAGGTTCATTTCACCCACACTGTATACAAAGGGGCTTTCCCCAAATGAAACTTCTATATGCAGGGTGTCCCGCCTGCAGCGCACTGCCACAACCAAGGCAGGCACTAGTAAGGACTCTAAGCATTTCCTCTCCCAAAACACGCAGTTTTACCCGAAGAACTCTGCTTTAGTGGAAGGTGGAACACAAGAAGCATTTCTCCCACTGTGTACTCTTTGGTCTCTTCCACGAATGAAATTCTATATGCAGGGTTTCCCACGTGGTGCGAAATGCTTCAACCAAAGCAGGCTGTAGAGAGGACTGTAAGCATTTCCTCTTCCAATCCAGGGCCGTTTTACCCAAAGAACTCTGCTGTAGTAGCAGGGGGAACACAAGCAGCATTTCTCCCACTGTGTACTCTCTGAGCTCCTCCACGAATGAACTCCTATATGCAGGGTTTCCCACGTGGAGCGAACTGCCTCAAACAAGGCAGGCTTTTGCGAGAACTGTTAGCATTTCCTCTCCCTAAACACGCAGTTTTAATGGAAGAACTCTTCTTTAGTTGCAGGTGGAACACAAGCATCTATTCTCCCACAGTGTACACAAAGGGCACGTCCGCTAATGAACTTGTTCTATAAGAATTGTTTCCCGCGTGGAGCGAACTGCCTCAACCATGGCAGGCTCTTCTGTGGTCTCTAAGGATTTCCTCTATGAAAACACGACACTTTTACCAGAAGAACTCTGCTTTATTTAGAGGTGGAACACAAGCTGCATTCCACCCACACTGTACACCAAGGGTCTTTCCCCAAATGAATCTTCTATATGCAGGGTGTCCCGCCTGCAACGAACTGCCACACAAAGGCAGGCACTAGTATGGACTGTAAGCATGTCTTCTCCCAAAACATGCAGTTTTACCCGAAGAACTCTGCTTTAGTTGCAGGTGGAACACAAGCTGCATTTCACCCACACTGTACACAAAAGGCCCTACCCTAAATGAATCCTCTATATGCAGAGTGTCGCGCCTGCAGCGAACTGCCAAAACGAAGGCAGGCACTAGTAAGGACTTTAGCATTTCCTCTCACAAAACACGCAGTTTTACCCAAAGAACTCTGATTTAGTTGCAGGTGGAACACAAGCAGCATTTCTCCCATTGTGTACTCTTTGGTCTCTTCCACGAATGAACTTCTATATGCAGTGTTTACCACGTGGTGCGAACTGCTTCAATCACAGCAGGCTGTAGAGAGGACAGTAAGCATTTCCTCTTCCAAAACACTGCAGATTTACCCAAAAAACTCTGCTTTAGTTGCAGGTTCAACACAAGCTGGATTTCTCCCACTGTGGACATTCTGAGCTCCTCCACGAATGAACTCCGATATGCAGGGTTTCCCTCGTGGAGCTACTTGCCTCAAACAAGGCAGGCTCTAGCGAGGACTGTAAGCATTTCCTCTCCCTAAACACGCAGTTTTAACGGAAGAACCCTGCTGTAGTTGCAGGTGGAACACAAGCATCTTTTCTCCCACAGTGAACACAATGGGCACTTCCCCTAATGAACCTGTTCTATAAGAATGTTTTCCCATGTGGAGCGAACTGCCTGAACCATGGCAGGCTCTACTGTGGTCTCTAAGGATTTCCTCTCTGAAAATACGGCACTTTTACCCAAAGAACTCTGTTTTAGTTGCAGGTGGATCACAAGCTGCATTTCACCCACACTGTACACTAAGTGCCCTTCCTCAAATGAATCTTCTATATGCAGGGTGTCCCTCGTGCAGCGAACTGCCTAAACAAAGGCAGGCACTAGTAACGATTGTAAGCATTTCCTCTCCCAATACACGCAGTTTTACCTGAAGACCTCTGCTTTAGTTGCAGGTGGAACACAAGCAGCATTTCTCCCACTGTGTACACTCTGAGCTCCTCCACGGATGAACTCCTATATGCAGGGTTTCCCACGTGGAGCGAACTGCCTCAAACAAGGCAGGCTGCAGCGAGGACTGTAAGCTTTTCCTCTCCCTAAACATGCAGTTTTAACGGAAGAACTCTGCTTTAGTTTCAGGTCGAACACAAGCATCTTTTCTCCCACAGTGAACACAATGGGCACTTCCCCTAATGAACCTGTTCTATAAGAATGTTTTCCCATGTGGAGCAAACTGCCTCAACCATGGAAGGCTCTACTGTGGTCTCTAAGGATTTCCTCTCTGAAAATATGGCACTTTTACCCAAAGAACTCTGCTTTAGTTGCAGGTGGAACACAAGCTGCATTTCACCCACACTGTACACTAAGGGCCCTTCCTCAAATGAATCTTCTATATGCAGGTTGTCCCTCGTGCAGCGAACTGCCTCAACCAAGGCAGGCTCTAGTAAGTACTGTAAGCATTTCTTCGCCCAAAACACGCCGTTTTACCCGAAGAACTCTGCTTTAGTTGCAGGTGGAACACTAGCAGCATTTCTCCCACTGTGTACTCTTTGGTCTCTTCCACGAATGAACATCTAGATGCAGTGTTTCCCACGTGGAGTGAACTGCCTCAACCACGGCTGGCTGTAGCGAGGACTGTAAGCATTTTCTCTTCCAAAACACGGCACTTTTACCCGAAGAACTCTGCTGTAGTAGCAGGTGGAACACAAGCAGCATTTCTCCCACTGTGTACTCTGTGGGCTCTTCCACGAATGAACTTCTATATGCAGGGTTTCCCATGTGGAGCGAACTGCCTCAACCACGGCAGGCTGTAGCGAGGACTGTAAGCATTTCCTCTTCAAAACACGGCAGATTACCCAAAGAACTTTGCTTTTGTTGCAGGTGGAACACAAGCAGCATTTCTCCCACTGTGTACTCTCTGGGCGCTTCCACGAATGAATTCCTATATGCAGGGTTTCCCACGTGGAGCGAACTGCCACAACCATGGCAGGCTGTAGCGAGGACTGTAAGCATTTCCTCTCGCAAAACACGCATTTTTAATGGAGGAACACTGCTGTAGTTGCAGGTGGAACACAAGCATCTTTTCTCTCACTGTTTACTCAATGGGCACTTCCATTAATGAACTTCTTCTATAAGAATGCTTTCCCGCGTGGACCGAACTGACTCAACGATGGCAGGCTGTACTGTGGTCTCTAAGGATTTCCTCTCGGAAAACACGGCACTTATACCCCAAGCATTCTGCTTCAGTTGGAGGTGGAACACAAGCTGCATTTCAACCACACTGTACACAAAGGGCCCTTCCCTAAATGAATCCTCTATATGCAGAGTGTCACGCCTGCAGCGAACTGCCACAACGAAGGCAGGCACTAGTAAGGACTGTAGCATTTCCTCTCACAAAACACGCAGTTTTACCCAAAGAACTCTGATTTAGTTGCAGGTGGAACACAAGCAGCATTTCTCCCATTGTGTACTCTTTGGTCTCTTCCACGAATGAACGTCTATATGCAGTGTTTACCACGTGGTGCGAACTGCTTCAATCACAGCAGGCTGTAGAGAGGACAGTAAGCATTTCCTCTTCCAAAACACTGCAGATTTACCCAAAAAACTCTGCTTTAGTTGCAGGTTCAACACAAGCTGGATTTCTCCCACTGTGGACATTCTGAGCTCCTCCACGAATGAACTCCTATATGCAGGGTTTCCCTCGTGGAGCTACTTGCCTCAAACAAGGCAGGCTCTAGCGAGGACTGTAAGCATTTCCTCTCCCTAAACACGCAGTTTTAACGGAAGAACCCTGCTATAGTTGCAGGTGGAACACAAGCATCTTTTCTCCCACAGTGAACACAATGGGCACTTCCCCTAATGAACCTGTTCTATAAGAATGTTTTCCCATGTGGAGCGAACTGCCTGAACCATGGCAGGCTCTACTGTGGTCTCTAAGGATTTCCTCTCTGAAAACACGGCACTTTTACCCAAAGAACTCTGTTTTATTTGCAGGTGGAACACAAGCTGCATTTCACCCACACTGTACAATAAGGGCCCTTCCTCAAATGAATCTTCTATATGCACGATGTCCCTCGTGCAGCGAACTGCCTCAACCATGGCAGGCTCTAGTAAGTACTGTAAGCATTTCTTTGCCCAAAACACGCAGTTTTACCAGAAGAACTCTGCTTTAGTTGCAGGTGGAACACAAGCAGCATTTCTCCCACTGTGTACTCTGTGGGCTCTTCCACGAATGAACTTCTATATGCAGGGTTTCCCATGTGGAGCGAACTGCCTCAACCACGGCAGGCTGTAGCGAGGACTGTAAGCATTTCCTCTACAAAACACGGCAGATTACCCAAAGAACTTTGCTTTTGTTGCAGGTGGAACACAAGCAGCATTTCTCCCACTGTGTACTCTCTGGGCGCTTCCAGGAATGAATTCCTATATGCAGGGTTTCCCACGTGGAGCGAACTGCCAGAACCACGGCAGGCTGTAGCGGGGACTGTAAGCATTTCCTATCTCAAAACACGCAGTTTTAACGGAAGAACCCTGCTGTAGTTGCAGGTGGAACACAAGCATCTTTTCTCCCACAGTTTACTCAATGGGCACTTCCACTAAAGAACTTCTTCTATAAGAATGCTTTCCCGCGTGGAGCGAACTGCCTCAACCATGGCAGGCTCTACTGTGGACTCTAAGGATTTCCTCTCGGAAAACATGGCACTTTTACCCGCAGAACTCTGCTTTAGTTGCAGGTGGAACACAAGCTACATTTCACCCAAACTGTACACCAAGGGCCATTCCCCAAATGAACCTTCTATATGCAGGGTGTCCTGCATGCAGCGAATTGCCACACAAAGGCAGGCACTAGTAAGGACTGTAAGCATTTCCTCTCCCAATACACGCAGTTTTACCCGAAGAACTCTGCTTTAGTTGCAGGTGGAACACAAGCTTCATTTCACCCACACTGTACACAAAGGGGCTTTCCCCAAATGAATCTTCTATATGCAGGGTTTCCCACGTGGAGCGAACTGCCTCAAACAAGGCAGGCTGTAGCGAGGACTGTAAGCATTTCCTCTCCCTAAACACGCAGTTTTAACGGAAGAACTGTGCTTTCGTTTCAGGTGGAACACAAGCATCTTTTCTCCCACAGTGAACACAATGGGCACTTCCCCTAATGAACCTGTTCT
Organism: Mesoplodon densirostris; assembly: GCF_025265405.1. Taxonomy (NCBI): domain Eukaryota; kingdom Metazoa; phylum Chordata; class Mammalia; order Artiodactyla; family Ziphiidae; genus Mesoplodon; species Mesoplodon densirostris. The sequence goes on from NC_082667.1 coordinate 87,078,509, forward strand.
ATACGAATGGTTTCCCACGTGGAGCGAACTGCCTGAACCATGGCAGGCTCTACTGTGGTCTCTAAGGATTTCCTCTCTGAAAATACGGCACTTTTACCCAAAGAACTCTGTTTAAGTTGCAGGTGGAACACAAGCTGCATTTCACCCACACTGTACACTAAGGGCCCTTCCTCAAATGAATCTTCTATATGCAGGGTGTCCCTCGTGCAGCGAACTGCCTAAACCAAGGCAGGCTCTAGTAAGTACTGTAAGCATTTCTTCGCCCAAAACACGCAGTTTTACCCGAAGAACTCTGCTTTAGTTGCAGGTGGAACACAAGCAGCATTTCTCCCACTGTGTACTCTTTGGTCTCTTCCACGAATGAACATCTATATGCAGTGATTCCCACGTGGAGTGAACTGCCTCAACCACGGCAGGCTGTAGCGAGGAATGTAAGCATTTCCTTTTCCAAAACACGGCAGTTTTACCCGAAGAACTCTGCTGTAGTAGCAGGTGGAACACAAGCAGCATTTCTCCCACTGTGTACTCTGTGGGCTCTTCCACGAATGAACTTCTATATGCAGGGTTTCCCATGTGGAGCGAACTGCCTCAACCACGGCAGGCTGTAGCAAGGACTGTAAGCATTTCCTCTTCAAAACACGGCAGATTACCCAAAGAACTTTGCTTTTGTTGCAGGTGGAACACAAGCAGCATTTCTCCCACTGTGTACTCTCTGGGCGCTTCCACGAATAAATTCCTATATGCAGGGTTTCCCACGTGGAGCGAACTGCCACAACCATGGCAGGCTGTAGCGAGGACTGTAAGCATTTCCTCTCGCAAAACACGCAGTTTTAAAGGAAGAACCCTGCTGTAGTTGCAGGTGGAACACAAGCATCTTTTCTCCCACAGTTTACTCAATGGGCAATTCCACTAATGAACTTCTTCTATAAGAATGCTTTACCGCATGGAATGAACTGCCTCAACCATGGCAGGCTCTACTGTGGTCTCTAAGGATTTCCTCTTGGAAAACACGGCACTTTTACCCGAAGAACTCTGCTTTAGTTGCAGGTGGAACACAAGCTGCATTTCACCCAAACTGTACACCAAGGGCCCTTACACAAATGAATCTTCTATATGCAGGGTGTTCCGCCTGCAGCGAACTGCCTCACAAAGGCAGGCACTCTTAAGGACTGTAAGCATTTCCTCTCCCAAAACACGAAGTTTTACCGGAAGAACTGTGCTTTAGTTGCAGGTGGAACACAAGCTGCATTTCACCCACACTGTACAAAAAGGGCCCTTCCCCAAATGAATCTTCTATATGCAGGGTGTCCCGCCTGCAGCGAATTGCCACAATCAAGGCAGGCACTAGTAAGGACTGTAAGCGTTTCCTCTCCCAAAACATGCAGTTTTACCCGAAGAACTCTGCATTAGTTGCAGGTGGAACACAAGCAGCATTTCTCCCACTGTGTACTCTCTGAGCTCCTCCACGAATGAACTACTATATGCAGGGTTACTCACGTGGAGCGAACTGCCTCAAACAAGGCAGGCTTTTGCGAGGACTGTTAGCATTTTCTCTCCCTAAACACGCAGTTTTAATGGAAGAACTCTGCTTTAGTTGCAGGTGGAACACAAGCATCTATTCTCTCACAGTGTACACAAAGTGCCTGTCCCCTAATGAACTTGTTCTATAAAAATGGTTTCCCGCGTGGATCGAACTGTCTCAACCATGGCAGGCTCTACTGTGGTCTCTAAGGATTTCCTCTGTGAAAACACGGCACTTTTACCCGAAAAACTCTGCTTTAATGGCAGGTGGAACACAAGCTGCATTTCACCCACACTGTAAACAAAGGGCCCTTCCCCAAATGAATCTTCTTTATGCAAGGTGTCCTGCCTGCAGCAAACTGCCACAACCAAGGCAAGCACTGGTAAGGACTGTAAGCATTTCCTCTCCCAACACACGCAGTTTTACCCGAAGAACTCTGATTTAGTTACAGGTGGAACACAAGCAGCATTTCTCCCACTGTGTACTCTTTGGTCTCTTCCACGAATGAACATGTATATGCAGGGTTTCCCACGTGGAGTGAACTGCCTCAACCACGGCAGGCTGTAGCGAGGACTGTAAGCATTTCCTCTTCCAAAACACGGCCGTTTTACCAAAACAACTCTGCTTTAGTTGCAGGTGGAACACAAGCAGCATTTCTCCCACTGTAAACTCTTTGGGCCCTTCCACGAATGAACTTCTATATGCAGGGTTTCCTATGTGGAGTGAACTGCCTCAATCAAGGCAGGTTGTAGCGAGGAGTGTGAGCATTTCCTCTCGCAAAAAACGCAGTTTTTTTTTTTTTTGATGAAATCAATCAATATTCTTGATCCTTTTCTTTTTTTTTTGTTTTAGATCTTTTCTTTTCTTTTTTTTTATTTTACAAATGTAATCAGTTATACATATACATATGTTCCCATATCCCCTCCCTTTTGCGTCTCCCTCCCACCCTCCCTATCCCACCCCTCCAGGCGGTCACAAAGAACCGAGCTGATCTCCCTGTGCTATGCGGCTGCTTCCCACTAGCCATCTACTTTACGTTTGGTAGTGTATATATGTCCATGCCGCTCTTTCACTTTGTCACAGCTTACCCTTCCCCCTCCCCACATCCTCAAGTCCATGCTTTAGTAGGTCTGTGTCTTTATTCCTGTCTTACCCCTATGTTCTTCATGACATTTTTTTCTTAAATTCCATATATATGTGTCAGCATACAGTATTTGTCTTTCTCTTTCTGACTTACTTCACTCTGTATGACAGACTCTAGGTCCATCCACCTCATTACAAATAGCTCAATTTCATTTCTTTTTATGGCTGAGTAATATTCCATTGTATATATGTGCCACATCTTCTTTATCCATTCATCCGATGATGGACACTTAGGTTGTTTCCATCTCCGGGCTATTGTAAATAGGGCTGATATGAACATTTTGGTACATGTCTCTTTTTGAATTATGGTTTTCTCAGGGTATATGCCCAGTAGTGGGATTGCTGGGTCATATGGTAGTTCTATTTGTAGTTTTTTAAGGAACCTCCATACCATTCTCCATAGTGGCTGTACCAATTCACATTCCCACCAGCAGTGCAAGAGTGTTCCCTTTTTTCCACACCCTCTCCAGCATTTATTGTTTCTAGATTTTTTGATGATGTCCATTCTGACTGGTGTGAGATGATATCTCATTGTAGTTTTGATTTGCATTTCTCTAATGAGTAAAGATGTTGAGCATCCTTTCATGTGTTTGTTGGCTGTCTGTATATCTTCTGTGGAGAAATGTCTATTTAGGTCTTCTGCCCATTTTTGGATTGGGTTGTTTGTTTTTTTGCTATTGAGCTGCATGAGCTGCTTATAAATTTTGGAGATTAATCCTTTGTCAGTTGCTTCATTTGCAAATATTTTCTCCCATTCTGAGGGTTGTCTTTTGGTCTTGTTTATGGTTTCCTTTGCTGTGCAAAAGCTTTGAAGTTTCATTAGGTCCCATGTGTTTATTTTTGTCTTTATTTCCATTTCTCTAGGAGGTGGGTCCAAAAGGATCTTGCTGTGATTTATGTCATAGAGTGTTCTGCCTATGTTTTCCTCTAGGAGTTTGATAGTGTCTGGCCTTACATTTAGGTCTTTAATCCATTTTGAGCTAATTTTTGTGTATGGTGTTAGGGAGTGATCTAATCTCATACTTTTACATGTCCCTGTCCAGTTTTCCCAGCACCACTTATTGAAGAGACTGTCCTTTCTCCACTGTACATTCCTGCCTCCTTTATCAAATATAAGGTGACCATATGTCCGTGGGTTTATCTCTGGGCTTTCTATCCTGTTCCATTGATCTATCTTGCTGTTTTGGTGCCAGTACCATACTGTCTTGATTACTGTAGCTTTGTAGTATACTCTGAAGTCAGGGAGCCTGATTCCTCCAGCTCCGTTTTTCGTTCTCAAGATTGCTTTGGCTATTCGGGGTCTTTTGTGTTTCCATACAAATTGTGAAATTTTTTGTTCTAGTTCTGTGAAAAATGCCATTGGTAGTTTGATAGGTATTGCATTGAATCTGTAGATTGCTTTGGGTAGTAGAGTCATTTTCACAATGTTGATTCTTCCAATCCAAGAACATGGTACATCTCTCCATCTATTTGTATCATCTGTAATTTCTTTCATCAGTGTCTTATAATTTTCTGCATACAGGTCTTTTGTCTCCTTAGGTAGGTTTATTCCTAGATATTTTATTCTTTTTGTTGCAATGGTAAATGGGAGTGTTTCCTTGATTTCACTTTCAGATTTTTCATCATTAGTATATAGGAATGCCAGAGATTTCTGTGCATTAATTTTGTATCCTGCACCTCTACCAAATTCATTGATTAGCTCTAGTAGTTTTCTGGTAGCATCTTTAGGATTCTCTATGTATAGTATCATGTCATCTGCAAACAGTGACAGCTTTACTTCTTCTTTTCCCATTTGGATTCCTTTTATTTCCTTTTCTTCTCTGATTGCTGTGGCTAAAACTTCCAAAACTATGTTGAATAAGAGTGATGAGAGTGGGCAACCTTGTCTTGTTCCTGATCTTAGTGGAAATGGTTTCAGTTTTTCACCATTGAGGACGATGCTGGCTGTGGGTTTGTCATATATGGCCTTTATTATGTTGAGGAAAGTTCCCTCTATGCCTACTTTCTGCAGGGTTTTTATCATAAATGGGTGTTGAATTTTGTCAAAAGCTTTCTCTGCATCTATTGAGATGATCATATGGTTTTTCTCCTTCAGTTTGTTAATATGGTGTATCACATTGATTGATTTGCGTATATTGAAGAATCCTTGCATTCCTGGAATAAACCCCACTTGATCATGGTGTATGATCCTTTTAATGTGCTGTTGGATTCTGTTTGCTAGTATTTTGTTGAGGATTTTTGCATCTATGTTCATCAGTGATATTGGCCTGTAGTTTTCTTTCTTTGTGACATCCTTGCCTGGTTTTGGTATCAAGGTGATGGTGGCCTCGTAGAATGAGTTTGGGAGTGTTCCTCCCTCTGCTATATTTTGGAAGAGTTTGAGAAGGATAGGTGTTAGCTCTTCTCTAAATGCTTGATAGAATTCGCCTGTGAAGCCATCTGGTCCTGGGCTTTTGTTTGTTGGAAGATTTTTAATCACAGTTTCAATTTCAGTGCTTGTGATTGGTCTGTTCATATTTTCTATTTCTTCCTGATTCAGTCTTGGCAGGTTGTGCATTTCTAAGAATTTGTCCATTTCTTCCAGGTTGTCCATTTTATTGGCATAGAGTTGCTTATAGTAATCTCTCATGATCTTTTGTATTTCTGCAGTGTCAGTTGTTACCTCTCCTTTTTCATTTCTAATTCTATTGATTTGAGTCTTCTCCCTTTTTTTCTTGATGAGTCTGGCTACTGGTTTATCAATTTTGTTTATCTTCTCAAAGAACCAGCTTTTGGTTTTATTGATCTTTGCTATCGTTTCCTTCATTTCTTTTTCATTTATTTCTGATCTGATTTTTATGATTTCTTTCCTTCTGCTAACTTTGGGATGTTTTTGTTCTTCTTTCTCTAATTGCTTTAGGTGCAAGGTTAGGTTGTTTATTCGAGATATTTCCTGTTTCTTAAGGTGGGATTGTATTGCCATAAACTTCCCTCTTAGAACTGCTTTTGCTGCATCCCATAGGTTTTGGGTCGTCGTGTCTCCATTGTCATTTGTTTCTAGGTATTTTTTAATTTCCTCTTTGATTTCTTCAGTGATCACTTCGTTATTAAGTAGTGTATTGTTTAGCCTCCATGTGTTTGTATGTTTTACAGCTCTTTTCCTGTAATTGATATCTAGTCTCATAGCATTGTGGTCGGAAAAGATACTTGATACAATTTCAATTTTCTTAAATTTACCAAGGCTTGATTTGTGACCCAAGATATGATCTATCCTGGAGAATGTTCCATGAGCACTTGAGAAAAATGTGTATTCTGTTGTTTTTGGATGGAATGTCCTATAAATATCAATTAAGTCCATCTTGTTTAATGTATCATTTAAAGCTTGTGTTTCCTTATTTATTTTCATTTTGGATGAACTGTCCATTGGTGAAAGTGGGGTGTTAAAGTCCCCTACTATGATTGTGTTACTGTAGATTTCTCCTTTTATGGCTGTTAATATTTCCCTTATGTATTGAGGTGCTCCTATGTTTGGTGCATAAATATTTACAATTGTTATATCTTCTTTTTGGATTGATCCCTTGATCATTATGTAGTGTCCTTCTTTGTCTCTTCTAGTAGTCTTTATTTTAAAGTCTATTTTGTCTGATATGAGAATTGCTACTCCAGCTTTCTTTTGGTTTCCATTTGCATGGAATATCTTTTTCCATCCCCTTACTTTCAGTCTGTATGTGTCTCTAGGTCTGAAGTGGGTCTCTTGTAGACAGCATATATATGGGTCTTGTTTTTGTATCCATTCAGCCAGTCTGTGTCTTTTGGTGGGAGCATTTAGTCCATTTACATTTAAGGTAATTATTGATATGTATGTTCCTATTCCCATTTTCTTAATTGTTTTGGGTTCGTTATTGTAGTTCTTTTCCTTCTGTTGTGTTTCTTGCCTAGAGAAGTTCCTTTAGCATTTGTTGTAAAGCTGGTTTGGTGGTGCTGAACTCTCTCAGCTTTTGCTTGTCTGTAAAGGTTTTAATTTCTCCATCAAATCTGAATGAGATCCTTGCTGGGTAGAGTAATCTTGGTTGCAGGTTTTTCTCCTTCATCACTTTAAGTATGTCCTGCCACTCCCTTATGGCTTGTAGAGTTTCTGCTGAGAGATCAGCTGTTATCCTGATGGGGATTCCCTTGTGTGTTATTTGTTGTTTTTGCCTTGCTGCTTTTAATATGATTTCTTTGTGTTTAATTTTTGACAGTTTGATTAATATGTGTCTTGGTGTATTTCTCCTTGGATTTATTCTGTATGGGACTCTCTGTGCCTCCTGGACTTGATGAACTATTTCCTTTCCCATATTAGGGAAGTTTTCAACTATAATCTCTTCAAATATTTTCTCAGTCCCTTTCTTTTTCTCTTCTTCTTCTGGAACCCCTATAATTCGAATGTTGGTGCGTTTAATGTTGTCCCAGAGGTCTCTGAGACTGTCCTCTGTTCTTTTCATTCTTTTTTCTTTATTTTGCTGTGCAGCAGTTATTTCCACTATTTTATCTTCCACCTCACTTATCCGTTCTTCTGCCTCAGTTATTCTGCTATTGATCCCATCTAGAGTATTTTTTATTTCATTTATTGTGTTTTTAATCGATGCTTGATTCGTCTTTAGTTCTTCTAGGTCCTTGTTAACTGTTTCTTGCATTTTGTCTATTCTATTTCCAAGATTTTGGATCATCTTTACCATCATTATTCTGAATTCTTTTTCAGATAGACTGCCTATTACCTCTTCATTTGTTAGGTCTGGTGGGTTTTTATCTTGCTCCTTCTCCTGCTGTGTGTTTTTCTGTCTTCTCATTTTGCTTATGTTACTGTGTTTGGGGTCTCCTTTTTGCAGGCTGCAGGTTCGTAGTTCCCGTTGTTTTTGGTGTCTGTCCCCAGTGGCTAAGGTTGGTTTACTGGGTTGTGTAGGCTTCTTGGTGGAGGGGACTACTGCCTGTGTTCTGGTGGATGAGGCTGGATCTTGTCTTTCTGGTGGGCAGGTCCACGTCTGGTGGTGTGTTTTGGGGTGTTTGCGGACTTTTTATGATTTGAGGCAGCCTCTCTGCTAATGGGTGGCGTTGTGTTCCTGTCTTGCTAGTTGTTTGGCATAGGGTGTCCAGCACTGTAGCTTGCTGGTCGTTGAGTGAAGCTGGGTGCTGTTGTTGAGATGGAGATCTCTGGAAGATTTTCGCCGTTTGATATTATGTGGAGCTGGGAGGTCTCTTGTGGACCAGTGTCCTGAAGTTCGCTCTCCCACCTCAGAGGCACAGCACTGACTCCTGGCTCCTCAATTTGGGATGATTTGTTGTCTATTCATGTATTCCACAGATGCAGGGTACATGAAGTTGATTGTGGAGCTTTAATCCGCTGCTTCTGAGGCTGCTGGGAGAGGTTTCCTTTTCTCTTCTTTGTTCTCACAGCTCCTGGGTCTCAGCTTTGGATTTGGCCCCGCCTCTGCGTGTAGGTCACCGGAGGGCGTCTGTTCTTCACTCAGACAGGACAGGGTTAAAGGAGCAGCCTCTTCGGGGACTAATATTTTTGGTTTAATAAAAAGTTATTCGTATCTTATTTATCAGTATTAGGCATACATTTAAAACAATTCTACTTGGGTGTGTTCTTCCTAAATTTATATATGTGTGCCCATCAACTAAGCTCATATTACTTCTACTTAATGTTTAAGGTTATGAAAAATGTAAGTTTGTGTTTAACCACATTTAGTTTTTATTCTGACAAACTTTCTTTCAACAGTAACTATGTTTTCTACTGTGTTAGCTTGTCGATAAATTCCCAGATCTTCAGTTTACGTAAACCCTTGAACTGATACTAAATTGTGTTACTTACTGGATAATCATTGGATACCGAGGTCATTTCTAAGCAAGACAGAAACCTGAGGCATTGATTACTAAGCATAATCTCAAGTTATATGCTCTTGCTGCATATGTTTACTTCTTACCTAGAGGCTCTGTCTGTGGGTGTGTTAATAAATGTGTTTGTCTCTGCCACTTGAATAAGTTGTGTAAGGGATGTTTGTGACTGTGTAAAGTTGTGTTATGTGTGTTCATGGGCTCTGCTAGCCTGAAATGCTGATGTGTGATGGGCAGTTGTCAATCATTCACTCCTAGTTTTCTTTGTGAAATGGAAGTAACTTTGGTTCAAAGTTAGTATTAATATACTATGAATGAGACTTGACCCATAGTGATGTTATCGGCTGCAACAGAACTCAGGTTCAGCTGCTCATCGCTCAGAAGTCAGTGTTCCAGAGACAAGGGTTGGTGGAAGAAGAAAGATGCTTTATTCAGGAAGCTGGCAACCTGGGAAGATGGTGGGCTAGTGTCCCCAGTACCATCTCCCAGTTGCCAATGAGAGTGAAAAGGGGTTGATAGGGAAAAGATGGGAAGTCTCTGGGCTGTGCCGGTGGGGGCTCCATGCAGAGTAGCACAGTCAGCTCTGACCATCCTCTTGAAATTGGTCATGCAGCGGTGTGGTCAGTGTCATGTTGATTGTTTCAGGCACAGTTAATCTTCAATTCCAGTGTTGGTTTGTTCCCATTTCCTTGAGGCCAGTTCCTGGAATTGTGTAAGCCATTGGTTCAGGTCTGCTCAAGATGGAGCAGCTTGTGTCATAGCTCCAGTCTGGTCATCATACAGTTAGCTTTCTCCTCTTGTAGTGGTTTTAGTATCTGCAAAACAAGTTAGGAGTGTGTGTCTGACACTGTTACTTATGTCCTTCGGGAGGAACTAAAGATTCTGTGACTGCTGTTGTCCTAATCAGTAACTGCTTGAACCTGTTCTTTGGTGACTCAGGGGAGGCCTGGGAGACTGCAGCTATTTTACAAACAAGAGGCAGGGGACATGGAAGGGCCCTGCATGGTCCTGCTTGGTTCCAGCAACCGAGAGGTACAACTTTGTATGCAAGATAATGCGATGTCGTTTTGTTTATTAGCAGGAACAAAAATAGTTTGGTCCTAAAGTAAAATGACTGATTGTTCCAGCACCAGAAAGAGGATAGTGAAGGACACAACCTGAATGAGTATAGAAAGTTGTAGGAGACGGGTAGAAAGGGAATTTTATTTGTCTGAGCCGAAGGCAGCTCAGTTTTGATGTTTATTCCAGAGATTTTCAAAAAAGAGCTTATGGTTCTCTTAGTAGCAAATATTATATTGATGCAAAGCTGGAGTTTGGTTTTCTCTCTGTACAAACGATAAATTTTTTTCATGGAGTATTGGTCTCTTTAATAAGTGGTTGGAAAAGTTGTTCTCTAAATCTGCCTAAACAGCAGAGATTCTGTATCTCACTGGAAGAGGTTTCTGCACCTAGTTCTGAATTCATCCGGCCTTATTATTTTTTTGAAAATAAATGCACAGGGACTTCCCTGGTGGCTCCTTGGTTAAGAATCCGCCCGCCAGTGCAGGGCACACTGGTTCAAGCCCTGGTCTGGGAAGATCCCACGTGCTTTTAGAAACTAGAGCACGGAAAGACTAAGGTCATGTGAAATTTGAAACGCTAAATATTGTCATAGTGTTAAGCAGTTTGAAGATTGTTGGAAGAAATTATTTGTCATTCATTCAAGCAATAAACATTTGATGAATACTTGCAAAACATAAAAAACCTCTAGAGCCCGTGAGCCACAACTACTGGAATCGACGTGCCTAGATCCCATGCTCCGGAACAAGAGAAGCCACCGCATGGAGACACCGACACACTGCAATGAAGAGTCGCCCCCGCTCCACTGCAACTAGAGAAAGCCCACGTGCAACAACGAAGACCCAACGCAGACAAAAATAAATAAATATATAAATAAATGTATTGGGGGGAAAAAAGAAAGAAAATAAATGCACAACAAAATTTCTGCATTTCTGAGAAAGTTAAGCTTCCTTAAAACTGTGTTCCTTTTGGTCTGGTTTTTTTTTTTTTAAAGTCTACTGTCAGGAACTCCCTGGCACTTCAGCGGTTAGGATTCTGCGCTTCCACTGCTAGAGGCCTGTTTTCGATCCTTGATCAGGGAACTAAGATCCTGCAAGCTGCGTGGTGAGGCCGAAAAAACAGCCAAGACAAAATAATCATCTCTTGGCTGTTAAACAAAGTCAAGGACCTTTAGTTCCTCCTCAAGGGCTATTGGGTAATATTCTGAGCCATGTCCTTGGAGCTGTTTGGCAGAGGCTGAAACTCCCAGAAGGTGGAAGAAGTTAATGCATGTTGCCCACAAGCATGTAGACCCCAGACCAGTTGGAACCAGAAGGCTGATGATGTTGAGTCCCCGTTACCTCACCACTGACCAATCAGAAGAATGACCGTGAGCTGATGACGCACCCTGTAACCCTCTCTTCAACATGTAGCCCCTTTCTCTTTTCCCTGTATAGTCCTCAAGCAAAACTTCAGGAGGGGAGAGTTGGTTCTTCGGGACACGAGTCCACCTCTCTTCTGGACTGCCGGCTTCCTCAATAAAGCTATCTTTCCTTTTACCCCAGAGTTGTCTCTCAGTATTGGAGTCCTGAATGATGCAAGACCTGCCTCATCTTCTGTAGTTTTCTCTACATGAAAAATAATTGAGGACTATTTTTCAGAGTTAAGAAATGTGGTTGGATAATCACAACGCCATTAAGCAACACCTCGTTGGACAGCAAAGAGGCGAAGCCGACTGGTAATGACCACACACATCCTGACTGTGAGAAGACTTTCATCTTTATTGTAGTTCCCCAAAAGCTGCATCGCACGGTACTCTTGAACAATCTAAAATAACATACAAACATGCTGAGGCAAGTTAAAAAATTAGGACTGAATTCCCACAATTCAATAATGAGAACTAAAAAAATACAAATTTATGCTTACAAGAATTGGGAGGAAATACCCACTATGCTATAAGTAGAATGGAAATATTATGTAATAGATAAAATCAACAATCTCTCTTGAAAATGTGAGTAAAATTGTATATATGTGTAAATATACAACAGCTACAGTTCTCATCACAAAAGTTTGTAGTAATAAGATGTTTCAAAATGAAGACTATTTCAAAACTATTTAAAATAAATATATAAATATAAAATATAAAAATACAATAATTTTATAGGTGACATTTTCAAAATAAGCCAGTGAAACTTAAGTCATGAGTCATGACCCTGTGGCTGTAATTATATATATATATATTTTTTCTAATTATATATTTTCATGTTATTCCCTCCTATTCTGAGCCACTACACTCCACCTTCAAATGCTTCTAGACTGGGGCAAACAAGTGTATAAAAAATGGGACCTCCAATGTTCGTCTCAGGGGAGATGGAAATGAAATTATCTGAAAATTGAGGTGGTGCCTTCCAAAAGGGTGGAATCTGAATAAACCCTGTTTTCTTATTGTCCTGCCACAGACTCCTAGAAGCACACCCCGCTCCTAGGAGTATAACACGAAAACTGGCCTCCGCTCATTCTAGAAGATGCTGGCTTCTTCTCGATGATCTGCACAAGAGGCTTCTCCCTTCCTTCTTCACGGCTGTCGTCAGTGTCTGGATTGACCTCTTGTTGAACATCCTCATCTCTCCTGGGCTCTGTGATCTGGAAGTAAGAGAAGGAGCAAGGATGTCAGATTTCAAAGTGGCAACTGTCCAGATATAAAGGTTTTCACATTCTTAGTCAATTCTAACCAGAATTGAGACTCATTTATGATTGGAGTTTTATCTCAAATTCTCCATTCTGAACCCCAGTCCTGAACCATTCATTGTTTTCAAGTGCGATTCTTGGACTTTGGTGACCCTGACTCCAAAAACTACTGAATACACCCAAGGTCAGGCCCAGTAATCTGCTTTATAGCCCAGACTCCAGGTGATTCTGCTCAGGGAGCTGGCATTTGGAGAATGCTGCTTTAGTCTTAACTCACCTTGGTCCTTTGGCACCACTTAAATTCTGAACTTGGAAGCACACTACAGACATCACTGACAAGTCAACATCGTGGACCAGGAGACCTGAGGCCGGATCCCTAACCCTAACCCTGCATCCTAATGTCTATGTTATTATTAATTTTTCATTTATTTACTTATTTTCTTTCTTTTATTTTTGGCTGCATTGGGTCTCTGTTGCTGTGTGTGGGCTTTCTCTAGTTGTGGTGAGCGAGGACTACTCTCCGTTGCTTCTCCTGACGGCTTCTCTCGTTGCGGAGCACGGGCTCTAGGCGCACAGGCTAAGTAGTTGCGACTTGCGGGCTCTAGAACGCAGGCTCAGTAGTTGTGGCTCGTGGGCTCTAGAGCGCAGGCGCAGTAGTTGTGGCGCACGGGCTTAGTTGCTCCGTGGCATGTGGGGTCTTCCCGGACCAGTGCTCAAACCTGTGTGCCCTGCATTGGCAGGCGGTTTCTTAACCACTGTGCCAACAGGGAAGTCCCTGGGTCCTAATGTTTAAATAATACTCAGCCCTAAACTTGGTTAGTGTTATGTGCTGAATGTTTGTGTCCCCCAAAATTCTTATGTTGAAATCTTAAAATCTTAACCCCTAAGGTGCTGGTATTAGGAGGTGGGGTCTTTGGGAGGTTATTAGGTCATGGGGTAAAGCCCTCATGAATGAGATTATTGCCCTTGTAAAAGAGACCGTGCTGTGTTGTTTCTAAGCAACGCAGTCTGTAGTAGGGCAGGTTGAATGGATGAAGACAGCTAGTTTGCAAGATTTAAACCAAATGTTTGCTCAATCCTCTGCCCACATGTAGAACTCTAATGTGTCAATTGTAATAAGCCATGCTGAAGATGGCATTCGTTAACCTTCAGTCGTTGTGATAAACCCCCTTGACCATAAACGTGAGGGGGAAAAGGTGAATTGTACTAGAGGAATCATTGGTCCAGAAGTGGTGAGTCAGGGGGAATAAAGAGTCACAGGTGATCTGGCCATAGGCAATTTGAAAGTAAATTTGGATGAATATAAAGCTAGTCATAATTCATCTTTTCTTATTGAACGTGTGGGCTGTTCTATCTAATATCCTGTTTGTAGACATTTACTTTGTTGTAGATAAATGCTAGAACCCATAACCCTGAGGGATGTAAGGCCAAAAATGAATGAAAAAGAGAAACTGGAAACACAGTATATGGAAAAGAATCACCATCTCGTCAAAGCTGTTATTTGGACCCAATTGCATTGGGTGAAATAACTTCAGTGAGACCCATGCATCTGGGACAAACTGGTTTCCCCGAGGTCTGGTGCCCACGGGCCTCGCGGTGCTGGTGTCTGTGTGTGGCTGTCAGTCCGTGGCTGGCGCAGAGTCGGCACGTGGCTGTGTGCCTGGCTGGCCCCCTTCACAGCGTGAGAGGTGATGTGGGTCCAGCAGTGGGATTCCTCCGATTTCCTCAGTAGACAACACGTCATTCCACCCGCACCTTTGCGCACCCAGACCTACCTTTGCGCAGGCCGATGACCTCAGGCCTGCGTGGTCCTGGGGCCTCTGGGGCAAGAGGGCGCGATCTCTTCCCCACACCCAGAGCTCTGGATCAAAAGCCTGGATCTGGAAAGACAAACAGCCCCTGGCAATGAGGATGCCGCTGCCTCCCATTGCCAAGCCTCCGGTTCTTTCTCGTCTGTCCCCAAGTCCCAAACCGAGTCCCCCATGATCCCCACCTCCTCCCTGTCCCTCCCCCTCCCCAAGACCGCCACAGCCCACCCACCTGCTCGCACTCTTCCCGAGTGACCCATGTCTTCCAGCCCATGGAACGGATGAACTGGGAACGCAGTTTGTGGAACAAGGCATGCTGCGAGCTGTTCTTTCCATAGAGGAACGAAACGATGGCCTGCTTGGGGGCCTGGTTGTTCTCTTCCATGTCGCTGGCCACATAGCTGGGGAAAGACATCAGGTCGCTGTCATCAGGACAGGAAGGGCCTCCACTTGAGATCAGCTTCCCAGAAAAGAGGCAGGCTGAGCATCCTCACACGACCCACCCAGCCCTGCCCAGCGTCACCGGGAGCCGCCCAGTCATCAAGGAGCCACTGCCAGGCAGGACCTTCAGAAGGGTGCCTCTCACACCTTGATGCTGAGGACACGATCCAAACCCCCCGTTCCCTTCAACTTGTTTTATGTGCACACACCTCTCTTCCTATGTTGTAGGTACATGTACAGTTCCTGAGGGCAGGAGCTGATCTGATCTGTTTCTGCATTCATCTCTCTCCTAGCAAATGACACATTTAGGGCTTGGTTCATATTGATGCATGGATTCAACAGCCTTTTGTGAATCTCTGTTCCCACCACCTCATATTCCCCAGCATGTAGGGTGTACTTTATAAGGTTTGTTAGATGAATGAATGAATGAATGAATGAATGAACATTTTATCTCATGGCCAAATGCAATACTGATTACCTACAAGTCTCACAATAACAAACATTTGCCCAATGAAAGGAATTGTGCTGAGTGTTTTGGGAATGCATTGACATTTTGACGAGACCTGCCTTCCACATGGTGTGTAGTCTAGTGGGACCGGGGAAGGGGAAGGGGGGAGATAAGAAATGACTATAATGCAAAGCATCACATTATAATACAATTTGAACTAAAGTGCCTCTGGGATGCAGAAGTTAGGGAGATGGGGCATCGTGAAGGTTTTGGTGTTTGAACCCACTTTAAGGATAAGGTCGTTTTCTTCAGATAAATGTATGGCAAAGATACCTGGATAGAAAGCTCAATAGAAACTTAGAGGGCAGGGTATTTGGAAGGAGCAGTGAAACACAGGAATAAAGTATCAGGACGGTGTGCTGGAGATTGCAGAGAGAGTTAAATCCCAACGCAGAACTCTGGCCTTGATTTGGCATGTCATTAGCCAATGAAATTGTGTGAAGCGGTCAGACCTGTGTTTTGGAAGGATGTTCAGGCAAATAGAGCCAACTGGCTTGGGAGACTTGGAAGAAACATCAGTGGGGAGCATTTGACACCAAATCCGCGCTATGTGATACGGGCCCCGATTGTGGCATTTGTCGTGGGAATGCAGAAACGGAAGATAATCACACTTGGTGCTGATGTCGGAAGACCTGAGACCGGAGAATTCGAACCGGAAACGTCTCAAGTCTGTTACTCGGGGGCAGGATGGTGTCAGTTCTTTCTTCCTCTCCTCTTAGGAAAGTTTTGCGTTTTGCTTTGTTTCTTTCAGTGTTTTAATTGACATTAGGGTAGTTTGTTTTGACCATGAATGCTATAAAAAACAGAACATGGTTTGAAAAAGAAACCACGGTACCGTAATCCTGTCATTTTCACACCTAGAGTCAGTACAAAGGGGTTTAAAAAAATAGATGAAAGGTCAGAGCCCCACGTCTCTCCCTCTGCCCTCCCAGGGTGTTGAATATTGATGGCGGGGATGGAGCAAGGTACTCACAGAGCTATGAAGAAATGGATTCTCTGGAATTGCCAGGAGAGGAGCCCGGCCCGGCTGACATACGCTATCACCATCAACAGGAGATACTGATGGAAAGAGGGGGAAAAACGTAGGAGAGAGGTCACATCCTGGAAGAGGAGAAAGAGTGGGAGGGAGAAGGGAGCAGGGGACGAGGAATGGGTGGTGCCACTTGGAGGAGAGACCCCCGTGTGGGGTGAGCCTGATTATTTGGGGAAGGGGAGAGGACAGAAGGTCAGAGTTGGCGGCGCTCCAAGGATGGGAGGCTGTGGGATTGAGGGCGTGGACTTAGGGCCGCGGGCACAGGACGGTGTTCGATGAACCGGAGCCAAGGCGAGTCCCCAGGAGCTGAGAGGAGAGGGGACTTAGGCAGCAACCACCAAAGGGGCACTCCTGGGGCTCAGATCCCAGAGGGGACCTCGAGGCCCCTGGAGGGAAGTGTTGACAAGGCATGAGGTTAGGAGGGGAGTGGAAACGTGGGTGTAGAAAGCACCCAGCGCGCCCACCTAGAACAGGCGCTGGAGCAGGAATCCATCTCAGTGGGTGACTGACCTTGTCAGATACTTCCAGGTTTTTGTCCCAGGCGAGGAATTTCTTAACGACGGGATCCTCTGTGAAAAGAGGGCAGATGTTGCCAGTGGGAACAGGGCTGTCGTGGGAGCATTCCAGAGCCAAGAGGGTGAACAGCGCCCCCCTGGGGAAATGCCAAGATGTGGCCCAGGGTGAAGCTGACGGAAAGAGGGGAGGGAAGACCGTTCACTGTGGGAGGAAAGGGGGTGACTCCCCTTCTTGGGGGGCCGAGTGACAGGGAGTGATGCCCCTTCATCATGCATTCACGTACCTGCAGAGGGCATCAAGATACTCTCAGCCAATGTCTCAATTGACAGTCATGTCATGGGGTGAAGATGGCTTGTCAGCCCCTCCTCCCCCCACCCCGAACATGCCAGTAAGATTCAAAAGGCCAGTAAGAGCTAGAGTCTCGGGTACAGTTGAAACCAAGCGAACCTAATCCTGTATCATTTCTAAATCTAACCTAGTCTTGTATCATTTCTAAGTCTAACCTCATCCTGTATCTTTTATGTGTCCCCCGTATCCTTTATCCGTAGACAGTCCGCCAGGGACGGAGAGCACACCAAGTAGCAGGGAATTCTTTTCCACTGGGAAAGTGTAGTCATGGGAAGTTTTGGTTTGTTTGTTTTTCAAGTATAGGATTGGAGGTTGCTGGGCAGGGCGGTGGGTCCTTACCAAGCATCCACTTGAAGACCTTGTGGTGCTCAGGCAGCACTGAAGACACCCGCTGTCGCTTCAGCTTCATCTTGAGCTCACTGAACGACTCCACGACCCAGGTGTCGGCCTCGTGGTGCTCAGGCAGCACTGAAGACACCCGCTGTCGCTTCAGCTTCATCTTGAGCCCACTGAACGACTCCACGACCCAGGTGTCGGCCTCGTGGTGCTCAGGCAGCACTGAAGACACCCGCTGTCGCTTCAGCTTCATCTTGAGCTCACTGAACGACTCCACGACCCAGGTGTCGGCCTCGTGGTGCTCAGGCAGCACTGAAGACACCCGCTGTCGCTTCAGCTTCATCTTGAGCCCACTCAGCGACTCCACGACCCAGGTGTCCTGGGCCTCAGCGGCCGTGTTGCCCTCCACCTCCGCTCTGAACGCCACTGAGCTCCCCCTCTTACAGCCGGGGCGCTGAGGCGGGGGGCTGCAACCAGCCCAGGGAGCTGACGAAGAAGAGACTACAGTATGATGCTCTCGTCTTGGGAATTCAGCCACTGGTGACCACCCAACCCCACCCCGACTCCGCCTCCCCCCCCGAAGCACCCCCGTGCTTTCCAGTCTCACAGACCGCTGACCTTGCCCCAAGTCATCTTTCCATCTTTCTCTGTCCATATCTACCTATCCCTCCCCTGACTCTTTTTGTCATTTGTCCAGCTTCCCGTTCTCGAAACTTTCTCATGGTAGATAATTTCTCCCACCAGGAATTAAAAAAAAAAAGAACCCTCCCCTTGTTTCCTCTCTCCTCTTCTCTCATCCTTGGATCTCATCTCCTAACCCTGTTTCTTGCTCCCCAGGTGTTCCGTGTCCCCAGCTCCTGTGCTCTCCTCCCTCAATCCCTGGCTTTCTGAATGTCTCCTTTCTTTCATAGGCACCTTATGCAGGTGCTCCTTCCCGACCTCTGTACCCTTTCCTCCTTACTGGTCAAATCTCTGAAATTCCTTCTCATGCCAGCCCCCTCACCTGACGGTCCTGGGCTTTCTTCATAGACAGTCAACTCCAGGGGGTACCCTGAAGAGCTGGACTGGGAGTTCAGCTCCTCAGCCTGGGAAGTTGGGTGACGATTGTCCATGATGTCTCCCAGACTCTTCCCTTCCTCGAAGCCTAGACTCTGCTTTGTCCCAACTCTTCTTCTGGACTTGGGCTAAACACAAGTGGTCGTCCCTTCTGCAAGCTGCGGGGCAACTGTCAGTGGAGAGAAGCTCTGGCGAGATTCTGTTGTCTACTACTGCTGCCAAGCACCAAGGAGTCTGGTCCATCCAATCGGGAAGGTCGGAAGCCTCTAATGTCATCATCGGAGTTTGAAGGAAACCAGTTTGAAGGAAAACACAACTGTCAGACCTATGCGTGCACTTGTCCCAGAGATCAGGGGTAAATGGTATCTCCTGCCACTGACCCAACCTCTGCCCGTCCTCCAAAATCCCCCTCAAGGTATCCAGACCCCTCTCTTTTTTTTGTCATAAATGGCAAAATTTTATTCTTTTTTTTCTTCATCTTTATTTTTAATTTCTTTTTGCTTTATAACAAATTTAATCAGTTATACATATACATATGTTCCCATATCCCCTCCCTTTTGCGTCTCCCTCCCACCCTCCCTATCCCACCCCTCCAGGCGGACACAAAGCACCGAGCTGATCTCCCTGTGCTATGCGGCTGCTTCCCACTAGCTATCTACCTTACGTTTGGTAGTGTATATATGTCCATGCTGCTCTTTCACTTTGTCACAGCTTACCCTTCCCCCTCCCCACATCCTCAAGTCCATTCTCTAGTAGGTTTGTGTCTTTATTCCTGTCTTACCCCTATGTTCTTCATGACATTTTTTTTTCTTAAATTCCATATATATGTGTCAGCATACAGTATTTGTCTTTCTCTTTCTGACTTACTTCACTCTGTATGACAGACTCTAGGTCCATCCACCTCATTACAAATAGCTCAATTTCGTTTCTTTTTATGGCTGAGTAATATTCCATTGTATATATGTGCCACATCTTCTTTACCCATTCATCCGATGATGGACACTTAGGTTGTTTCCATCTCTGGGCTATTGTAAATAGGGCTGCTATGAACATTTTGGTACATGTCTCTTTTTGAATTATGGTTTTCTCAGGGTATATGCCCAGTAGTGGGATTGCTGGGTCATATGGTAGTTCTATTTGTAGTTTTATAAGGAACCTCCATACCGTTCTCCATAGTGGCTGTACCAATTCACATTCCCACCAGCAGTGCAAGAGTGTTCCCTTTTCTCCACACCCTCTCCAGCATTTATTGTTTCTAGATTTTTTGATGATGTCCATTCTGACTGGTGTGAGATGATATCTCATTGTAGTTTTGATTTGCATTTCTCTAATGAGTAAAGATGTTGAGCATCCTTTCATGTGTTTGTTGGCAGTCTGTATATCTTCTGTGGAGAAATGTCTATTTAGGTCTTCTGCCCATTTTTGGATTGGTTTGTTTGTTTTTTTTGTTATTGAGCTGCATGAGCTGCTTATAAATTTTGGAGATTAAGCCTTTGTCAGTTGCTTCATTTGCAAATATTTTCTCCCATTCTGAGGGTTGTCTTTTGGTCTTGTTTATGGTTTCCTTTGCTGTGCAAAAGCTTTGAAGTTTCATTAGGTCCCATGTGTTTATTTTTGTCTTTATTTCCATTTCTCTAGGAGGTGGGTCCAAAAGGATCTTGCTGTGATTTATGTCATAGAGTGTTCTGCCTATGTTTTCCTCTAAGAGTTTGATAGTGTCTGGCCTTACATTTAGGTCTTTAATCCATTTTGAGCTAATTTTTGTGTATGGTGTTAGGGAGTGATCTAATCTCATACTTTTACATGTCCCTATCCAGTTTTCCCAGCACCACTTATTGAAGAGACTGTCCTTTCTCCACTGTACATTCCTGCCTCCTTTATCAAAGATAAGGTGACCATATGTCCGTGGGTTTATCTCTGGGCTTTCTATCCTGTTCCATTGATCTATCTTTCTGTTTTGGTGCCAGTACCATACTGTCTTGATTACTGTAGCTTTGCAGTATAGTCTGAAGTCAGGGAGCCTGATTCCTCCAGCTCCATTTTTCGTTCTCAAGATTGCTTTGGCTATTCGCGGTCTTTTGTGTTTCCATACACATGGTGAAACTTTTTTGCTCTAGTTCTGTGAAAAATGCCATTGGTAGTTTGATAGGGATTGCATTGAATCTGTAGATTGCTTTGGGTAGTAGAGTCATTTTCACAATGTTGATTCTTCCAATCCAAGAACATGGTACATCTCTCCATCTATTTGTATCATCTGTAATTTCTTTCATCAGTGTCTTATAATTTTCTGCATACAGGTCTTTTGTCTCCTTAGGTAGGTTTATTCCTAGATATTTTATTCTTTTTGTTGCAATGGTAAATGGGAGTGTTTCCTTGATTTCACTTTCAGATTTTTCATCATTAGTATATAGGAATGCCAGAGATTTCTGTGCATTAATTTTGTATCCTGCACCTCTACCAAATTCATTGATTAGCTCTAGTAGTTTTCTGGTAGCATCTTTAGGATTCTCTATGTATAGTATCATGTCATCTGCAAACAGTGACAGCTTTACTTCTTCTTTTCCCATTTGGATTCCTTTTATTTCCTTTTCTTCTCTGATTGCTGTGTCTAAAACTTCCAAAACTATGTTGAATAAGAGTGGTGAGAGTGGGCAACCTTGTCTTGTTCCTGATCTTAGTGGAAATGGTTTCAGTTTTTCACCATTGAGGACGATGCTGGCTGTGGGTTTGTCATATATGGCCTTTATTATGTTGAGGAAAGTTCCCTCTATGCCTACTTTCTGCAGGGTTTTTATCATAAATGGGTGTTGAATTTTGTCGAAAGCTTTCTCTGCATCTATTGAGATGATCATATGGTTTTTCTCCTTCAGTTTGTTAATATGGTGTATCACATTGATTGATTTGCATATATTGAAGAATCCTTGCATTCCTGGAATAAACCCCACTTGATCATGGTGTATGATCCTTTTAATGTGCTGTTGGATTCTGTTTGCTAGTATTTTGTTGAGGATTTTTGCATCTATGTTCATCAGTGATATTGGCCTGTAGTTTTCTTTCTTTGTGACATCCTTGCCTGGTTTTGGTATCAAGGTGATGGTGGCCTCGTAGAATGAGTTTGGGAGTGTTCCTCCCTCTGCTATATTTTGGAAGAGTTTGAGAAGGATAGGTGTTAGCTCTTCTCTAAATGCTTGATAGAATTCGCCTGTGAAGCCATCTGGTCCTGGGCTTTTGTTTCTTGGAAGATTTTTATCACAGTTTCAATTTCAGTGCTTGTGATTGGTCTGTTCATATTTTCTATTTCTTCCTGACTCAGTCTTGGCAGGTTGTGCATTTCTAAGAATTTGTCCATTTCTTCCAGGTTGTCCATTTTATTGGCATAGAGTTGCTTGTAGTAATCTCTCCTGATCTTTTGTATTTCTGCAATGTCAGTTGTTACTTCTCCTTTTTCATTTCTAATTCTATTGATTTGAGTCTTCTCCCTTTTTTTTCTTGATGAGTCTGGCTAATGGTTTATCAATTTTGTTTATCTTCTCAAAGAACCAGCTTTTATTTTTATTGATCTTTGCTATCGTTTCCTTCATTTCTTTTTCATTTATTTCTGATCTGATTTTTATGATTTCTTTCCTTCTGCTAACTTTGGGATGTTTTTGTTCTTCTTTCTCTAATTGCTTTAGGTGCAAGATTAGGTTATTTATTCGAGATGTTTCCTGTTTCTTAAGGTGGGATTGTATTGCTATAAACTTCCCTCTTAGAACTGCTTTTGCTGCATCCCATAGGTTTTGGGTCGTCGTGTCTCCATTGTCCTTTGTTTCTAGGTATTTTTTAATTTCCTCTTTGATTTCTTCAGTGATCACTTCGTTATTAAGTAGTGTATTGTTTAGCCTCCATGTGTTTGTATGTTTTACAGCTCTTTTCCTGTAATTGATGTCTAGTCTCATAGCATTGTGTTCGGAAAAGATACTTGATACAATTTCAATTCAAACAAATTTTTTTTTAGCTAAGTAGTATTCCATTATATATATATATATCACATCTTCTTTACCCATTCATCTCTTAATAAACACTTAGCTTGCTTCCATATGTTGTCAATTGTAAATAATGCTGCCATGAACATTAGGGTGCATATATCTTTTCAAATTAATATTTTTTGGTTTTATTTTTTTCGATATATATCCAGGAATGAAAATGCTGTGTCATATGGTAGTTCTAATTTTTTTTTACAAGTTTATTGGAGTACAATTGATTCACAATGGCGTATTAGTTTCTGCTTTATAACAAAGCGAATCAGTTATACATATACACCTGTTCCCATATCCCCTCCCTCTTGTGTCTCCCTCCCTCCCACCCTGGACCCCTCTTTACCGCTTCCCAGCAGGTGCACTGTCCTTTCCCTGCTGGACTCTCCCTCTCCCTCCCATTCCTCTTCCACGGCCTGGTGTGAGAGTGGGGAGAGGGACAAGGAAACTTAGGGGAAGCAGCAACGTTTCAGCCTTATAAGAGTGAGATAATGGCTTCCGTGGTGGTGCAGTGGTTGAGAGTCCACCTGCCGATGCAGGGGACACGGGTTGGTACCCCGGTTCGGGAAGATCCCACATGCCGCAGAGTGGCTGGGCCCATGAGCCATGGCCGCTGAGCCTGCGCGTCTGGAGCCTGTGCTCCGCAACGGGAG
The DNA here is from genome assembly GCF_025265405.1 of Mesoplodon densirostris. Lineage (NCBI taxonomy): Eukaryota > Metazoa > Chordata > Mammalia > Artiodactyla > Ziphiidae > Mesoplodon > Mesoplodon densirostris. Next base: position 87,101,471 of record NC_082667.1, read on the forward strand.
AGGCCACAACCGTGAGAGGCCCGCGTACCCCCCCCAAAAAAAGTAAATAAAGAGTGAGATAAGTATGTAAAAAAAGATCCCAGGTACATCGACTCAGTGGATTAAAAAGTTACGTTAAAACACGCACTTTGGCAAAGCTCTTTGGCTGAATGTTTACTGACACTGCGTTCAGAATTCTGTACTGGGGGAGTACACGTCCGCTCCCCTCAGGCACCTTTGAGTCCAAGAGCCATTTGGAGAAGCTAAAATCATAGAAAACTACAGGTGCTCACGCACCCTTCAAAGGGTGTCTACAAACACACACACACACACACACACACACACACACACACAAAGGGCACCTTTGGATGTCACAAAGTCCATGGATTGTCCAAAGCCTGCCCCTTGATTCCAGTTAAGAAGTTCTAGTCTGCTTATCAAAATCTTGAGAATGTGGTATCACTGTTGACCCAGAGATTTCACTACCTGAATAAAAATGTCACATGTACAAAATACTAAATGGAAAAAACTCCAGTTCAACACAGATTATTTTTCTGAATAAAAATGTCACATGTGCAAAAAGATTAAATGGAAAAATTTCCAATTCCAGACAGGTTATTTTTCTATGAGGGTAGGAAGTATATGGTAGCCGAGATGCAGAGAAGAAAATAGCCAACTCAGGGTCATGCAGTGTCACTGGAAGCTTCTTCTGAACCTCCCAACTCGTACTTCCACTCCTCCCCTTGGGGTCTGAGTCTTGCTTTTTTTCTTGGGTTTCCCTGGTGGCACAGTGGTCAAGAATCCGCCTGCCGATGCAGGGGACACAGGTTCGAGCCCTGGTCCGGGAAGATCCCACATACCGCGGAGCACCTAACGCCCGTGCGCCACAACTACTGAGCCTGCAAGCCATAACTCCTCAGCCCGCGAGCCACAACTACTGAGCCCACGCGCCTAGGGCCCATGCTCTGCCGCAAAGAGAAGCCACCTCGATGAGAAGCCTGCACACCGCACCGAAGAGTAGCCCCCGCTCGCCGCGACTAGAGAAAGCCTGTGCCCAGCAACGAAGACCCAATGCAGCCGAAAATAAGTAAAACAAAAATCTTAAGAAAAAAAAGAATTCTCATTGTTGTGCAACCATCCCGACCATCCATCTCCAGAATGTTTTCATCCTGTCAAAGTGAAACTCTGTCCCCATTAAACACTGACTCCCCATCCCCCTCCCAGCCCCTGACACCCGCCACTCCACTTTCTGCCTCTATGAATTTGACCCGTCTGGGGACCTCACAGAAGTGGAATCATGTAACATTTGTCCATTTGTATCTGATGTATCCACTTAGCTTAATGTCTTCACGTGTCATCTGTGTGGTAGCCTGTGTCAAAATTTTCTTCCTAGACCCCAAAGCCAGTGTGGACAGTACACAGTGAGTGAGAAGGAAATAAAACCGTGGGTCTGAAGAAGTTCAGGTGTTTGCCAAGTGCAGTGGGAAAGCAGTGAATGAGAGGTGTCCTGATCCAGTTTGCACTGAAAGGGGAACAATTGATTTTGGCTGCTGCATAAATGGATGGGGTGGGGATTCAGTAAGAGTGGAAGTCGGGAGACCCAGATAAGGTTAGGAATTTGGCGTGGTAGTCCAGGAAGACGATGTCTGAGAAGATGGAGAGAAGTAAACAGGTTCTCTCTATTTGGAGGGAGAATCAGCAGGGCTCATCGGGGGATCAGATTGCGGGGAGGTAGCGGGGCGCTGTTCTGTTTACTCTGTGTGCACGTGTGTGCTTATGCCTCTACTGCTGAGACTTAATTGTTTCTACCGAGAAACACTAACCTTTCCTCTTAAAAGTGGAATTGTTAAATTTTCACTGTTAATACAAAGAAATGTCAATCTTTAAAAAATACATAAATGGTCTTTGTATCAATTAGAAACTTTCCTTCCTGTTTGTGGGTGAATAATATCTGTTGTGTGAATATACACACCACATTTTCTTGATCCATTCATCTGTCAGTGAACACTTGGTTTGTTTCCACATTTTGGCTCTGAATCTTGCTTTTGAATTATTGTTTGGACTTTGATGAGAAGTATCTCTGTTGTTCAGGATATGCCCAGAGGTTTATTCCATCTTCTGATCACTTCCATATTTCTAATTAGCCCAAGCAATGCATACGTAGAGTCAAATCAGTTCATCCAAGGTGCAGGGACTGAGTGTCTCTTTGGTTTGCACTCGTGGACTTTCTGAGATGTTCTAGGTCTCAGAGGCCGTGCAAAGAGTGTCTGAGGTCCTCCAGAGCTGCCACAGCCTGGCTCTCCGCAGGGTCTGCACTGCTGGGAAAAGCACTGCTGCTTGAGGACCTGTGTCCCTCTGCTGTAGACGTTGCATTGTTAGCAGGCAAATGAATTCAGATTTGCGTTCATCATGCTCTCAACCATCACAGCTGATTGGGTCCTTGTATAACAAAACAGAAGTTCACTCTCCCTCTTGGCTAACAGGCTTTCAAATATTAGAAGGTTGGTATTCTGTCCCCATGAAAATTTCTCTTGTATACTGTGAAATACCCTGATTGCTTTATCTAGTCTTCAGATCTGGATTTGCATAATCCCACCCCACCGCACCTTGTCCAAATGTGCTACAGTCGGGTGGGACCCATCTTAAGATGTGTTGGTATGTTGTCCAAAAATGGCGTAAACAGCCCAGATTGAATGTGATGTTGTAAGTGAGCAGGACCTTGTGGGGCCTTCCTGGGACAGATTCTCCCCATGTCTTCTGCCTGCTTCTTGTCTTTAGAAAATTTTAGCCTCCTAGCCTCCCGTGAGTTGGAAACAAACAATTTAATCAGAGAAGGGAGAAAGTGCCAAAAGAAAGGAAAAGAGTCCCAAAAGACCAAATAATACTAGTGTAGCCGTTAAACAAAGTCAAGGACCTTTAGTTCCTCCTCAAGGGCTGTAGATACTGTTCTGAGCCACGTCCTTGGAGCTGTTTTGCAGAGACTGAAGCCCCCAGCAGGGGGGAGGAAGGTAACTGCATGCTGCCCACAAGCACGTAGACCCCAGACCAGCTGGAACCAGCCGGTTGATGATGTTGACCTCAGATTACCTCACCACCAACCAATCGGAAGAATGTCCACAAGCTGACCACACACCCCTCAGCCTCCTCTCCCTCACCCCACTCGTTTGTAATTCACTTTAAACATTTTTTAAATTTTATATTGGGAGTATAGTTGATTTACAGTGTTGTGTTAGTTTCCGGTGTACAGCAAAGTGATTCAGTTATATGGACACAGATATCTATTCTTTTTCAGATTGTTTTCCCATTTAGGTTATTACCGAATTTTGCTTTTTTTTCGTGGTGCTGTGTGGCTTGTAGGATCTCAGTTCCCTGACCAGGGATTGACCCCGGGCCACGGCCGTGAAAGACCAGAATCCTAACCTCTGGGCCACCAGGGAACTCCCTAGGTTAATACAGAATATTGAGTAGAGATCCCTGTGCTCTACAGGAGGTCCTTGTTGATTTCCTGTTTTATATATAGTTGTGTGCATATGTTAGCCCCAACCTCCTGATCTATCCCTCTCCCCCACCTTTTCCCTTTGGTAAACCTCAGTTTTTTTCCTATGTCTGTGAGTCTGTTTCTGTTTTGTTAAGAAGTTCATTCGTATCACTGTTTTAGATTCCACATAGGAGTGATAGCATATGGTATTTGTCTTTGTCTGACATCCTTCACTTAGTATGATAATCTCTAGGTCCATCCATGTTGCTGCACATGGCATAATCTCATATTTTTTTATGGCTGAGTAGTATTCCATCACACGTATGTACCACATCTTCCCTATCCATTCCTCTGTCGATGGACATTTACGTTGCTTCCATGTCTTGGCTATTGTAAATCGTACTGCTATACATATTGGGGTGCATGTGTCTTCTTGAATTATGGTTTTCTCTGGGTATATGCCCAGGAGTGGGATTGCTGGGTCCTACGGTAGCTCTAGCTTTAGTGTTTTGAGGAACCTCCACACTGTTCTGCATAGCGGCAGCACCAGTGTACATTCCCACCGACAGCCTCACCCCATCTGTAAACACCTTTCCCTGAAAGCCACTGGGGAGTGGGGGCCTTTTGAGCCCTAGAGACCTGGACCCCTTGCTTGTTGCCCTGCCATAAACGTGGCACTTTCCTTCACCGTGACCCGTGTCAGTAGACTGGCTTTAGTGCGTGCGGGCGAGTGGACCCAAGTTTGGTTCAGTAACAGCGTGTTTGGAGATAAGCAAAACTATCACCTCTCCTCCTCTCTTTTCCTCCTGTGGATGCAGTTTAATATAACAACGGCTGTAGCTCTAGTGCAGAAATATCAGTAGGGTGAAGCAGAAGGGCTTTGCCAATACAATCCTTTGGGCATGAGAGTCATGTGGAGAAAATATTCCAACACAGATGCCTGGACCCAGCCTCACAGATTCTAATTCCACAGCACTGAGCCAGGGCCTAATTTTAACCTTCTCAATTGACATGCTTGTGATTTGGAAATGACTGGGTGGGATGTGCCACCCAGGCTGGTGCAGTAGGGGGTCTTCAAGGTGTCGTTGAATGCAATAAGCAGGAGGGAGGTGAACCGTGACCTGGATTTCAACCAGGCAGCCTCTGGCAGGGCTGTGGCCGGGCCATGGGTCCACAGCTGAGCGGACGTCTGCGTCAGCCTGCAGTCCTCCTGCCAACGGGTCCGTGACAAGCCCTCCAGCGGCCTGGTGCTGCTGCGGATGAGCAGCCCTGGGATCGGAGTTCAGCCCAGGCACCTACGTGGTACATACATAGTGCATGTGCTTGTGAGGAAACCGCCCTCTCCACCAGGAAGCCTGGAGCACATCCTCCCGTACAGCCCTCAGAGGGGACCAACCCTGCTGACACCTTGATCTCAGACTTGCAGCCTGCGTAAATGTCGGACAGTGCATTTGTGTTGCTTAAGCCCGCCAGTGTGTCGTATTTTGTGACGCAGCCCAAGTAAACTGCTACGACCTGTATTTTGAATAAGAAGGAATTCACATGAGACGGTCACTTTCCTGCTTCCCCTGCCTTTATTTTTTTTTATTTTTATTTGTAAAAAATTACTGATCTCTCTTAGGCTGCATCGTGTCTAATTGCAGCACGTGGGCTTAATTGCCCCGTGGCGTGTGGGATCTTAGCTCCCGGACCAGTGTTCCCAGGCTTTGAACCCACGTACCCTGTATTAGAAGGCGGATTCTTTACCACTGGAACACCAGGGAAGTCCCTCCCCTGCCTTTAAATTAAGACGTGTCGCTGAGCTTCAAAGAAGAGCCTGTCCTTTTCTGTTAGATTACAAACTTGAGTTTTCTTCTTAAACATTGCATTTCCTGGTTGTGGTAGATGTGTTAGTGTTGAAAAAAATGGTTGAGAGACTTTAAGAGGAAAATGATTTTACAAATCCTGAAGATGGGTGCCAGTTATCTTGATAAAATTGGTATGTTAAGAGACCCAAAATAAACAGGAGAAAACACAGGCAACTACTTAGGAAATGCAGGATGGGAAAGGCTTCTTCAAGTACAGTGTCCAAGCTGATGAAAAGTATGAAGTGAAAGTGAAAGATTTGAACACAAAATATCTTTTTAAGTGTCTGTATAACAGAATGTGAGAGTAAAAAATTAAGTTAAAAAGATAAAGAACAGGGATTGACAGATACACACTTTGATATGTAAAATAGATAAACAGTAAGGACCTACTGTATAGCCCAGGGAACTATGTTCAATATCTTGTAATAACCCATAATGGAAAAAAGAACCTGAAAAAGAATACATATATTCTTACATAAATACATGTAACTGAGTCACTTTGCTGTACACCTGAAATATTGTAAGCGAAGTATACTTCAATAAAAATAGATAAGTGACAAAGTAGGGAAAATATCTGTATTTAATAGAAATGCAGATACAAAAAGAGAAAGCTTTATATTGTAAATCTCCATATATATGAAGAGATCTTAATGAAAGCAAACTAAAAGGTGGCCATTGCTGCTTCTGGTCAAGGTGAAATCGCAGGGTCCAGGTTTACCCTCCTAGCTTCAACAACTTTAAAAAGGGGGAAATGTATGAAATGACAGTTTTTCGCCTTTTGGGGAGAGGGGTGAGTCGTGAGAGACATCAGCTCACTGCTGGACATCCTGTTCATTGGGATGACTCCGTACTTATTATTCCCTTTTTTAGAGCATTTCCTCAAGACAACTTGTAATAGAAAGACTTGCAGAGAGTGTCCAGGGCAGGGGGCTGGGGAGCCCAGCATGTCTTTGGGCTGAAGGGATAGAGTGAGGTGTTGAGGTGGGCACAGCAGCTGGGCTTCACAGGCCACCCCAGTCTTCTGCTGAGACACGGTCAGTGCACGTGGGTGAGGTGAGAACTGGAGGCCTGGTGGCGTGCTCATGGGCGCACTGCCCTTCCAAGGCGCTTCCCAGCAAGGTACTCCATGTAGCTGATGTCCTTACGTGGTGAACTTGGAAAATGCGAGAAATGCACCCTGGAGGTTTGCCAGGCTCAGGCTCAGAGGAAGTGTGGTCGCTGTCATTCCCACACGAGCAGCATTTCATCGGTGAGAATTCAGGCAGAGGCCACAGTCAGCAGCAGCAAGAACTGGAAAAGACCATTCGTGGCTCTAAGCAGCCACTTCCAAGAGCAGTTTTGGGGAAGCACACATTTTGTGCAGGATTCATTTAATGTGGCAGTTCAGCTGGGGAAATCAGGAATGGGTTAGGTGCTTATTCATTTGCATGAATCATCACTTCTTATTTCCGTTTTTAGAGGATTTCCTCAAGACGCTTGTAATGGAAATACTTCCTCTGTCCCTTTCGTAAGTATCTAAATCTTTTAAAAAGCTAAATCAGTCTCTTGCCAGCATTACAACCCAGGAATGTTTATGTTAAGGACCTGAGAGCTATCTTCTTTATCTCTCTGTCCCCAGGGGAGTTTAGGCTAGGTGTTAGGCACTTTCCTCTGAGCTATAAGTACGTGTTTGTCCTAGAGATAGGAGAAGTTGTCTTTCTCCTTTGGATAAAGGGTATTAACTAGCATGGACAACCACCGAGATGACCAGGTGAATTTAGGATGTACTCTGAAAGAATGTATGCCATTTTTATGGTGGTGTCAAGTCTATTCCCATGAGGCAAGTTCCCGTTTATCTTGAGAACCTGTATGCAACAGATTTTATCTGCTGAGCTATAAAAAAAAAAGGTGAGGTTGATTTCATTTGCACAAACATTAGTGGTTCACCTGTGGGTGCACAGCGCAGTCTGGTTTAATGGTTATTCAACAGTAAAACCGTTTTCTTTATCTCTACATTTGTGGAGAGGATTTTCTCGGTTGGCGAGAGATTTTATTTTTATTTTGTGTGTTCGTTAATTAATTAATTAATGAGACTGTGCTGCGCAGCATGTGGGATCTTAGTTCCCCAACCAGGAATCAAACACGTGCCCCCTGCAGTGGAAACTAGGAGTCTTCACCACTGGACCACCAGGGAAGTCCCTGGAGATTTTATTTTTAACTTTTCCCCTAGCAGCTTTTAAGGAACAGTTGGCCAAGAACACAGTTATATTATTTCACCCCCAGTGATAAATAGTGATAAATCATTACCCTTCTGATTCCATTTTTGAAAAATGATATTTTTACCTAACATAAACAGTATCCCCTTTAAGAGGTAAGATCCCAGGTATCTGTTTTCTGTTTTCGGTTTGTGTGTACGTTCTGATTTTCGTACAGTTTTTAATGCGTTGGTTGTGTAATCTAAACAGCTACAGTTTCTACTTTCTTTTCCTTCCGTGGGCAATATTAGTTTGTGTCATGGCTGGGCATTTATTGTATTCTAGGATTTGAATGAAAGTTGTAGTGTTTCAGTTAAGCGAACATGATACCCTCCTTCCCCTCTCCTGGTGGTGGGGGAATCTCAGATGTAACCCGAAATGTCCCAGGGCCGGGAAAGGACCAGGGACCCTGGAGACCATCACACAGCCCCCACTTGAGGCCACACCTTTCCTTGATCCCTAACAGGAGTGAAGACAAATGGGCAACGGAGTCCCTGGTCCAGGCGGCACACCCTCGCAGCACAGCAGCACTTGAGCGCCAGATGAGATGGAGACATTTCATACGCTCACTATCTTGATGGCACGGAGACTTCTGGGAGGCTTCTGGAGTCCGGGTACTTGTCCCGCGCTCCTGGCGGGCTTTGGCAGGCGGACTTCGGGCATCCGCCTGCACAGGTGCGCCTCCTGATTTGTGCGTGTTGGCGCACGCGCACCGTCGCCGCCCCGCCCTCGCTTCCTGTGCGTGCCCAGGTCGTCGCTGGCCGTCGTTCCCCCGTCTTGGCCTCTTGCGGGCGAGCATTTCGGGGCCTGCGGGGCGGTACGCTGTCCTGGCCGGCCGGCCGCCCGCGGGAGCGGGCTGTGCGGGCGAGGGTTCGCGTGGGCCGGGCGGAGGCTGGAACTGTGACCTCCGAGCTCGAGCCGCGGAGCCCGCGTTTGGGCCGGAGTGGCCGGGCGGCCGGCGGCGGTGCAGTGCCCGACCATGTGCAGCGCGGGGCCAAGCGAGGTCCCGGGAGGGACGTGGGCCCAGAGCCGGCTCCTCTGGCCCAGTGGTCTCGGGAGGCGGAGCGGAGGGACGCCGAGAGAGGAGCGCGCCCGAGGAGCAGCCCCCGGACCGGAGCCTCGGGAGCCCGGGGCTGGTGAGCGAGTCCCGACGGGGTAGGTGTTGCGTCTGCAGGCCTGTAGTTGGTTGTGGAGCCTGCGGCCCTTGAAGAGCAGGGCTTGGGGTAGCCCGCCCCGGGCCCCGCGGTAGAGCCACCTGGAGGGTTTGACCGCTTCCCGGAGGTGGAGGGGCCGGGCTGGAGGACAGGGCTGGCTGCTCCGGATGGGGCTCCCCTGGGACTTGTGAGCTCTGGGTGTCCTGGGGGAGCAGGGTCCACAGGCTCGGCCGGGACGTGCCGCGTCTTCCCCTCCGTCCAACCCCGATCCTCCACCTCCTCCTCGTCCTCCCCCTCCTGTCGCCGTCTCGGCATCTCGCACGTGTGTCTCAAGGCGCGTCAGCACCTTGGTTGTCTAATGTAAGCGTCCGCCGCCCCCCTGGGTTGTGCCCTGTGGAGTCGCCCAGTGTAATCGGTGCAGGATGAGTCTGCAGGGCTTCTGTCCTGCTGCCTCGGGTGAGGAAGGAAGCGATGGGGCCTGAGGAGGGAGATGACTTGTCCTAGACCCTCACCGGGTGTGCACGTGGGGTCGCTCACAGGACTCCAAACTCCTAGGGCAGGTGTTCTGTCCACTTAAAGTCAGTTTTAATAAAAGATGTTTTTGAGCGTCGCACTTAAGTTTGTAAAGTTTGTACAAATCATTGCAAGACTGAAACGCACCTGAGTGTGTCCCTTTATTCTGGGTGTCCTGTGGATTTTCTGATCTAAGTTGTTAACAGACTTGGAAGAGATAAACTATAAGCATTTTTAAATTTCATATTTAATGACGGAGGTTTATTTTAATAGGATTCAATGTACACTCGCTACGGAAAAATAAAGTATCCCCTCAGGTACCAGAGTCACGTGGGAGTTACAGACCTGAGGGCGGTTGCTCCCTCCTTCCCTTCTGAAGGTGAAAGGACGGGTCTCCCACAGGTGTCTCTTGTGGAGCGCGTAGCGGGTGCTCGTGCACCCCGAGCCGCTTCAGTCGTAGCTTCACTGCCTGCGTTTTCCTTCTCCAGGCCCGCCTCCACTGTCACAGTCCTGCACGTTGTTCCAAGAGCAGCGGAAAATGAATCAGCCTCTGGTGAGTTTTGCTGTTTATGTGTTTACCTGCTGCTGTTCTTTTGTGATAACACCTTGGGAGGCGAATAGTTCAAAAGTTAAAATGGGAAAGTAGGAGTAGGTAAAAGATGTGGTTAGACAAAGCGTAGAGGAGCAGGTCAGTACCAAGTGTTTCTGGCAAGTTCTACGTGTAGATCCCAGGATCCTCTTAGAGCCACAGTACAAGCCTCGTGTTCTTGACATTTGTGGCAAAACACCATCCCTTGCTTGACTTACATTGTCCTGCCGAAGCACTTTTGTTCTCGAGCGTTAAAAGGTTTCCTTGAGGATCCCGCTGTAGGCCGCGAGCCTTCCTGAGTGACAGCCCCTAACGTGTTGACATTGGTGCCTTCCTTGTACTTCCTGTAAGCCGAGAGCGTGCTGTCCAGGGAGCACTCGGTGCATATAACTTGTCTGTTCAGTAGAACACCGTTGTCACATAGGTACATTGTTTTCAGTGCTCAGTCGAGGGATGCAATGAGGATCATCTGGAAGAACAGCCTTGTCACCCTTCCAGTAAATTTCCCTCTTTGTCTCTTACAATCTCAGAGGGTCGCGTTACACACCATGCAGTGAGGTCTGTGGCAAAGATTCTTGTTTCCCAGCTCAATTGTATCGTGCAGTCTGCGGTCTTGGTTCTGCCCCTCCACGGAACCTGATCCGGTTGAGGTGACCTGGCATCCAGCATACAAAGCAGTGGAGATTTGCCAGTCGTCACCTCAGACCACTGTCGCCTTGCCATCTGCAGAGTCTACTCTGTTGGTTTCTGTGACAGATCTCTCCTTGCTGTCTTCCTGACTGATTCTTTCTTCCGCCCTCTTTGTGTGTTGTCTTTTCCCCCTTGGTTCATGACTCTTCAACCCGTCTGATCTCACCCTCTGGTGCTTTTCACCTCCAACTCTGTCAGTTCTCCCACCTGGACCAGATAGATGCCTCTGTCCAGCCACTTGCCAGCATCTCTATGGAGTTTGTCCAAAGGGCACCTCGAATTACTAGATCCAGTAGATCCAGAAATGATTATTTACAGCTCCCCTGCCCCTTGCCTTGTCCTGTTGTCTCTGGTGGCTCATCGTTGCATCATCCAGCCTGTCACCTGCCCAGAAAAAATGAGTTCATTCTAAAGTCCTTCTCCATCCTCTGTTACCACGTTGTAGTGTGAGGCTTGTTAATGTCGTCTTCTAAACGGTTTTTACTCGTTCTCTTTCATCCCGTACTTGCTACCATTAAAACAGCTCATCTGTTCATTCCTGTAGTTACAGAAACTTTTCTTCTGTGCCGCTACCTCTTTCCTCCAGCAGCTCAAGTGTATTCTCCACGCTGAGTATTTCTCCTAAAATATTAATCACAGCATTTTGTCTGCATGTGGGAAGCACTTTAGAGGTTCCCTGGGTGACTGGACAAACGAGCTTGCCGTTCCGCGGAGCCATTAACCATCGAGCCCAGCACTGGGGGGAGGTCGTACCTCGCTGATGATGCGTTTGGATGGATCTGTGGGGTAAAATCCTGATCGGAGAGGCTTAGGAGAGAGGAGTGGGAGAACTGGGTTTGTTCTGGTCCCAACTTTTTCAAGACATTTTGCTGTGACGGGGAAAATAGAAACTGGACAGTAGCTGGGGTAGGAGCTGAGGTCCGGGGAGGATGTTGTGTTGTGTTGTGTTGTGATGGGAGAAATAACAGTGGGAATGATCCAGTAGATGCGTGTGGGGGAGGGGAGAGCTGCTGCCCGTGGTCCTGGAGTGGGGCGTGGATAGCAGAGCTGGGTTGCAGGTGGGGAAGCCCTCCGATGGCTTCTCTGTTCTCAGGGAAGCAGCTCCTCAGCTGAGGGTGAGGGTGAGGTTGGGGGTTTGAGGGGAGAGCAGAGCTCTGGGGCCCAGCTCCATCGTGACCATCAGCACACACAGTGCATCCAGCTGGGAAGACTGTACTTGCCTTCCCTGACTGAAAAGCCATCTCCTTTCTTAAATGTGGGAGTAATTACTCTTTGGGGAGCCTATGTAATTACATGGGTGCTTCTCAGCTCAAGGCGAATTGAGTGCCAGTTCTGGCCACGGACATTTTCTTCTCTGCTGATGGAAGGGGGTCCCCAGAGGAAGTGTCCTGCTTGCCTGGCTCTTGGCCTCGAGGACCCTTCACACCATCTAGTGTTGTGTCTTTTATCTTTGACATAAGCATCAAATGTCTTCAGTTTCTGCATGTGATCTTAAGAAGCAATTCTCTGCTTCCAGGAGCTTCTGTGCTCCTCGGGAAAGGCACTTCACAGACCTAATTAGGGGAGAGGACGGGAATCCTGCCCGTCGATACGTAGGGAACTCCAGACTGCTGACAAAGCAGACCCTGCTTTTACTTATTTATTAATTCATTCATTTTAATTTTTTATTTGTTTACTATTTAACTTATTCAGTTTCAGCTGCGTTGGGTCTCTGTTGCCGCGTGCGGGCTTTGTTCTCTAGTTGCGGCGAGCGGGGGCTACTCTTCGTGGCAGTGCGTGGGCTTCTCATTGCGGTGGCTTCTCTTATTGCGGAGCATGGCTTCTAGGCATGCGGGCTTCAGTAGTTGCGGGTCCCGGGCTCAGTAGTTGTGGCGCGCAGGCTCTAGAGCGCAGGCTCAGTAGTTGTGGTGCACGGGCTTAGTTGCTCCGCAGCACGTGGGATCTTTCCGGACCAGGGTTCCAACCCATGTGCCCACCATTGGCAGGCGGGTTCTTAACCAGTGTGCCACCAGGGAAGTCCGAGAGCCTGGTTTTAAATGCATTGTCAGAGCACGTGGCTCAGTGACTCGGGGAAGGGGGATGGCCCTGAAGTGCCCAGGACTTGGGTAGCTGCAGAGGTTGGCGAGGCTCTCAGAGCAGCGTGAGGTGGACTGGATGAGGCTCCTGAGGTGCTGGTAAGGACCTCCCTCCTTAGGATGTGGGCCTCCCGTCAGGAAGAGCGGGACGTGAAGGCAGGCAGACCCTGAGGTTGACTGAAGAGCCTCCCCTCTGTGCTGGTTTTGGTTTCTTCCTGTGGAGAAACTGAAACCTTGTAATTGGGACAGTGAGTCATCTGATGAAAAGATGTCATGCGTAGAGACTGTGGACGGCGTGAAACGCGGGGTGGGGTGCGGTGGGTCAAGTCAGGGGGACTCTGGGCTCCAGCGCGATGCCCGACAGGAAGGGGCGAGGCTGCGGCGTGTTCCCGCTCATCCTAGGCCCCGGTAAGCAGTATGGACGTTCCCTTGGGGTTTTTCTGAATCGTGAATGAGGTTGAGAGTATTTTCACGTGCTTAGAAGCCGTTTCTTCTTTTTAATTGGTAGACAGTCTTTAGAGCAGTTTTAGGGTTAGAGGAGAATCAGAATCGAGCAGACAGCGCTTTCCTACACCCGTCCCTCTGGGTTCCCTCCCTTGGTAACATCTCTGGCCTGTGTGGCGCGTCATCTCAGTGACGGATCGGCATTGACACCTAATTCTCCCCTGGAGTCTGTAGTTTATATCAAGGCTCACTCTCTGTGTCCTACTGTTCAGGTTTGGACAGGTGTGATGACCTGCAGCCACCACTGCAGTGCCACCCAGAACCATTTCACTGCCCGAAACATCCCTGGGGGCCACCTCTTCACCCGCCCAGTGCCCCCAAGCCCCCGACAGCTGCTGGTCTTGTTACTGTCTGTGTATTTTTGCCCTTTCGAGAATGTCACGTAGTTGGAGTCCTTCATTCTGTGGTCTTTTCAGACTGGTGTCTTTCTGTTTTTATATGAAGGGCCTGTTCATGTCCACTGCCCGTCTTACTGCCCCAATTCTTTCCTGTGTTTTTTTTTTTTTTTTTTTTTTTTTTTTTTTTTGCTGTGCGCACGCCTCTCACTGTTGTCTCCTCTCCTGCTTCGGAGCTCAGGCTCCGGACGTGCAGGCTCTGCAGCCATGGCTCAAGGGCCCAGCCGATCCGCGGCCTGTGGGATCCTCCCGGTCCGGGGCATGAACCCGTGTCCCCTGCATCATTTGGCACTGGAAGGCTTCCAGAAGCCTCCCCCGTCCATTGCAGCTGAGGAAGCAGCTCCTCAGCTGAAGGTGTGGGTGAGGTTGGGGGTTTGAGAATAGGCAGTTGGAAGAACTCCTCAGTCTGGAAGACACGATGTGGGAGGGATTCTGAGTAGCTCATGTAACGTGTGTATAGATTATTCACTAAATCTTGAGTTAGCTCTTAAGATTGAGAAGAAGCAGCATTAGGGAATAATAAGCAAGCTGTCCTCCACATCCTAAGACACGGTACCAACTGAGACTATAAATCTTCAGGTCCAGATTCATTCACAGATGGTAGGCTGATGGGAAGCTGTTAGCCAGAGTTAGGGGGTTAGGGAGCAAATCCCCAACTTAGATTCTGTAGAGGGTAACAACCTGCCTCTCTCATGCAGGGGGAGATGGAATTCTCAGCTCAGTGCCTCAGGATTCCGGTCCATTATCATGGCTGTTGTAATCTGTTTCTGAAGTGGTCTTTTCTACAACATTGAAAAAAGTGACTGCATTATCCTGAACATTTTTATCAAGTAACAAATCAGCTGATATAAATGCATAAAGTTGGCTGAAAGTGGGCCAGGATTTCAAAGCCCCTTCGGCTTGTCTAGGTTGGGCACACGTCATGGAGCCTAAGAGTTTATTTAGATGGGGAATCTTAAAAAGCTGCGACTAAAAGTGACCATGAAATCATCAAACTTTTAAGTTTGAAAAAGGCTCATTCTTTTTCATATGTAAAAAAAGCATTAACTGAGTCATTAAATGAGCTTTTAAAAAAGCCTCCTGTCAAGAGAGTGACAGATACAGAACTTTAAACCCATGCCTCTGGGGCCAGTGCTCTTTGTGTCATAAAATGTTTCTCCCTAACATTTGATGAATCAAAACATACACACACACACACACACACACACACACACACACACACACACAATGTTAAGACCCAGTGTTCACTCTTCAACTTGCTTTCAACCATATGGAAACTTTATGGATTGAGTCTTTCAGATATTATTTCAGAGCAGATAAGCCAAACGCTATTTCTCTCACCTGGCTCCAAGCCCTGTTTAGTCTTCTCCAACTGGGTGTAATTATTCACTAGGGATCTCACCTATCGTTCAACACTCAAACTTGTGATGGCCATGCTGTGGACTCCATTGTCTTGAGAGGAAAGTTTACACACCAAAACATTTGGGTGGGTGAAAGGAACACAGGAGAGGAGACTAGAGGAAAGGTATCGGTAAATATGTAGTGAGTTGTTGCTTTTCTACCTTGATTATGCCTGAATGGCTATTTTTATTAACATGAGCTTGTGCTACATGCTTGATGCATGACACATGCAGACTCCCTTAACTTAGAACATAATTGTGGCACATGTATCTCCAGCTACAAATATAGATACCAAAGAGCCTAAGGAGCTCTGAGAGTCACATTACCTTCATTTATTTTTTTGACTTTTTCTTTTTTTGTGAGAATTGAAGAGAAATAAAAGATAAAAAATATCCCTTATTCACCTAGCAATTTCTTCTCATCTTCCTTTTCTCAGGTAACATCTCTAGGAATCCTCCCATACCCAGGAAAAGATAGTTTCTCCTGCTCTTTACAATCAAAACCCCCTGGGCAACCCTTTCTCATACCTTTTATAGTAGAGTGTTGAATTGTGGATTTACTTGTCTGAATCTTCTTTAACCTGTGAGAAAATTGAGTGCAGGGGCTGAATCTTGCAACAGTGTATCTTCCAGTTCCAAGCACAAAAGAGTCAACTAACATGTAGCTTTAAAAAAAAAAGTATCCTGGGGCTTCCCTGGTGGCGCAGTGGTTGAGAGTCCGCCTGCCGATGCAGGGGACACGGGTTCGTGCCCTGGTCTGGGAAGATCCCACATGCCGCGGAGCGGCTGGGCCCGTGAGCCATGGCCGTTGAGCCTGCGCGTCCGGAGCCTGTGCTCCGCAATGGGAGAGGCCACAACAGTGAGAGGCCCGCATACCGGAGAAAAAAAAATTATCTTGTACATATTGTAAGTGTTCAATACATTTGTACATCAAATACATGAAATATTCAAGGCTGAGAAATATGATAGGAAAAAATTAATATTAAGGAGGATTTATAAATGAGTAGAAAGGGGATTTTAGGGAAGAAATCATGATTTAAGATTATTGGGTTTTTTTTTAACCTGGTATATGTTAAGGATTGCTATAGAAGAAAAGGCAGTTCAATACTTTGAAAATGTGTGAAGTCTATATTCATTAGTTCATCAGCTAAAATAAGGTGGTATGCCCATAGCTGCTCATCTTTCAAAATTTTTCATAAATGTCAACTTGTTGAAAATATTTTTGAAACTAATTTTTCTTTACCTTTTAAATTCTCTTGGAATTAAACATGGTGATTTACCACTAAGACCTTCAAGATGTATTAATTTATTTAGGCCACCATAATAAATTTGAGAGAGTCTTTGTACAGAGATGCATTTTAAAAAACACAGTTAATCACCCAAAAGTAATTTATAAAGGAATTCAAATTTTAACCATTACTCATAAAAAAAAGGTGAAAAAAGGAATTAAATTCATAAAAAGTTGAACATTCCTAAATCTTCATCCCCCTACTCAATTTTCTTGTAGTTCACAGTGCTGCAGAATTCCTAATGCAGAAATCCTCAATTATATCCAGCACTTTTTGGCTTTTCCCTTTTCTTTACAAACCCTCCATTATTTTCTTTTTCTTTTTTTTAAATATCTTTTTTGGAGTATAATTGCTTTACAATGGTGTGTTAGTTTCTGCTGTATAACAGAGTGAATCAGCTATATGTATACATATATCCCCATATCCCCTCCCTCTTGCGTCTCCCTCCCACCCTCCCTATCCCACCCCTCCAGGCTGTCACCAAGCACCGAGCTTATCTCCCTGTGCTATGCGGCTGCTTCCCACTAGCTCTCTATTATTCTGTATTTGGTCGTGTATATATGTCCATGCTACTGTCTCACATCGTCCCAGCCTAACCTTCCCCCTTCCTTGTGTCCTCAAGTCCATTCTCTACATCTGTGTGTTTATTCCTGTCCTGCTCCTTGGTTTATCGGAACCTTTCTTTTTTTTTTTTAGATTCCATATATATGTGTTAGCATACAGTATTTGTCTTTCTCTTTCTGACTTACTTCACTCTGTATGACAGACTCTAGGTCCATCCACCTCACTACAAATAACTCAATTTCGTTTCTTTCTATGGCTGAGTAATATTCCATTGTATATGTGCCACATCTTCTTTATCCATTCATCTGTTGATGGACATTTAGGTTGCTTCCATGTCCTGGCTATTGTAAATACAGCTGCAATGAACATTGTGGTCCATGACTCTTTTTGAATTATGGCTTTCTCAGTGTATATGCCCAGTAGTGAGATTGCTGGGTCGTATGGTGTTCTCTTTTTCAGTTTTTTAAGGAACCTCCATACTGTTCTCCATAGTGGCTATACCAATTTACAGTCCCACCAACAGTGTAGGAGGGTTCCCTTTTCTCCACACCCTCTCCAGCATTTATTGTCTGTAGATTTTTTGATGATGGCCATTCTGACCGGTGTGAGGTGATACCTCATTGTAGCTTTGATTTGCATTTCTCTAATGATTAGTGATGCTGAGCATCGTTTCATGTGTTTGTTGGCAATCTGTATGTCTTCTTTGGAGAAATGTCTATTTAGGCCTTACACCCATTTTTGGATTGGTTTGTTTGTTTTTTTGATATTGAGCTGTGTGAGCTGCTTGCAAATTTTAGAGATTAATCCTTTGTCAGTTGCTTCATTTGCACATTTTTTCTCCCATTCTGAGGGTTGTCTTTTCGTCTTGTTTATGGTTTCCATTGCTGTGCAAAAGCCCCATAGCAGTATTGTGAGTGTCACTGAAGCAGACTTGGGTCCACTTATCCACGTGCAATAAACCCAATCTACTGACACTGGGTTGTGGTGAAAGAAAGTGCCGTGTTTTATTGTAAGGCACCATACAAAGAGTCCGGGACAGCTAGTACTCAAAAAGCCTCATTTTCCTGATGGGTTTCAGCAAAGTGTTTTTAAAGGCAAGGTGAGGGAGGGGAGTCCCAGGGTATGTGATCAGCTTGTGCACAGTTCTCTGTTTGGTTGATGGTGAGGTTTCAGGACAGTGTCACAGGGGTTAATGTCATCAATTCTTCAGCTCCAGTAGGCCTGGGGGCTATGTGCTCATGGTCATTAAGTAGTTAACCTTCCATTTGGTGGGAGTTTTAGCATCTGTAAAGCAGGAAATGTACATCAAATACTGTTATCTATGTACTTCAGAGAGGAGCTAAAGTAGAGGATATGGGGGAGGGGTCTATCCTAGGAAGACCCCATAGGGTCCTCCTCTGTTACATGAGCCCTGATGTTCTTTCCAAAATCCTCTTAAAGTTGAAGACAGACAGATTTGGTTTCCATTTTTTTGCTACCAAAAGCATCCTAACTTATACACTTGGCATAAAAATACTCTACTAATTTGGTACCTGCTCAGAGGTCTTGCTCAGGGCTGTACACAACTCCAGCTTGTGTCATTCACATTGACATTATTATGAATGGTACCCACTGGAGTTGTGCAGTCCCCAACTTTCATAGTTGTAAAAGGCTGTGCTGCTTTGTATCTGCTCATCTTTCCAGCTCCCCTTCAGTTGTCTTACATATGTGAGCTACAGTTGAGTCAGTTCCAACTACTTTTGCTCTCCAGAGGAACCATGGTATTACTTGGGGTTTTTGTGATCACTTTGTTCCCAATGCCAAATACAGATTCTTCACAGTTTGTTCATCTGACAGAGTCGTGTTTATTCTTCGATGGTCTTCTCAGATATCACCTTTACTCTAAAACTTTTCTGGTCACATCATTTTACTGCCATAGACCCTAGGCACTCATAGTAAATGACTTTATCAAATGTAAACATAGCACTTTGTGCACATTTCTATCAATGCATCTCATGATGGTTTTATGTTAGTCTTCTGTACTGACCTATGTGCTTTTTGAGCAAACAGATTTTTCTAATTGTGGCCTAGTAGAGGAAACCCTAGCACACAGCAGATGCTTAAAGGACTCTCTCGTTGTGGACTGTTTAATGTATTCATTAACACTCATAATTCACTGAATGAACCAAATCATTTAATATTTACAGTTTTCCACAGCAAGATCTTTTTCAACCCACCGCCTAGAGTAATGAAAATAAAAACAAAAATAAATAAATGGGACCTAATGAAACTTAGAAGCTTTTGCACAGCAAAGGAAACCATAAACAAAATGAAAAGACAACCCTCAGAATGGGAGAAAATATTTGCAAACAAAGCAACTGACAAGGGATTAATCTCCAAAATATACAAACAGCTCATTCAGCTCAATATCAAAAAGACAAACAACCCAATCAAAAAATGGGTGGAAGACCTAAATAGACATTTCTCCAAAGAAGACATACAGGTGGCCAACAAACACATGAAAAGATGCTCAACATCACTAATCATTAGAGAAATGCAAATCAAAATGACAGTGAAGTATCACCTCATACCAGTCAGAATGGCCATCATCAAAAAATCTACAGACAATAAATGCTGGAGAGGGTGTGGAGAAAAGGGTACCCTCCAACACTGTTGGTGGAACTGTAAATTGGTACAGCCAC
This sequence comes from Mesoplodon densirostris, assembly GCF_025265405.1. Taxonomy (NCBI): domain Eukaryota; kingdom Metazoa; phylum Chordata; class Mammalia; order Artiodactyla; family Ziphiidae; genus Mesoplodon; species Mesoplodon densirostris. The sequence continues at coordinate 87,120,863 of NC_082667.1, forward strand.
TATGGAGAACAGTATGGAGGTTCCTTAAAAAACTAAAGATAGAGCTACCATATGACCTAGCAATCCCACTCCTAGGCATATATCCAGAGAAAACCATAATTCGAAAGGATGAATGCACCCCAGTGTTCACTGCAGCACTATTGATAATAGCCAGCACGTGGAAGGAACCTAAATGTCCATCAACAGAAGAATGGATAAAGAAGATGTGGTACACATATACAATGGAATATTACTCAGCCATAAAAAGGAATGAAATAGTGCCATTTGCAGAGATGTGGTTGGAGCTAGAGATTGTCATACAGAGTGAAGTAAGTCAGGCAGAGAAAAGCAAATATTGTATAGTACCATTTATGTGTGGAATCTAGAAAAATGGTAGAGATGAACTTATTTGCAAAGCAGAAATAGAGTCACAGATGTAGAGAACAACCTTACTGTTACCAAGGGGGGAAGGGGTGGGTGGGATGAATTGGGAGATTGGGACTGACATATATAACTACTATGTATAAAATAGGTAACTAATGAGAACCTACTGTATATCACAGGGAACTCTACTCAGTGCTCTGTGGTGACCTAAATGGGAAGGAAATCTAAAAAAGAGCAGATATATGTATATGTATGACTGATTCACTTTGCTATACAGCAAGAAACTAACACAACATTGTAAAAGAACTATACTCCAATAAAAATCAAATAAAAATTTTAGAGTTTTCAATCCCCCATTATCACATATATCCAGATGCAGCAATATTTACTTCTTCTATCAGTTGCCAATGTCAACTAAAAAAACCCAAACAATAGCAGCATAGTAAGGAGAAACTTTACTCAAAAGGGTAAGTGCGAGGAGGGGCCTATTGCAATTGGGGGAGGAGAACTATTGCATTAGGGAGAATGCTGTGACCCTAAGATCTGCAAGCCTCTCAGTGGTTAATCAAAAGGGGATTTTCTTCTCTTGAGAGGAAGTAACAAGGGTATTAAGGGTAGGGTGTGGGCAAATGGGATAAAAGAGTAGCTTGAGTGGATGGTAGATCAGAGAATATTTTACCCTGAGGTCAGCCTGTTCTTAGGAGAGATTATCTGTTGACTCAGTCTGACAGTGAGTCCGAGTTCTGGAGCCTGGAGGAAGGAGTGAAACTTTACAGTTTGATTAATAAGCAGTTTGTTCCAATTGATCAGTAGGAATAAACACTTCAGATGATAATTTATGAGACAAAAAAATGGCAATTTGGAATATCTTTGTCTGGCATTGCCACAGGTAAACAAGAGGAGGCATCTGTGGTGGTTCTTAGGATTAAGCTGTTTTCCACAACACAAAGGGCAGAGGGATATCTTAACTTTTGCTGTTTTCCAGGATTCGAGGGCTCAGGTAAAATTCCACATTGTCACTAATAATAGTTTTCAATATCGAAGGACACAATTAGACTATATAAAACTTTATTTTCTTTTGCAGTGGTCATCACACAGCCAAGCAAATGTATCCACTTGTTAAATTTAATTACCTTTTATCTTAGAGAGTTCCCCCAAATTAAATAGGTCAGAAATTTTTATAAATAATCAAATATTGCTTTCCTGTCTGAAAAGTGTGGACTGAGTATCAGAGACTTATCAGATTCATTTCAAGCTAAAGTCACCTTCATTCACTTGATAATACTGTAGAGGGCACAGTTGGACTGAAACAAAGCTTGAGTGAAAGAGTGTGAGAACTTTATTACACCTAGCTAATATCCAAATGTGTGCTGTCAGTGATTCATATCTGCCTTTCAGAGCAAAGGTTTTTTAAAAAATCTTTTTGAAAGAGGGTTTTCTTATTTGTCACTTTACTTTCTTTTTAATTAATCCTAACAACATTTCATGTGAGAAAGTGTGTTTGAAGAGATAGAATTATAAATGAGTCCAGCATTATTGTTATAGTCCCTGTATTAAAGTGTTACTGTAAGCTAAGGCAAGGAAGTCAAAGATAGTAGATTAAGAGAAAACTGCTGGGGAAATGAGCAAGCATTATTAAAAACAAGTGACAGGTTTGTATTACTCTATTGGAAGTAGCATATAGTAGTGGAAAGACTAAGGAATTAGTTGGGCTATCCGTAAGCTATTTGAAGCACAGCTTTTCCAAAGCTAAGTAAAGTTTTCTCTAATCATCAGCTAATTTGTGGTTTCAAAATCCTGTAGTGTTCTTGATGCAGTTACCACCAAAATGAAGCATGCCCTTCTTCCTAATGGTCTAGTCCTCCCCTTCCTTGTACTATATGTGCAAAACAAATGACATATACGAACTCTTTATGTTCTCTTTTCACCCTGCTTTCATTCCGCATTGCACCAAGATTTCATTTTCCACATCAGTAATGGCTTTATAATTTCCAAATTCAGAGGTTTTTCTTCTGTCTCATTTACCTTAAAATCTCAATTGCTTTTGATGTTTTGCTCCTCACAGATGACTCTTATCTTTTTGCTGTAATTGTGTTGACTATGTACTACCTGTTACTCTTTTCACATATTTAGCAAATCAGTTTGTTACTTTGAGTGCTTCTTTTTGATTTTTCCCATTCCACTCTTTTGGGAATTCACCATACTTCTGTATTTTGTGTGCTGGTTCTCCTCTATCAGACTATTGATTCAATTTTATGTTTCCAGCTAAAACCTGCCATTGGATTGGCTATTACCTCAGTGGGAAATGGCTATGGTATCCATGTAATGTACTCTCACTAAAGCCCCAACTTTGTATTGCTAATTGCCTTCTAAATATTCATAAATGGATGTCTTGCTATTCCTTGAAAGATAGCTATTCAAAATCATTTTTCTCTCCAAACCTAGTCCCTCTTTCTGATTTTCTCATTCTTCTATCTCTGCCATAGCCTTTAGATAGAAAAAAATGTTGACTGTTTTTTCAACTAACACTCTGTAGGCTCCTTGCTATCCTCCTAGGCCAGGTCTTTGGGCCAAGGTAACTAGTCTCTGGATCCATTAGAAAGTCCAAGGGGGCAGAATTTTCTTTATGCTTTGTTCATTAATGTAGCCTAATCACAAAGGATGATAACTAGCTCAATTAATATTCATTAATAAATGAATGAGCCCAAATACCCAAAGTTAGGTTCTCCTATTTTATTTGACATTAATTACCAGATGACTATTTTTAATACCACTTTTGTATTGCTGCTTTTCTGATCAGAAACTTCATTTAGTCTATTTTGTCTCTTTTTTTCTGACTTTTAAGATTGTCCATTTTTCTATTCTAAGGAGGTCCTAAGAAAGTGAATTAATGTTGTGGGTAAGAGTGAACGTACTGGAGTTAAACGGCCTGAGTTTGATTATTGTTCTTTCATTTACTAACTGGGACAGATATTTAATTTTTCTGTGCCTTGATTTCTACGTCTTTAAAATTGAGATAATGATCACTGGATTGATGTTAGGATGAAATAAGTTAGTGCCTCTTAAGCACTCAAACAGTGCCTGGTATTTAATGAATGCTCAATATGCATTATTGTTATTATTATTATTAACCTCTACATTTGAAAAGCGTCTGTACAGTCAGTGACATCCAGATGTTTAATAGAACATATCCCATCTTTCAAACAAAATTTTACATGTAATCCCAATAACTTTATGAAATACAAAATAAGTGTGGCTTTGATTATTTGTACCCTCCGCTCTTTCATGAACTCATAAATGTCCTTGACAAAATCCCCAAACTCCAAGAACTACAATTTAAAAACCACTGGTCTCAGTAACTTTTTTTCTTTTTTTTGAATATTTATTTTTTTGGCTGCACTGGGTCTTAGTTGTGGCATGCAGACTTCTTAGTTGTGGCATGCGGAATCTTAGTTGCAGAATGTGGACTCTTAGTTGCAGCATGCATGCGGGATCTAGTTCCCTGACCAGGGATCAAACTCGGGCCCCCTGCATTGGGAGCACAGGGTCTTACCCACTGGACCACCAGAGAAGTCCCTGGTCTCAGTAACTTTTGCTGTAAGTATTTACTGATTGACTAAGTCATGTTGAAAACCATTAGATTGTAGAAAGAGCAGGCATTTTAATAATACATCTATTATATTGCCTGTCTCAAGTGAGGGTATTGTAAGACAAGGAAGTTACATTTGAAAATATTATGTAACACAGACAATTTATATCTATTTTAGTAAATTTAGATCAAAGGAATAAACTTTTTTTTATAATAAATGAGGGGTAAGTTTGAATTACAAATCATACTTAAGGAATCAAAGTGTTGTGTTATTATAATTGTCATATATAGAATAAATTATTTGCCCTTTGAGCATTTGGAGATGACTTAAAACATTATTTGTTTCTGAACTAAGCCTATAAGATGTAAAAAGCATTTTCTAAATGATAATATTGATATTAACAATACTTATCCTTTTACTTTCAACTCTGTAAGCTTAGTAAAACTTCAGCCTTTATTGATATCCCCATATCTAAAAGATATTTATCTCTACTGCTATACTCCCATGGTTTATTACATATGTGTGTACTCTAACACCATCACAGTTTCCCCCACAAGCATATGCACTAACAGAGTTTGTATCCTATCTATCTAGTTTCCTTTAGGGTCTGATAAGGCCAGTTGAAGATGCTTACTAAATGCTAATTGGGTGTATCGGCAGAACTCTTGGTTTTAAGCAACATGATATGACTTAGATAACTTTAAGAAAATGAATTTATTACAATGATACAGAGTAGCTCACAGAATGGTTTGGAGAGTCAGAGAACCGTGGGTCTAAACTATCAGCCAGGAGAAATGTCTAAACTTATTTCATGGTCTGATGTGGTGAAGATGAGATTGCCACTACTGCTGGATTACTTGATTACTCTGCAGATTGTAATGCTGAGCTCACAAACACAGAATTTAGATGCTGCTGGAAAGAGGATATTGCTTCCACTAGGGTTCTTTTGTGTGACCAGAATCGATTCTACAATTGCTGTTTTCCACTCACTCACTGGCAGCTTTTAATTGCAAATCTGGGGCATATGCATCCAACTGATAGAATTCCGTTTTTGTGCTAATGCCCTAGTTTCAAAGGAGGCTGAGAAAACAAGTACTTGAGATGTTTAGCTTCTATGGTGAAAGGTGGATTTGCCTCATAAAGTGGGAGATTCCTAAAACATAGGGAATGGACAAGGTTCATGCAATTTATCTATGACTTTCAGGCAGACATGGGTCTTGCCAAGACACTTTGGATAGTCTATTTACTGATCTGTAGGATCTCTGAGCATGATGTCATTAAAATAGAGGATAAGTGTGATGTCAGAAGGTCAAGGTCCCTATGAACTAAGCTGTGATGTAGAATGAAAAAGTTGAGACAATACAGTGAAATTAATACTGCTGCCTTGTGATTTGCAAGCAAATTGTTCTGATGTTCTCAGCTTTTTAGAGTAAAGGAATAAAAGCATGTGCCTAATCAATAACTATTGATTACTTAGAAAGCAAAGCAGGTTCCTTAGAACCTTACTGATTTGTTCTAGTGAAGAGACCACATACAGAACAACGGTCTCAATTTGCTGTCTCTAGCTGATCAAATTTATAACAATCTTCTGTTTTACTCCTGAATACTCTGACTTCTACACTAGACAAATTGAAATTTTAAAAGGGAATATGATAGAAATCACCAACCCTGAATTTGTAAAATCTTCCGTAGTGAAACTAATCACTGTGATTCTCTTAGGGATTTAATCATGCTTTTGACATATTATTATAATAAATAGAGGAAGCTCTTGGGGCTTTTATTGAGCTCTTCCTAATAAAAATATTATTCCCTGAGACATGCAGCCAAGATGGTGATTCTGCTTGTGGCTGAGTGTACTACTTTAATGATATACTAAGAAACTAATGAAATATTTATGGACATTTGGGGCATCCTACTAGTCCTACTGGGAGGCAGACTTAAGTCAAACTGCCATTTATCATTTCATCTTCATGTCTCCACCCTGACTAGTGGAGAATAGTGGTATCGAAGGTACCAAGAATCAATACAGGGAAGGGTAAAGAGGTTGGGATGGGAAAAATTGACTTCCATTTTCTAGGTAACTCTTCTTGGCTAAGTCATTACATGTCTCCAATCATGGCGAAAAAAATGTTACTATATATCGTAAAATTGACTTCTCTTTAGAAAGATGGCAAGTGAGGGTTGGAGAGTCCTTTCTTTATTGGAATCTACCATTATATCCTCATCCCACTACAAAGAAGTCCAGTTCTTTTTCAGTCAATGCCCCATTCCAAGATGCCAATTAAACTCTCATAATAAAGCGGTCATCAGAATTAAATGTTTAGTGTTATTCTATCTCAACCTGTGGATGCAAGAAGTAAGACTTTTATCACATTCACAGAAAGTTAATGATATTTTGGCATTATCTTGAGCTGGGAATTTAAGACTGGAATATTACATTCTTATTACATTGGTTTATCCTGTTGTCTTTATTTTTAATTTATTTTATTAATGTATGAAAAGAAATTTTATTGTGGTAAGAAAACAATATGTGATCTACTCTCACATTTTTAAGTGTATAATACAGCCCCTGGCAACTATCATTCTATTCTTTGTTTCTATGAGTTTGACTGTTTTAGATATCTCATATAAGTGGAATCATGCAGTATTTGTTCTTCTGTGACTGGCATATTTCACTTAGCATAACATCTTCAGATATATCTATGTTACTGCACATGGCAGATTTTCCTTCTTTTTTAAGGCTGGACAATATTCTATTGTATGTATATATCACATTTTAAAAATGTATTCATACGTTTTGTCCATATCTTGGCTATCATGAATAATGCTACAGTGAGCATGGTAGTGCAGAAATATCTTTTAGATCTTGATTTCAAATCTTTAGACTATCTACACAGAAGTGGCATTGCTGGGTCACGTGATAATTCTATTTTTAAGGTTTTCAAGACCCTCCATACTATTTCATAGCAACTGTACCATTTTACATTCTTACCAACAGTACACTGTAGTTCCAATTTCTCCACATCCTTACCAATACTTTATTTATTTTTATAATAGCCATCCTAACAGGTTCAGGATGATATCTCATTGTGTGTTTTCTTTTGTTGTTTTTTGGGGGTTGTTTTGGTCTGTGCTGTGTGGCATGTGGGATCTTAGTTCCCTGACCAGGGATTGAACCTGCACCCTCAGCAGTGAAAGCACAGAGTCTTAACCACTGGACCACCAGGGAATTCCCTCATTGTGGTTTTGATTTACATTTTCCTGATGGTTAGTGATGTCGAGCACCTTTTCATATATCTGTTGACCATTTATATATCTTCTTTGGAAAAATGTCTGTTCAAGCCCATTGCCCATTTTTAAATTGGGTTATTTGGGGGGTTTTTTTGCTATTAAGTCATAGGAGTTTCTTCTAAATTTTGAATATTAACCCCTTATCTGATACAGGGTTTGCAAGTATTTTCTTCTATTCCATAGGCTGCCTTTTCATTTTGTTGATTGTTTCCTTTGCTGTTGAGAGGGTTTTTAGTTTGATGTAGTCCTACTTGCCCATTTTTGCTTTGTTGCCTGTGCTTTTGGTGTCATATAGATAGGACATCATTGCCAAAATTAGTGTCGAGGATCTTTTCCCCTATGTTTTCTTCTAGGAGTTTTACAGTTTCAGATCTTATGTTTAAGTCTTTAATCCATTTAGAGTTGATTTTTGTGTATGATACAAGAGTCCAGTTTCATTCTTTTGCATGTGGATATCCAATTTCACCAACACCATTTGTCAGTTCTGAGAAAGAACAAAGTTGGAGGCATAAGAGTTTCTGATTTCAAAAAAATATATTACAAACCTACAGTACTCAAAACAGCATGGTACTGGCAAAAAGACGAATGGAACAGAATAGAGAGACTAGAAATAAACATATGCATATACAGCCAACTGATCTTTGACAAAGGAGCTAAGAATACAATTGGGAAAGGATGCTCTCCCAGTGCCCTTAGATGTAACCATGACACCCTACAGATTTGGAATATTCAGGGCCTCCATACTTTTTTAAAAGATAAATTTATTTATTTATTTTTGGCTCCATGGGGTCTTCGTTGCTGTGCACGGGCTTTCTCTAGTTGTGGCGAGTGAGGGCTACTCTTCATTGCAGTGTGCGGGCTTCTCATTGCAGTGGCTTCTCTTGTTGCAGAGCACAGGCTCTAGGCTCATAGGCTTCAGTAGTTGTGGCACACAGGCTCAGTAGTTGTGGCTCGTGGGCTTAGTTGCTTCCCGGACCAGGGCTCGAACCCGTGTCCCTTGCACTGTCAGGTGGATTCCTAACCACTGCACCACCAGGGAAGTCCCAGGACCTTCATCCTTTTACATGTGAGTTACTACTTGATTTTCCCTAGTCAGGTCACTAGTAGGCTTTAAGTTCCAGGAGACTCTAAGGTTGGTTTTTCTCAATTTGTTTCTTATTGCCAACTAGGGATTTACTGTCTTCAGTGCCAAGCAGGCTAGATAAGTGATGGCAGTTTCCCCTATATCCTCAATGATCTGTTGTCTCTGATCTCTCCTGGTATCAATTTTTATGTTAGAGCAATAGATGACTTACGCTGGGTTAATGAAGTAGAAAATAAACGATTAAAAAGATATTGGACAGTTTATGGAATCTCTAAATAAAAGATTCAACAACCAGGATTGGTGTTTGGAAGTTTAAACTTATGCCTAGGAATCATGCTGTAGAATTGGTCCAGGGAACAACCTAGTGCAAGAGTCACTGGGCAGAGACACTTCAGCTAGAACTACAAATATCAAGGATAGGGGATGCTAAATACAGTAATATGAATCACTGATACATTTGTTCTGGATACTGAAAACAGTGTGTGCTTTCCACTTCCAGAATATATTCTAAGCAGTCTTTTCTTCTTGTCAGTAGCTTCTAGTCCAGTCTCCAGAATGAATATAACTGATTGTCAGAGCTAAGGTCATATGCTAGCCTATGGCTTTAAAGGTTACTCAGAGATTAAGTAGCTGGCATTTTCAATCTCAATAACGAGAGACAGATTCTTCCTCATAAGATGGGGATTTCCATAACTTATATATGGGTTCATACACTGGACAAAAACGAAGAGTAGAACTCTCCATTAGAGTTTATTCATGAATAAATACCACATAAGTCATAATTTTCTTTACAATAATATTTTGGAAACAAGAATAAGGAAGTTATATATATATATATATATACACACACACACATATATATATACACAGACACACACACACACACATACATACACATATATGTATATATGGGTGTGTGTGTTTATAAATTCTGACTTTATATAAAGTAGGCCTTTCTTTTTTACTGTTACTGTTCTGAATGCAGAATGGGGATTCTTTTAGTTACAAAGAGGAAAATGAAAACTTTTTTCTGAACTAAACTACATGAAATGTGAACATGAAGATTAACATCATCTCTGAGGCAGGAACCTCAAAATTATACTCCTTCTCAATCAATGTTATTGTCAGTTCTTAGTTTTATTAATTATTAAAGGAAAATATATATCCAAGACATTACTGCAAATAAATATTTTAGAATATGTCTGGCTTTTCCTGTACAGTGAAAACATTTTTATAATATGAAATGTAAGAACAGATATTTTTCCAACGTAAGTTCTCGTTGCACATTCTTACATATTATAACCATATGTAATTACTGTTAAGTGAAAAGCCTGAATTAGATGAGTAAATTGTTAGAGCCAGTGGTAAGAAAATTATTATATATATTTTTTAGCACAGTATTTAAATTTTATATTTAAGAAACTTTTGAGGGACTTTTCATCTAGCTAGTAGGTGAGTTAATTAAAAACAGAGGAACGTTGTGAAGAGTGACACCATGGTGTTTTTAGAATCAGAGGGGTATGAATTCAAATTATTCAATGATAATTTTTGAGATCCTACCACAGCCTACATGGCTTTTACATTTTCTCTAGGAATTTCATTTTCATCATCTAAACAATAGATATAAAACATTTAACTAATGAAGTTTTTGAGAGCAGAGCAAATCTTCAAGGCAAGACACAAAAAGGTGAAAACCTTTCCAAGTAACTTGACTATGTTCCAGAGCAAAACTCAATAATATTTATAGAAATACAAAAATATTCATCACTACTACAAGGCAAAATTAATAAGTTATGGCATCCAACCAAAGATTACCAAGCATACCAAGGGTCAGGGAAAGATGAACTATAATAAGAATAATCACTTGAGAGTGACCCAAAACTGGCACAGATGTTAGAATGAGAAGATAAGGAAGTCAAAATAGCTTTTATAATTGTACCACACATGTTAAAAAAAGTTATGTCGAAATATAGAAGATATATAAAAGAACCAAATTTAACTTCTAGAGATAAAAGCTACAGTTATTGAGATCAAAACAAAGCAAACAAACCATTTGATAGGTTTTGTGTGTTTGAAAGTTTGTTGTTTGAAAATTTGTTTCATTTGTTCTACCAGTCAGACCTGGTAGAAGAAACAGTGTTTCTGGGTAAGAGATGATAAAAATACCAGTCCTCCAGTTAGTTCACTGTCACTCTCAGAGAGCTTAAAAGAGAACTCAGTGTGGTTGAACAGTAGCCCAGAGAATAAGTTGGAGGGGGTTATTGCTGGAAGTGACAAAAGTAAGACATGGCTTCCACTTTGGGGTGTCTTCTGTTGTAAAAGAGGCAAGAATGAGGATGAACCATAAACTCTTCCCATGCTGAAGCCACAGAGTGAACCCATCCCATGTTATTAGAGGCCACTGATATCAGAGGCAGAAGACCAGGATCATAACTGCTAATGGGCAGTTAATTGTGCTTGTAGTCAGAGGAGGGTCTCCCTCTTTTCCCCTTTTTCTTTTTAATTCTAAACTCAGGGTTATAATTAAACAAAACAGGAATTTAGAGAAGAGCATGTGGGAAGCTTTTTGGCTATTTGGAGTTGTTGCTTTGAACAAATATCCCCCCAATAAAAATAATAACATAATAATAGTAGTACATGAAATGTCCATATATTTACTTAAATGAATTCTTTAAAATTAGATGTAGTTTTTGGTCTAGACTGCAAAAGCATTAAATTTCCCTTGTAGCAGTTACTGAAAAAAAATTAAACATTTAAATTTTTTTACTTCATCAAGATTGAATTTCTCAATCAAACCACATATGATTAACCTGGTTTTCCAATGTATCTTTTATAACAGACACATAATCTGATAATAAACATGGCATTGTTTTCTAAATTATTTTTAATGACATACATGATAGAACATGAGAGGATCTTGGCCCATTTAGCAACCCCCATACTTTTATTTTAATGGAACATATAGTTTAGGTAGAAAATATAGCCTAGTGGATTTAAAAAAAATTATCTTTGGAAATGAAAAATAATGGAACTGAAAGATTATGTAAATTAGAGACTATAAGGATTTGATTTATTTGAAGTACAGAGTCCTTAAATTGTGCTTCTGGTTAATAAACTGGCTTTAGACATTGGACAAAGGTCTGTAATTTCTTCTACTACAGTATGGTATTTCAAGAGCTACCAAGAAAACACTGCTGAATGGCTTTAGGTCTCAGAAGTTAAGACACAAGAGAAGTCAGATATCACCACTATGGTGGTAAATTCCCTCTATGCAAAACAATTTAAAAAAATTCCACTTCTCTCATCAGAATACCACAGTGCAGAACTTCCGTGGTGGCGCAGTGGTTAAGAATCCGCCTGCCAAGGCAGGGGACATGGGTGCGGGCCCTGGTCCAGGAAGATCCCACATGCCCAGAGCAACTAAGCCCGTGTGCCATAACTACTGAACCTGCATGGCACAACTACTGAAGCCCATGTGTCTAGAGCCCGTGCTCCACAACAAGCGAAGACACCGCAATGAAGAGTAACCCCCACTCGCCGTCACTAGAGAAAGCCCACACACAGCAATGAAGACCCAACGCAGCCAAAAATAAATAAAAATTAATTAATTAAAGAAGAAAAAAAGAATACCACAGTGTAATGTCATCATCTCCTCAAGAAAAAGTGCCATATAATTCTGTTCTCTGTCTTCAGTGTTATGCAGTAAGACAAGATTTGTTTTCTCCAAGTCCCCCCTCCCTTTTTTTGGTCATTTCCCCCTCCTAGAAGAGAGCCTTAGCTTAGATGAGAAAATAAAGTTTCTATTATCATAACACCAAATAAAGGCTATCAACATTTGCAAGGGAAATTTTGATTGTAGATGTTTAACTGAAAGATTAAAACATATTTCCGTAGGACCTTCAAGGTACCTGACCTCTCCCACTGCGTATCTTGCTGAGAAGATGAAAGGAGCCTATTGACTGCTGATCAAGCCTGGCAGAGTAAGAAGACAGCTGAAAAAACCAAGGTCATGGTGAAGAGGAGAAAAGTTAGGGAGAACCTACAGAGATGCAGCTTTAAGCTGAAACCTGTATAGACTTTAAATGGAAAAGAGGAAAACACTATCCGTGCTCTCCACTGTTCTCTATGTGTTTTGTATTGTAAAGTAGGCTTTTCTTCTAGTAACAGACCCACTTTCATGCTCTTCCAGATATTCAAGTCTACATAAATAAGGATTTATATACTTGTGGTCTTGTCTGAGATTACTGTACTGTGACATAACATATGGCTGTGCCTCCATCTAAGACTCCCATAGAAATTAGCCAAGAAATACTCCACCGTTTATCTAAACTACCAGATTGTTGCTGAGGAAGGGGAGTGCTCACAGCTTTTGTAAATTGATGTAATGAATACTCTTTCAGCAGGGGAGTAACTTGAGAAAAGTAGTAATCTTGGCCTGGAAGCACTGGCCGAGAGAATGCCTGGTTTAACATGAATGCCTAGGTTAATGCTTTCTTGTGAGTTTATTAGTTTCCCATAGGAATATTTCACAAGCTGTTATCAGGCTATGAAGAGAGGGAAGAAGTCTGGGGAAGGTCATATGTGTGTCTGCATCATCCAAAATGGATGATAGAAGGGAAATTAGATTGTTTATGAAGGCGGAGGAAAAGTCCCTGAATGATATGGCAATATTGATGGGGGCAATGCAGTTGATAGAGTATTTGGCTCCAGCTACATTTGAAACAGGGCTTGAAACTAGTGAAATGACAGCCAGTAGGTACGTGAGAAGAAGAATGCATTATTTAGGAATTCATGATTCTCTGCCATTCTCAAATAATTCATTGAATAATTAATTGAGAGGATGGGTAAGGGAAATTGATTAAGCTTTAGAGAAACTGATATAAATTATTTAGTGGACAGTGTATGTTATGATTGATTTAAGAGATTTTCAAGGGTAATTTTGACTTTACTCCCTTAAACAATATTTTCCACTGATTTTAGCACCTAATCAAATATCAGAGTAATATTTGACTCCAATTTATGGACAGATTTGAATATACAAAATCTTAAGTAACCTAAGAATGGAAGGCAAGTTTAAAGAGAAGTTATAAGGTATGAATACAAATTTTTCCTCTCAATAAGCAGTGCAAAAGGAGAACTACAGCTGTAGAACCCTAGAGTTTGTAGAGCTTTTCAGTGTGATTGAGCCATCAGAGATCAATGTTTTATGGTACCATAGTAGGAAATCCTATATTATGATATCATAGTATCGAAGTTAGTAATCTTATTCAATTGTGATGGTATTTTAAAAGACTAAGAAAATTAGGATGTGTGTGTGTTTGTACTAAAGGAAGTTGAAGAAGAAACTATTAATCATTAATTTACTGTATCCCAAATTCAGAATTCAGAAGTTGGCATGGTATAGATTCAGGAATTTTTTTGTCTGTGTTAGATTTAAGGAAGGAGTGAATATTATTTGATACCCATAGGAAGACTAAACCTAAAGAGAATATAAATACTTTTTTCTAGGGAGATTTTTTTTCCTTTGAAAAAATGCTTCAGGGTAACACTTGAGTCTAAACTCTTTGGGGACAGTGGCTATTGGTGAGAGTATTTGGAAGTGTAGGTATAGTTAAATAATAAACTTGATTCTTGGAGTTAAGGACTCTGAAAAAGCAAGAAAAGTTACTTCTCTAAGGGCAAGATCACCTTAAGGAAGTTAATTTGAAAATGTCATTTAACAGGTGTGAGTTTTGACACACTTCAGTGAATATGTGCACCATGTTGTTTATTGACAAGGGGAAAAAGAATTACTATGTCATTAACAAGACCACTTCTTACCAATCTGAAAGAACTAAAGATATTTGGAGAGTTCAGATGGTATTATAATTGATTCATCCAAGATTACTCCTAGAGTGAAATAAGTGGATTGGCATTCAGCATCTATTTGATCTATAGTCATTTCCCTTTATTCGAGGTTTCATTTTCTACTGTTTCAGTTACCCACGGTCAACCGAAGTCCAAAAATATTAAATAGAAACTTCCAGAAATAAACAATTCATAAATTTCTGAGTAGCGTGATGAAATCTTGTATCATCCATCCACCCACCGGGGTATGGACCATCCCTTTGTCTGGCGTATCTCACCCCTTAGTCACTTAGTAGCCATCTTGGTTATAGAACTGACTCTCAGTATCACAGTGCTTGTGTCCAAGTCACCCTTATTTTACTTAATAATGGCCCCAAAGCAAAAGAGGAGTGATGCTGGCAATTTGGATATGCCAAAGAGAAGCTGTAAAGTAGTTTCTTGAGGTGAAAAGGTGAAAGTTCTTGGTTTAATAAGGAAAGAAAAAATCATTTGCTGAGGTTGCTAAGATCTATGGTAAGAATGAATCTTCTGTATGTGAAATTGTGAAGAAGGAAAAATAAATTCATGCTAGTTTTGCGGTCACACCTCAAATTGCAAAAGTTATGGCCACAGTGCTTAGTTAAGATGGAAAAGGCATGAAATTTGTACAATAAGATATTTTGAGAGAGGAAGGGACCACATTCACATAACTTTTATTATAGTATATTGCTATAATTTTTACATTTTATTATTAGTTATTGTTAACCTTTTACTGTGCCTATCTTATAAATTTTATCATAGGTATGTAAGTATAGGAAAAAAACACAGTATATATAGGATTCGGTGCTATCTGCTGTTTCATGCAACCACTGGGGTCTTGGAATGTATACCCTGAGGATAAGGGGGCTACTGCATTTTCTAGTATACCTTCCTAAGGCAGAGGTTAGAAGTTAAGAAAAAAAAATCCCAAACCCTCTTTCAGCTTGGGATCTTTATGTAAAAGAAATTCCACAAACTCAGTGCATTTATGTGAGACTTGGAATTTGAAAATAAGGAAAGGCAGTTATCCTGGTGCTTTAGCTTTTGTGGCCAGCAAGCATCGCTGTGGAGACATAAGTATTCATCTGTAGCATCATTCCTGTGTACTTAACTCCCTAGGTAGTAAGCACAATAGCTGTTTCTCTTTGTGAGTTTAGATGGAAAATCTATAGACTCTATGTACATTTAATGAAAATTATGAAGCAGTAACAATTGTTACAATCACACGGGTCAAGAAATGGAACATTGGCAACAACCAAGAATCCCCTCCATGCCTTGCATCATCACAAAACCCTCCCATAGCACAAACAATAACCACTTACCTAACTTTTATGTTAACCCATTCATTGTTTTTCTTTGTAGATTTATTACTTATGTGCACATTCCTGTAATACTGTTGATAGATATTTGTGTTGTTTTCTATTTATGGCTGTCATGAACAATGCTGAACAAGATATATGTTTATATATGTATCCTAGTACACAGGAGAACACATTTCTCTAGGGAGTGAACTACTGGGTTACAGGGGAGTTTCAGGAATGAGATGCTGAGTCACAGAGAAAATATGTCCTTAAACCACAAGATAAAGACAAGTGGTCAAATCAACTTACACTTTCAACAGTGGTGGTGATTCATATTTAAATTCCTTGACATTAGTTGTTATCATTTATTTTAATATTTCCTATCTAATCTGTGTGTAGTGGTACCTCATTATGGTGTGAATTTTAGTTTTCATGATTACTAGTGAAAATATAAATATTTTACAATTTTAAATATAGTTATTGGCTTTTGGGATTTGCTGTTTTTTGAAGGGTCTATTGAATTTTTGGCCTACTTTTCTGTTGGGTTATTTGCCTTTTTATTCTTGCTTTTAAGAGTTTATTTCATTTTTTTTTTTTTTTTTTTGCGGTATGCGGGCCTCTCACTGTTGTGGCCTCCCCCGTTGCGGAGCACAGGCTCCGGACGCGCAGGCTCCGGACGCGCAGGCTCAGCGGCCATGGCTCACGGGCCCAGCCGCTCCGCGGCATATGGGATCCTCCCAGACCGGGGCACGAACCCGTATCCCCTGCATCGGCAGGCGGACTCTCAACCACTTGCGCCACCAGGGAGGCCCTATTTCATTTTTTAATTGAAGTATAGTTGATTTACAATATTATATTACTTTCAGATGTAGAACATAGTGATTCAATATTTTTATAGTTTATACTCCATTTAAAGTTATTATAAAATATTGGCCATATTTCCTGAACTGTAAATATATCTTTGTAGCTGGTTTATTTTACACATTTTATACCTCTTTATCCCCTACCCCTATCTTGCCCCTTCCTCCTTCTCTTTCCCCACTGGTAACCACTAGTCTGTTCTCTATAACTGTGAGTCTATTTCAGTTTTGTTATATTCATTCATTTTATTTTTTAGATTCCACATATAAATGATAACATACAGTATTTGTCTTTCTCTGTCTGACTTATTTCACTAATCATAATACCCTCCATGTCCATCCATGTTGTTGCAAATGGCAGGATTTCTTTCTTTTTTCATGGCTGAGTAATATTTCTCTGTGTGTGTGTGTGTGTGCGTGTGTGTGTATCATACCACATGTTATTTATTCATTTGGCTGTTAGCAGGCACTTAGGTTTCTTCCATATCTTGGCTATTGTAAATAATGTACATAATGCTGCTGTGAACATTGGGTGCATTCATCTTTTTGGATTAGTATTTTCGTTTTCTTTGGATATATACCCAGGAGTGGAATTGCTGGATCTTATGGTAGTTCTAATTTTAGTTTTTGAGAAACCTTCATACTGTTTTCCATAGTGGCTGCACCAATTCATATTCCTACCAACAGTGTACTAGGGTTCCCTTTTCTCCACATCCTTGCCAACATTTGTTATTTGTAGTCTTTTTGATGATAGCCATTCTGACAGGTATGAAGTGATATCTCATTGTGGTTTTGATTTGTATTTCTTTGTTGATTAGTGATGTGCATCTTTTCATGTGCCTATTGGCCACCTGTATGTATTCTTTGGAAACATGTCTATTCAGGTCTTCTGCCCATTTTTAATTGTTTTTTTAATATTGAGTTTTATGAGATGTTCATATATTTTAGATATTAACCCCTTATAGGTCATATCATTTGCAAATATTTTCTGCCATTTAGTAGGTTGTCTTTTCATGTTGTCAGTGGTTTCCTTTTCAGTGCAAAAGCTTTTAAGTTTATTTAGGTCCCATTTGTTTATTTTTGCTTTGGTTTCCTTTGTCTTAGGAGACAGATCCAAAATAATATTGCTATTATTTATGTCAGAGTGTTTTGCCTATGTTTTCTTCAAGGAGTTTTATGGTTTCTGATCTTGTATTTAGGTCTTTAATCCATTTTGAATTTATTTTTGTATATGATGTGAGAAAGTGTTCTAAATTAATTGTTTCACAAGTAGCTGTCCAGTTTTCCCAGCACCACTTACTGAAGAGACCTTTTTCCTATTGAACATTCTTGCCTCCTTTGTCTTAGATTAATTGACCATAAGTGTATATAGGTTTATTTCTGGTCTCTCTATTCTGTTCCATATGTCTGTTTTGGTGTCAGTACCATACTGTTTTGTTTACTGTAGGTCTGTACTATAGTCTGAAGTCAGGGCGTGAGATACCTCCAGCTTTATTCTTTTTAAGTTCTTTTCATATTTTGAATAGTAGTCTCTCTATTGGTTTAATATGTTGCAATGATCTTTTCAGACTCTGTGGCATGACCTCTCTTTTAACTATCTTTGTGTTTTCTTTTGTTGGAAAATATTTCTTAATTTAATGTGGGTAAATACATCAATCTTTTCCTTTAAAGCTTATACTTTTTTCCATCTTTCTACTTTGTGGCTTAAAGATAGCCTCCTATATTGTCTTTTAAAATATATTTGGTAGCATTTCACATATAGGTCATTAATCCATCTGGAAATAATTTTGTTTACAATATGATACAATTTTAATTATTTTTTCTTTATGGATACCCTAGTGCTCAGCATTTTTTAATCGAAAAGTTTGTTGTGTCTTTGTTGAGGTGCTGTGATACCTCTGTTATACAGAGGTGCCATATGTATGTGTGTGTGTGTGTGTGTACATATATATACATATGATTTTGTTTTAATAATATATGTTTTGGTTTGTTTTTCTGTGTCTCTATTAAGTCTTCTCTTGGTTCATTTGTTTGTCTCTATATCAAAACTGCACCCTCTTTGTTACTGTAGCTTTATAAGAACACTAAATATTCAGTAGAACAAGTTTTCCCACATTTATATTATTCTTCAAGTGTGTGGTGGGCTTTTGTAATCCGTATAAATTTTTAAAGAAGTTTTTCAGGTCCAAAACAAAATCTTTGGCATTTTCACTTAGATTTTTCTTACCCTATAACTTAATTTTTAGAGACTTAACATCTTTTCACTATTAAGATATCCAACTTATAAACACAAAATATATCTCTTCATTTCTGATTTCTTCAAGGTCTTCGAAAAACTATTATAATGTTGTCTATAAAGGCTTTGTATATCTTATTGGATTTATTGCTACTTCAGCTTTTTGGTGCTATCTAAAAGGATTTCTTTCTTTTTACTATCACTTTCTGTTTGATGCTATTATATAAAAACACAATTTATTTTTATTGATTTTTATCTAGAAATCTTAAGAAGCTCTCTTACAAATCCTAGCAATTTCCTGTACATTATTTTGTATTTTCTCTGTACACAACAATATCATATATAAATAGAACAAGTTGTGTGTTTTCTTTTCTAATCCTTAGACATTTTAGTTCTTTTTCTTGACTTTCTCCACTGGCTAAACTCTCAAGTACAATACTGAATAGAGTGGTGACAGGGGGCATCCTTGTCTTCTTCCTGATCTTTAAATCTTTAATCATCTCACCTGTATCTATAATGTTACTCTATGGTAGATAGCTAATTTTCATTTAAGAAAGTTTCTGTTTCTAGTTTGATAAGATTAGCTGCAGGTTTTTGTAAAATCATACATGACTGCTGAAATTATAAGAAACTTTGGATTTAATTTTTTGTATCTTTAATTTTATTAATTTTGTTATGTAAAATAATTTTGGTTGTCTGTCATGAAATTAGCTTTTTATGTTGGACTCAGTTTGCTTATATTATATTTATCATCTGTTTTCCTGGGTAAGGTCACCTCTAATTATGCTTTCTTAAACTGTCCTTTCCTGTCTTGAAATGAAGAAAATATTAAAAAGTAGTTGAAGAGTGTTCCCTCTTTCTATTCTCAAAGAGTTTGTGTACTACTGGAATTCTTCCTTTCTTTAGAACACACTAGTGAAAAATCTTGGATTTCAGCTTTCTTCATGGTGAGAGTAGTGAGTGCTGATTCAGTGTCTGTAATGTATAAATGTATGTATACATTTCCATTTCTGTTTGAATCTATTTTGATATTATATTTTTCTAGGGGACTGTGATTTTTATAAAATTTAAAATTTATTTGAAAACACTTTGTTCATTTTTTCCTTTGTAAAGTCTGTAACATGTATGTGATATATGACCCTTTTACCTTTCTGATATTGGCTTCTTGTCCTTTCTATCTTTTTTTTTCTTTTTTGGTCTTGAGAAGACTCTCAAGTAGATAGCCATTTTTATTAGTATTTTCAAAGAGCCAAATGTTAGCTTTTGAATTTGTATTGTTTATTTTCTATGTCATTAATTTCTGCTCTTGCATTTATTATTTACTTCTTCCACTTTCTTTGGGTATGTCTCTTGAAGATAGCACATAGTTACATGTAACTTTATACAATCTGACACTTCTTTTCTTTTCATTTGGAGCAGCCAATCCATTTGCATTAAATGTAGTTACTAATTTGGTTTAAATCTTCCTTTTTTTCCTACTTGTCTCAATTCTTTCATATTTTTCTTTTTCTTCTGGAATCGTGAAATATTTATAGCAGTCTACTTTTACTCTATTAAGTTTGAAACTGTAAGCTCTATTTTATTATTTAATGACAATTTCTGTCAGAATTTACTAAATATTTATAAAAATATTTTTATTTTTATAAATATTTTTATAACAAACCTTGCTGGGAACCTGTAAATCAATACTTGTAATCTGTGTCACACACACACACACACACACACACACACATATTTGAAAGGAAACTTATTAGAAATTAAGTTTGCAACATAAGAATTAAATAGATTGTGCCATAGAAGAAGAGATAATTAATAAAACAAGTAGGACAAACAGAAAACAAACTATAGAGGGTATCAATAATCTCCAATTTGTAGGAGGACTCACACTTCACACTATTTAAAACAATAGTGGTAGGACAGTAAAATGGCATCACTCAATTGAAAACCATCTAAGCAGTTCCTCCAACAATTAAACATGAAATTACCATATGACCCAGCAATTCTACTCCTAGATGTATACCCAAGAGAAATGAAAACATATGTTCACACCAATTAAACAAGAATGTTTATAGCAACATTTTTCATAGTAGCAAACAAGTGGAAACAGCCAAAATGTCCATCAACTGATAAATGGATGAACAGAATTGGTATGTCCATACAATGAAATATTACTTCGCTATAAAAAGGAATGAAATACTGATGCATGCTATCACCTAGATGAACCTTCAAAATATTATGCTAAGTAAAAAAGTCAGTCACAAAAGACCTTATATTGTATGATTCTCTTTCTATGAAATGTCCAGAATAGTGAAATCTACAGAGACAGAAGATAGATTACTGGTTGCTTAGAGCTTGTGGGAAGTAGGATGGGAATATAGGGAGGTGATGCCTAAAGAATATTAGATTTGTTTTTTGAAGTGATAAAAATGTTCAGGGCCTCCCTGGTGGCGCAAGTGGTTGAGAGTCCGCCTGCCGATGCAGGGGATACGGGTTCGTGCCCCGGTCTGGGAGGATCCCATATGCCGCGGAGCGGCTGGGCCCGTGAGCCATGGCCGCTGAGCCAGCGCGTCCGGAGCCTGCGCTCCGTGACGGGGGAGGCCACAACAGTGAGAGGCCCGCATACCGCAAAAAAAAAACAAACAAAAAAAAAAAAAAAAAAAAAAATGTTCAAAAATGACTGTAATGATGGTTGCACTTATATGTGAATATACTCAAAATCACTGAAATATATAAATAGGTGAATTCTATGGTATGTGAATTATATGTCAGTAAAAAATGGGATCTAAATAGACAATAGAGAGGATCAGTAAACTTCAATTTTGTTTCTTTGAAAATATAAAGAATGGTATTTTTATATGTTCATAGAAGAGGAAGGCACAAACAAAACTATGAAAGAATAGGAGTTTTACTTATATATATTTGGAGTTTTACTAATTATAGGAATAAAGTAAAGAGTATTATGCCATTAATATGAAAATTTATAAAAACTTGAATTAAAAAATAAAATTAGGGCCTCCCTGGTGGCGCAAGTGGTTGAGAGTCCGCCTGCCGATGCAGGGGATACGGGTTCGTGCCCCGGTCTGGGAGGATCCCATATGCCGCGGAGCGGCTGGGCCCGTGAGCCATGGCCGCTGAGCCTGCGCGTCCGGAGCCTGTGCTCCGCAATGGGGGAGGCCGCAACAGTGAGAGGCCCGCATACCGCAAAAAAAAAAAAATAAAATAAAATAAAATAAAATAAAATTAGTAAAATTGTCTTAAGAGGAAATAGAGAAACATAGTATACTAACAACTTTTACATGAATAGGATAGTCTGGTCAAATGTCTAGAAATCAGCAAACAAAAACACCAGGACCAGACATTTTAAAAGTGCTTTGCAAATCCTTCAGGGATCAAATTAACTTTTATCTTATATAAAATTTTTCAGAGAGTGAAACAAGAGGGTATACTCACTTTTTCAATATACAATAGCCAAACCAAAATAAATAAATAAATAAAATATACAACACATCCATTTATAGAGATCAATAAAACTATTCCAAATAAAATATTAACACAAGATTAATTTATATGTACAGAAGCAAAAGCCAGTGGAAAATATATTTGAAAACAAAAAAAGAGGTGGAAAATGTCTCCATACAAAATACAAGAAAATCTGTAATCTCTGAACTTGCTGGATACAAGACTGATGTACAAAAACCAATAAGAATTTAAAATATTAGCAACAACCAGTAAGAAAATGTACTACTATTAGTAAATACTCTTCCATTAATACTTTTACTATTAAGTAAAAATATCATTCACAATAAAACAATAAATATCAAGTATTTGAGAATAAATATAATGTGAGTCAAATATTCATAGAGAAAATGAAGCTTTCTTAAAGGACGTAAAAAATTAAATGGAACACTTTGTAATATTCTTTGAAAACATGAATCAATATCTTATAATTGACCATGCCACTAACTTGTGTATGCATTGCTATTACAATGAAAATTGCAAAAGATATTTTCATAAGCCATGACAAGCTAAATCTAAAGTTTATATGGGAGAGAAGTGTATTAGGCAGAGTTCTCCAGAGAAACAGAAGCAGAGCCAATAGGAGATGTGTATGTGCAAAAAATCTGCAGGGCAGGGAAACAGGCTGCAGACCCAGGGAAGAGCTGATATTGCAGTGTGAGTCCAAAGGCAGTCTGCTGGCAGAATTCCCTCTTTTTGAGGGGACGTCAGTCTTTTTTCTATTAAGACTTTCAACTGATTGGGTGAAATGTTAATCTCATCTAAAAAAATTCTTCACACAAATATCATGAATAATGTTTGACCAAATGTCTGGTTACCGTGTCTTAGCCAAGGTGACCATTACGTATAAGTAGGGAGTTGAAAGTAGCCAAAAAATTTTGAAGAAGATATGAAAACATTAAGAAACATGAAGAAAGGGCAACCTACTACCTGATTTAAACATTTAAAGTCATATTAATTAAAACAGTGTGGTACTGGCACAGCAAAGGTATAGACAAACAAAATTGAACAGAATATAGGGCCCAGGAACATAGATAGACTTTTAAAAAAAGACTATTGTGGTAACATTACAGATTTGTGGAGAAAGGATGAACCTTTTAATAAATGGTGTTGAGATTATTGGAAATTCATATGGACAAAGGATTAGACCCCTATCTTAAAGAAATGAGAAAATAAATTACAGTTGAAATCAAAAATTAAATATGAAAGAAAAAACATGAATACTTTAAGAGCAAAATATGGATATAGCTTTATGAAATCAGGTTAGGGAAAGGTTTCTTAAACACAACATTTAAAGAATCACAAAGTATGAAGAAAAGCTGAACAGATTATATGACATTCATATTGAAACATTTCCACAGCAGTATAGACAAATGGACAAATAAAAACACAAAAGAATAAATCTGGGTGGCCACGAAACTTATAAAAGAAAGGTCAGCCTCTCTATCATTAAGGAAATTCTTATTTATCTACATTAGAAGCTATGTGCATTGGAATCTTAATGTAGTGCTGTTTATAATAAGGTGGATGTTACCTAAATTCCCTTCTTAAAGGTAATAAATAAATTATGGTTTGTTCTCAAAAGTAATATTATACAATAGGTAAATTGAATGAAATGTTTTTGTGTGTATTAACATGGGTGGATCATAATAACATAATGTGAATTTAAAAAATAAATTGCAGTTACAAAAAGAGTATGTAGGTTTACAAATATATGAACTGACGGGATGGGTGTGTGTGTGTTTGTGTGTGTATGTGAGAGAGAGAGCGAGAGACAGTGTGTACATGAGTTTGTGTGTGTGTGAAATAAGAATATATATGTAGTCAGATATGGCAACATGAACATAGAAGATTCACATACCTTTTGGATAGAGATCTCTCTAATGATTGGGGATGATCTGAAGCGAAATGCAGGAATCAGATCTTTGGAAATACCCGTCAGGCTCCACGTGAAGTTTTGAAAAATTTACCACTTTAAGTAAACATTTTCTTCTCTGAGTCTGTTAAGATGTATTGCAAGTTCGATCTAATGAGCTGTATAGTAGAATGAACTTTTCAAAGTATGCTTGGTGAGGGATAGATTTCAGATCATTGATTGTTCCCCTAAAGACTAAGGCTATTTGGTGAGGAGGCTCCAAAACAAGGATTTTGTCGATATATAAATCTGTTTTCTTGAAGAGCTAATTATTTGTAGTTATGGCAGTATAATTTATTGAAGCTTTAATTTGTGTTTGTTTTCCCCAATAACTCTATTACCACCACTTCAAGATGGTAGTCAACATTTGCTGTTAATTACTTCAGGGGAGATTTGTGTTAGGGTGAAAAGCTGGTGTTTCCTGGAATTGACCGATTTTCCTTTGTTCTTTGAAAAGCACAAATACTTTGAAAGAATAATGTTAGGTGAGAGAGAGAGAGAGAGAGAGGAAACAGAGGAGAGCCATTGAGACTCCAAAGGAAGAGGGATAGATGTCCCCGAGGCTGGAGAGAGGGACATATCTTCATGTAGCAGAAAACTTAAACATTCACTATGGCAATGTGAAAATAGGGCATGTCTCCAGAGATACAGAAAGATTTCAGAAACAGTGGTTATGCACTTCATGCAAGTAATGTGGGTTCAGGCACCAACTTTCCTGTTATTCCAGTTTATCAGTGAAGCAGTAGAGTCAGCAGATTTAAAGCCACCATGAAAGTTCAACAAGATGTATCTTTTGTTTAAGGCCCAAATACAGAGCCTCTACCACACTTTCTAGGGTTATTTTAAGCCTCTAGAATGTTCATGTGACCTAACGAAAGAAATGGATTCTTGAATGATGACAAATGGTAGAGTTTCTTCTTTGCCTGATGGGATGAGGGCTTACATTATTATTAAATTTGAGATAAAAGAAGTAAATGAGCCTCTTCTTTTTTTTTTTTCTTTTTTTTAAGATGTTGGGGGTAGGAGTTTAGTAATTTATTTATTTATTTTTGCTGTGTTAGGTCTTCGTTTCTGTGCAAGGGCTTTCTCTAGTTGTGGCAAGCGGGGGCCACTCTTCATCGCGGTGTGCGGGCCTCTCACTATTGCGGCCTCTCGTTGCGGAGCACAGGCTCAAGATGCGCAGGCTCAGTAGTTGTGGCTCACGGGCCTAGTTGCTCCGCGGCATGTGGGATCCTCCCAGACCAGGGCTCAAACCCGTGTCCCCTGCATTAGTAGGCAGATTCTCAACCACTGCACCACCAGGGAAGCCCGAGCCTCTTCTTGACGAAACACTTGAAATTCACTTTAATGAGAATACCAATATGGTGTTGTAGAATAACAAAATCTCATGCAAGAAGGGAGCCTAGTGATCACTCCATCCAGCCTACCATTTTGTAAATAAGGAACCTGAAATTGATCAAATGTGGACAACTTGCCCGAACTTAATATTCTGGTAATTAATCAAGCTGCAATTCAAACTCAGGTCTTTTGATTCCAGGTCTAGTTTATTTTTCCCATTATATTAGGCTTTGTTTAAATAAATATAATTTTAAAAGTACATGATACCTTTACTCACTGTGGGACAGTATTCCAACATGAAGGTTTTATTTCTATTTGCCTTTCCTTGAACCTAGGACAGTTGAGGAACACACACACACACACACACACACACACACACACACACTCAGTAAATCTTCATTGCTTGGACTATCAATCCATTGGTATTTTAGCATTTCCTTCAGAGATATGATGCATCCTAAGAAGCTATATTTTCAAATAGCATATTTCAGATGAATTATCTAAATGTGTGGGGGTTAGTTCCTGAAAATCTATTTCTCAGTTAATTGCTAGTTAATGTTTTTCTATTTTTACCACCTTAATCTGCTGTCCGTTACCTGGACTCTTAAAAAGGGCCTTCTAAAGTTTCTTCTTGAATCCTTGTTTACTTGTCTATAGGAAACTCCCCATAGATAATCTGTTTTTTTTTTTTTTTTTTTTTTTTTTTGGTGGTACACGGGCCTCTCACTGCTGTGGCCTCTCCCGTTGCGGAGCACAGGCTCCGGACGCGCAGGCTCAGCAGCCATGGCTCGTGGGCCCAGCCTCTCCACGGCATGTGGGATCTTCCCGGACCGGGACACGAACCCGTGTCCCCTGCATCGGCAGGCGGACTCTCAACCACTGTGCCACCAGGGAAGCCCTCCCCCCATAGATAATCTTTAAAAATTAAATTAGATCATTTTTCTCCCATGTTTAAGCCTCCAAACCCAACTCTGCATTGCACTATCCTATTGTAATTGAATGAAATCAATATTTCTCACCACTGACTAAAAAGCTTACATGATATGGCATCTCCCAAATACTCCTTTGTTTGGTCTGCTATGACAAAAATACCATAGACTGTCTTTTTCTGTCTTATATCACTTATATATGGAATCTAAAAAAGCCAAAGTCATAAAAGCAAAGAGTAGAATGGTGGTTTCCAGGGGCTGGGGGTGGGGAAATTGGAAAAATGTTGGTCAAATGATATAAACTTGCAACTGGTATTGATAGATAAATAAGCCCTGGAGATTTAATGCACAACATAGTGATTATAGTCAACAATACTGTATTATAAACTTCAAAGTTGCTAAGAGACTAGATCATAATTATTCTCACCACAAAAAAAGAAATGATAATTGTGTGACATGATAGAGGTTTTAGCTAATGCTACTGGTGGTAATCATACTGCAATAAACAAATGTACCAAACCAACAAGTGTACACCTTGCACTTACATAATGTTATATTTCAACTATATCTCAATAAAAAATACTATAGGCTGGGTGGCTTAAACACAAATATTTGTTTCTTATAATTCTGAAGTAGTATTTCCCCCAAATACTACTTCACTATGGAGTTGTAAGATCATCTTACATATCCTGGATGCCAGTCTATGTTATGTATATATCTATATCTATATCTCATGAATATTTTCTCCAATCTGTGGCTTGCCCTTTCATTTTCTAATGGTGTCCTTAAAAGTGCAGAAATTTAAAATTTTACTGTAGTTATAATTTTTTTATAATTATCAAAATGCTATTTTTAAAATTCTGAGGTAACATGGTTTTAATTATAAATTGAAAAGCAGATAGTATAGGTATGTGATTTTGTATCTCATGCAGAATTTGGCAGTCTGGTAGCTTGTGAATATTTTCTATTTGTACTATTATTGCATGTATGAATTTATTTACAATAAATATACTTATGTGATACATAGAGAATATTTAAATTGTCAGGATTTGCTATTTCCCCATAACCTTTCTCCTCTCAATACTCTGAAGACTTGAAATGTTTACTTTCTTAATTGGTACAAGGCCTTTGTTGAGGTGGGGGGTGGACGGGAGAGAGATATAAAGAATGTAAAGAATACAAATAATAGCCCAGGTTATTCTCTATGAGGAAGAATGAAAGAGGGCAGAGGGGTAAGAAGGATAGGGAACAATAAAGGAAGGGTGAGGACAGGAGAGAAGAGGTCAAAGGAAAGAGCAGTCACTATCAGGAATGGGATTTAGGAAAGGGAGTGTGTAAAAAATCTTTCGGAATCCTAGCTGTGTGCTGCCTGCATCTTTAAAACAAATCAACATGACCTTCAGTGCTTTCTGGAGGTTGGTTTCTGTTTGTGTGCATTATCATACTTAGGCTGTGATATATTTGACATCCTAAATTTTCATGGAGTTTATTTCCCACTCTCTGACATCTATGTATCTTCCTGACACAACTTGAGTACTCCCTACTTTTTCTCATGTCCAATCACCATAAACTCATCAATACAGTGGACTATCATAATGCTTTTGTGATATCCAGATGACTAATCTCCCTATGGACTATAATATTATAGACATGGGGAGACTTGGCATAGCACTCAAGTAAGACAGAGTTTGAGTGTACTTCTGTCTCTGTCAGATAGAAGTGAACTGCTCCATTACCTTTGCTGTTTGATGTGGAGACAACTAGCTGTGTATCAGGAGTTAGAGATGTTTTGATTTGTTCCAGGAAAAAAAGGCCCATAAAATCCAGCAGCTTTGATTAGAATTAGTACCTCATTATCTTATGATAATCAACAATCATTGTCCATGACTTATTTGCCTTTTTTACAGGCCAAACAGATTATTTAAATGGGGCAGGTGATGGAGATTCCCATCTGCATGGTTATTTTAGTCTCTGCCAATTCCCCAGATATGTGCTATTGCTATTTTTTGGTATTGCTTTCATGTAGGGACAGTTCCAGGAGCTTCCACTTGGCCCTTCCTATGTATTTTTTTCCAGTTGTGGCAAAATATGCATGACATAAAAGTGACCATCTTAACCATGTTTAGGTGTACCATTTAGTGGCATTAAGTACATTCACGTTGTTGTGCAACCATCATTACCATTCATCTCCAGGACTTTTTTCATCTTCCCAAACTGAAACTCTGTACCCATTAAACAACACCTCTCCATTCATCACTGCACCCAGACCCTGGCAATCACCATTCTATTATCTGTCTATAAAATTTGACTACTCTAGTACCTCATATGACTGGAATCACAGTATTTGTGTTTTCGGTTTTGGCTTATTTCATTTAGCATAATGTCTTCAAAGTTCATCCGTATCGTAGTGTGTGTCAGAATTTTTTACCTTTTTAGGGTCATTAATATTCCATTGTATGTATATACTACATTTTGTTTATCCATTCCTCTGTTGATGGACATTTAGGTTGTTTCCATCTTTTGGCTATTGTGAATAATGCTGCTAAGAACGTGAAATTACAAACATCTGTTCAAGTCTCTGCTTTTAATTCCTTTGGATATATACTCTGAAGTAGAATAGCTAGATCGTATGGTAGTTCTGTTTAATTTTTTGAGGAACTGCAATGTAGAAGGGTTCAGATTTCTACACATCCATGCAAATACTTGTTACTTATTATTGTTTTTAATAATAGCTATCCTAATGGATGTCAGGCAGTAGCCGTTCTTAATAGCACTGACCTTGGTTGAGAGTTCTGTCATTTTCCAAGTATGTGTACTCCCAAAATACATTCAGATATGGGGAAATATAGTGTAGGTCACTGCACAAGATTTCTAGTGAGGTGAACTTGTGTCAAAATTCCAATTATCACATGGCTTCCATAAGCCCTATTATGACCTGAAGACCACAGTGATGTTTTGGAACCTCAGGTGTGTAAATTTATCTTAATAATCTCTGAAAAATTCTGAGTTTTCCACTTTTCTTTCTAAACATTCCCCCTGGAAAATTGTAAACCCCTTTGAGGTAGACCTGGAGGAAAAAAATAATCACACTCTATACTTTTGACAGTGTTGCAGCAAAGTTCCTGAAGCTATTGTAGCCACCTGATCTCTGGTTTAGGTCTGGGCGAGGCTGTAATTTTCATTCCTGGAAAATCAATGCAGGTTTCTGCTCATTGTGCTTGAATTTTATTTTCATTTATACAGTTCAAGCCTGCTCATCAATGTAATTCCCAGTGTAAATGTGATTAATCTGTTACTACTGGAAGTCACTTTGGGTCAAAATACTGCCACTCTGCCCTGCTGACCTTTATGATAATTGCACTCACCTTGTTTCTCATATTAAATGCTACCACTTAACCTCTGCTACTTTGTAACCCAATGTTCCTGTTAAAAAGCACGGGGGCCATTTCATTGGTGCTATCCCGCATTGTCATCTTTAGCCCACAGAAGACAGATGCCACAGAGGTTTTCAAGGATGCTTGTATTTCTCTCATCAAAGAATGTCTTAATGTCTTGAAGAAGAATGTTATCGGTGACCTCTGTGGGGGCATAACTATGGGATAGTTGAGTGGGTTTTCCATAATTAATCCACTCCAACATTCTCATTTTAAGTACATGGATTCCTTTGTCTACATTCTGTCAGATAAATTATGGCATCTTGCCCTCTTTGAATGTTGCTGACTATTGAATCTATGTTTCAGTCAGCCAAACAAGCCAACGATTAGAGCCAATTCCATCAGCTAGAGCTAATACTTTGAATCTCAGGTAACGTCTTTATAATAAATTCAACCCCTTGCAACTTTATATTCGATCTTTCTCAGTCTAACACTTATAAAATATATGCCAGGGCTTCCCTGGTGGCACAGTGGTTGAGAGTCCCCCTGCCAATGCAGGGGACACGGGTTCGTGCCCCGGTCCAGGAGGATCCCACATGCCGCGGAGCGGCTGGGCCCGTGAGCCATGGCCACTGAGCCTGCGCGTCCGGAGCCTGTGCTCCACAACGGGAGAGGCCACAACAGTGAGAGGCCCGCGTACCGCAAAAAAACAAACAAAAAACCCCCCAAAAAACATATGCCACACACACATTCTACAGGTTTCTGCTGATACACGTTAGCAGGATATAGCATTTCTTTTGATGTATATGCTAACTCCTACCAGGGTGGACATTATACTTGCCTCCTGGGGCCTGGTAGAATCTGACTGTAGTTATTAGGATGCAATAAGTGCTGATGTGGGTGGGTCTTGAGAAAAGTAGAAATTTCCTTGAAAACTAACCTATTTAGATGAGGTCTTTAGAGATATGTTAAGTAAGGGAAGGTTAGTTTCCTCAAATGGGGAGGAAGAAGGGTGGCTTCCTTTGGCGAGGAAACCACAGGAAGATTTGGGTTAAACATTTTCATATGAATCTGAGTCTGCCTACCTGCACTTATCCTAAATACTCAATATATCCTTATCTTAATACCCAACTCTTCCTGATCAACGTCCTGATATTAATCTGTGAGGCTTAGCACAGATGTACGTTGAACTTGCATTTTAATTCTGCAACCCACACTTTTAGATTTGAAACTTGATCCTTAGCCATGTCTGCTGTGTGGCTCTAAGACAAGAGAAAATTCTAAGGCCCTCAG
This sequence comes from Mesoplodon densirostris, assembly GCF_025265405.1. Lineage (NCBI taxonomy): Eukaryota > Metazoa > Chordata > Mammalia > Artiodactyla > Ziphiidae > Mesoplodon > Mesoplodon densirostris. The sequence continues at coordinate 87,151,818 of NC_082667.1, forward strand.
TGTGGCTCTCTGTGTCTTCCCATGCCTCGATCTGAGAGTTTAAACACCTAACACCTTTTAACATTAAGTGTAAACATTTTCATTTTGTAAGCTCTCTGGTGCTATAAGAAGCAGCTAATGGTCCCCATGGTGCTTGTAGGTATTACTGCTGTAATAGACAAAATCAGCTGCCGCTTGAGATGTAAAAGTATTGTCTTCACCTGGCAATATGTTCAAAGCAAATATTGCTGGTAATTTCTTTATTGCTTCCACTACTCAGAAGAAGCACTTGTCTTTGCATTGGCAATGGAGTCACTATTACATTCAAGCTCAAAACCTTATTCCAGAGTCCCATCTTGAGCATCTTTTTCCTGGGATTACCCATGCAGGACAGGAAATCTGCTTCAGGAAGTTTAGAAAGTAGATTTTAATAAAAGGAGCTTGTTTCAAAAGTTATAAAAGCTGGAGTCAAATGAAATAGGAAGGCAACCTAGAGTTTGGAAAGACTGAATCCCCTAAGCAGAACTGGAATGAATGTAGAGACTGCTGGTGGGTGCTGGGAACATGGAGGGAGAAGCCCTTGAGCAGGAATTGGACGCATGAGGGAGACGAAGCCTCAGTTGTATGTACAACTCAAAGAAAGAGGGCATTCTGGGTTCTCCCCATCCCCTTCCTCCAAACTCTCACCAGTCCTTCCTTTACTCAAAATTAATTGGAAGCTAGTTGTCAGTGAATCCTGGGAAACCGAGTTTTCAGGAGTCAGTCCTCTAAAATAAAAATCAGAGCTGGAAAAAGAGAAATAGTCTTTAAAAATTATTCACACAAATATGCCATCCCTTTACAATAACTTCTCACATTCCAGTTCACTTGTTCAAATACCCCACCACTATGATAGTACTTTGACGCAAGTCTGTTTACTCCCTTGCTTTCTCCTGATACTGCCTTTGTATCTCCCCTTACTCTCTTACATTCCAATTTCCATTATCTAATAGTGTGTTTGTCCCTACCCCTGTTCCAGTGTCTTTTAATTATGCTGGATCAACCCAAACCATTGCTTTCTCTTTTCTTGATCTCCAGCTTTCAAAGTCTTCCCAAGTAAAGTGTATAATAGTTTAGATTGTTTCCTTTATAAATTCATGATCACTAACCTAAAAGGTCCTTTAATATTGCCCTTTAATTCTGCTACATTAATCTGGACCCATCATTTCCCACTCTTTACACTTTGTTCTCTCTTTCTGCACTATTCTTTTTTTTTTTAATCTTTATTGGAGTATAATTGCGTTACAATGTTGTGTTAGTTTCTGCTGTATAACAAAATGATTCGGCTATTGCACTGTTCTTAAATGGCATGTCCCCACCATTTGCTATAATATCAGGAGATAATCTCTTTTAATTCACAGAAAAGAAAAGAAAAAACATTAGAACTTTCCTGTTAATTAACATAATAGAGTTACTACATCTGCTGCCATCTTTATCTCCTTTGGTAATTTAACAGAACAGAAGCTCTATTCCTACTAAACCCAATTCCCTTACTCCTGATTTGGATTGCATCACCTTGCACTCTCTAAGGATCCTTATTTTGTTCAATACCTTCTCTAATCTGGATCTTTTCCACTATCTTTTTTTTTTTTTTTTTTTTTTAATTTTACAAATTTAATCAGTTATACATATACATATGTTCCCATATCCCCTCCCTTTTGCGTCTCCCTCCCACCCTCCCTATCCCACCCCTCCAGGCGGTCACAAAGAACCGAGCTGATCTCCCTGTGCTATGCGGCTGCTTCCCACTAGCTATCTACCTTACGTTTGGTAGTGTATCTATGTCCATGCCGCTCTTTCACTTTGTCACAGCTTACCCTTCCCCCTCCCCATATCCTCAAGTCCATGCTCTAGTAGGTCTGTGTCTTTATTCCTGTCTTACCCCTATGTTCTTGATGACATTTTTTTCTTAAATTCCATATATATGTGTCAGCATACAGTATTTGTCTTTCTCTTTCTGACTTACTTCACTCTGTATGACAGACTCTAGGTCCATCCACCTCATTACAAATAGCTCAATTTCATTTCTTTTTATGGCTGAGTAATATTCCATTGTATATATGTGCCACATCTTCTTTACCCATTCATCCGATGAAGGACACTTAGGTTGTTTCCATCTCCGGGCTATTGTAAATAGGGCTGCTATGAACATTTTGGTACATGTCTCTTTTTGAATTATGGTTTTCTCAGGGTATATGCCCAGTAGTGGGATTGCTGGGTCATATGGTAGTTCTATTTGTAGTTTATTAAGGAACCTCCATACTGTCCTCCATAGTGGCTGTACCAATTCACACTCCCACCAGCAGTGCAAGAGGGTTCCCTTTTTTCCACACCCTCTCCAGCATTTACAGTTTCTAGATTTTTTGATGATGGCCATTCTGACTGGTGTGAGATGATATCTCATTGTAGTTTTGATTTGCATTTCTCTAATGAGTAAAGATGTTGAGCATCCTTTCATGTGTTTGTTGGCTGTCTGTATATCTTCTGTGGAGAAATGTCTATTTAGGTCTTCTGCCCATTTTTGGATTGGTTTGTTTGTTTTTTTGCTATTGAGCTGGATGAGCTGCTTATAAATTTTGGAGATTAATCCTTTGTCAGTTGCTTCATTTGCAAATATTTTCTCCCATTCTGAGGGTTGTCTTTTCGTCTTGTTTATGGTTTCCTTTGCTGTGCAAAAGCTTTGAAGTTTCATTAGGTCCCATGTGTTTATTTTTGTCTTTATTTCCATTTCTCTAGGAGGTGGGTCAAAAAGGATCTTGCTGTGATTTATGTCATAGAGTGTTCTGCCTATGTTTTCCTCTAGGAGTTTGATAGTGTCTGGCCTTACATTTAGGTCTTTAATCCATTTTGAGCTAATTTTTGTGTATGGTGTTAGGGAGTGATCTAATCTCATACTTTTACATGTCCCTGTCCAGTTTTCCCAGCACCACTTATTGAAGAGACTGTCCTTTCTCCACTGTACATTCCTGCCTCCTTTATCAAAGATAAGGTGACCATATGTCCGTGGGTTTATCTCTGGGCTTTCTATCCTGTTCCATTGATCTATCTTTCTGTTTTTGTGCCAGTACCATACTGTCTTGATTACTGTAGCTTTGTAGTATAGTCTGAAGTCAGGGAGCCTGATTCCACCAGCTCCGTTTTTCGTTCTCAAGATTGCTTTGGCTATTCGGGGTCTTTTGTGTTTCCATACAAATTGTGAAATTTTTTGTTCTAGTTCTGTGAAAAATGCCATTGGTAGTTTGATAGGTATTGCATTGAATCTGTAGATTGCTTTGGGTAGTAGAGTCATTTTCACAATGTTGATTCTTCCAATCCAAGAACATGGTACATCTCTCCATCTATTTGTATCATCTTTAATTTCTTTCATCAGTGTCTTATAATTTTCTGCATACAGGTCTTTTGTCTCCTTAGGTAGGTTTATTCCTAGATATTTTATTCTTTTTGTTGCAGTGGTAAATGGGAGTGTTTCCTTGATTTCACTTTCAGATTTTTCATCATTAGTATATAGGAATGCCAGAGATTTCTGTGCATTAATTTTGTATCCTGCAACTTTACCAAATTCATTGATTAGCTCTAGTAGTTTTCTGGTAGCATCTTTAGGATTCTCTATGTATAGTATCATGTCATCTGCAAACAGTGACAGCTTTACTTCTTCTTTTCCCATTTGGATTCCTTTTATTTCCTTTTCTTCTCTGATTGCTGTGGCTAAAACTTCCAAAACTATGTTGAATAAGAGTGGTGAGAGTGGGCAACCTTGTCTTGTTCCTGATCTTAGTGGAAATGGTTTCAGTTTTTCACCATTGAGGACGATGCTGGCTGTGGGTTTGTCATATATGGCCTTTATTATGTTGAGGAAAGTTCCCTCTATGCCTACTTTCTGCAGGGTTTTGATCATAAATGGGTGTTGAATTTTGTCAAAAGCTTTCTCTGCATCTATTGAGATGATCATATGGTTTTTCTCCTTCAGTTTGTTAATATGGTGTATCACATTGATTGATTTGCGTATATTGAAGAATCCTTGCATTCCTGGAATAAACCCCACTTGATCATGGTGTATGATCCTTTTAATGTGCTGTTGGATTCTGTTTGCTAGTATTTTGTTGAGGATTTTTGCATCTATGTTCATCAGTGATATTGGCCTGTAGTTTTCTTTCTTTGTGACATCCTTGTCTGGTTTTGGTATCAAGGTGATGGTGGCCTCGTAGAATGAGTTTGGGAGTGTTCCTCCCTCTGCTATATTTTGGAAGAGTTTGAGAAGGATAGGTGTTAGCTCTTCTCTAAATGCTTGATAGAATTCGCCTGTGAAGCCATCTGGTCCTGGGCTTTTGTTTGTTGGAAGATTTTTAATCACAGTTTCAATTTCAGTGCTTGTGATTGGTCTGTTCATATTTTCTATTTCTTCCTGATTCAGTCTTGGCAGGTTGTGCATTTCTAAGAATTTGTCCATTTCTTCCAGGTTGTCCATTTTATTGGCATAGAGTTGCTTATAGTAATCTCTCATGATCTTTTGTATTTCAGCAGTGTCAGTTGTTACTTCTCCTTTTTCATTTCTAATTCTATTGATTTGAGTCTTCTCCCTTTTTTTCTTGATGAGTCTGGCTAATGGTTTATCAATTTTGTTTATCTTCTCAAAGAACCAGCTTTTAGTTTTATTGATCTTTGCTATCGTTTCCTTCATTTCTTTTTCATTTATTTCTGATCTGATTTTTATGATTTCTTTCCTTCTGCTAACTTTGGGATGTTTTTGTTCTTCTTTCTCTAATTGCTTTAGGTGCAAGGTTAGGTTGTTTATTCGAGATATTTCCTGTTTCTTAAGGTGGGATTGTATTGCCATAAACTTCCCTCTTAGAACTGCTTTTGCTGCATCCCATAGGTTTTGGGTCGTCGTGTCTCCATTGTCATTTGTTTCTAGGTATTTTTTAATTTCCTCTTTGATTTCTTCAGTGATCACTTCGTTATTAAGTAGTGTATTGTTTAGCCTCCATGTGTTTGTATGTTTTACAGCTCTTTTCCTGTAATTGATATCTAGTCTCATAGCATTGTGGTCAGAAAAGATACTTGATACAATTTCAATTTTCTTAAATTTACCAAGGCTTGATTTGTGACCCAAGATATGATCTATCCTGGAGAATGTTCCATGAGCACTTGAGAAAAATGTGTATTCTGTTGTTTTTGGATGGAATGTCCTATAAATATCAATTAAGTCCATCTTGTTTAATGTATCATTTAAAGCTTGTGTTTCCTTATTTATTTTCATTTTGGATGACCTGTCCATTGGTGAAAGTGGGGTGTTAAAGTCCCCTACTATGATTGTGTTACTGTCGATTTCTCCTTTTATGGCTGTTAATATTTCCCTTATGTATTGAGGTGCTCCTATGTTGGGTGCATAAATATTTACAATTGTTATATCTTCTTCTTGGATTGATCCCTTGATCATTATGTAGTGTCCTTCTTTGTCTCTTCTAGTAGTCTTTATTTTAAAGTCTATTTTGTCTGATATGAGAATTGCTACTCCAGCTTTCTTTTGGTTTCCATTTGCATGGAATATCTTTTTCCATCCCCTTACTTTCAGTCTGTATGTGTCTCTAGGTCTGAAGTGGGTCTCTTGTAGACAGCATATATATGGGTCTTGTTTTTGTATCCATTCAGCCAGTCTGTGTCTTTTGGTGGGAGCATTTAGTCCATTTACATTTAAGGTAATTATTGATATGTATGTTCCTATTCCCATTTTCTTAATTGTTTTGGGTTCGTTATTGTAGTTCTTTTCCTTCTCTTGTGTTTCTTGCCTAGAGAAGTTCCTTTAGCATTTGTTGTAAAGCTGGTTTGGTGGTGCTGAACTCTCTCAGCTTTTGCTTGTCTGTAAAGGTTTTAATTTCTCCATCAAATCTGAATGAGATCCTTGCTGGGTAGAGTAATCTTGGTTGCAGGTTTTTCTCCTTCATCACTTTAAGTATGTCCTGCCACTCCCTTATGGCTTGTAGAGTTTCTGCTGAGAGATCAGCTGTTATCCTGATGGGGATTCCCTTGTGTGTTATTTGTTGTTTTTGCCTTGCTGCTTTTAATATGATTTCTTTGTGTTTAATTTTTGACAGTTTGATTAATATGTGTCTTGGTGTATTTCTCCTTGGATTTATTCTGTATGGGACTCTCTGTGCCTCCTGGACTTGATGAACTATTTCCTTTCCCATATTAGGGAAGTTTTCAACTATAATCTCTTCAAATATTTTCTCAGTCCCTTTCTTTTTCTCTTCTTCTTCTGGAACCCCTATAATTCGAATGTTGGTGCGTTTAATGTTGTCCCAGAGGTCTCTGAGACTGTCCTCTGTTCTTTTCATTCTTTTTTCTTTATTTTGCTGTGCAGCAGTTATTTCCACTATTTTATCTTCCACCTCACTTATCCGTTCTTCTGCCTCAGTTATTCTGCTATTGATCCCTTCTAGAGTATTTTTATTTCATTTATTGTGTTTTTAATCGATGCTTGATTCGTCTTTAGTTCTTCTAGGTCCTTGTTAACTGTTTCTTGCATTTTGTCTATTCTATTTCCAAGATTTTGGATCATCTTTACCATCATTATTCTGAATTCTTTTTCAGATAGACTGCCTATTACCTCTTCATTTGTTAGGTCTGGTGGGTTTTTATCTTGCTCCTTCTCCTGCTGTGTGTTTTTCTGTCTTCTCATTTTGCTTATGTTACTGTGTTTGGGGTCTCCTTTTTGCAGGCTGCAGGTTCGTAGTTCCCGTTGTTTTTGGTGTCTGTCCCCTGTGGCTAAGGTTGGTTTAGTGGGTTGTGTAGGCTTCTTGGTGGAGGGGACTACTGCCTGTGTTCTGGTGGATGAGGCTGGATCTTGTCTTTCTGGTGGGCAGGTCCACGTCTGGTGGTGTGTTTTGGGGTGTTTGCGGACTTTTTATGAATTGAGGCAGCCTCTCTGCTAATGGGTGGCGTTGTGTTCCTGTCTTGCTAGTTGTTTGGCATAGGGTGTCCAGCACTGTAGCTTGCTGGTCGTTGAGTGAAGCTGGGTGCTGTTGTTGAGATGGAGATCTCTGGAAGATTTTCGCCGTTTGATATTATGTGGAGCTGGGAGGTCTCTTGTGGACCAGTGTCCTGAAGTTTGCTCTCCCACCTCAGAGGCACAGCACTGACTCCTGGCTACTCAATTTGGGATGATTTGTTGTCTATTCATGTATTCCACAGATGCAGGGTACATGGAGTTGATTGTGGAGCTTTAATCCGCTGCTTCTGAGGCTGCTGGGAGAGGTTTCCCTTTCTCTTCTTTGCTCTCACAGCTCCTGGGTCTCAGCTTTGGATTTGGCCCCGCCTCTGCGTGTAGGTCGCCGGAGGGCGTCTGTTCCTCGCTCAGACAGGACAGGGTTAAAGGAGCAGCCTCCTCGGGGACCCTGGCTCACCCAGGCCGGGCGGGAGGGAGGGTCACGGAGTGCGGGGCGAGCCCGCAGCGGCAGAGGTCGGCGCGACGCCGCACCAGCCCGAGGCGCGCCGCGCGCTCTCCCAGGGAAGCCGCCCCCGGATCCCGGGACCCCTGCAGTGGCAGGCTGCACAGGCTCCCGGAAGGGCGGTGTGGACAGTGACCTGCGCTCGCACACAGGCCTCTCGGCGGCGGCAGCAGCAGCCCCAGCGTCCCACGCCCGTCTCTGGGCTCCGCGATCTCAGCCGCGACTCGCGCCCATCTCTGGAGCTCCTTTACGCGGCGCTCTTAATCCCCTCTCCTCGCGCACCAGGAAACCAAGAGGGAAGAAAAAGTCTCCTGCCTCTTCGGCAGCTCCAGAGTTTTTCCGGACTCCCTCCCGGCTAGCTGTGGCACACTAGCCCCCTTCAGGCTGAGTTCTCGCCGCCAGCCCCAGTCCTCTCCCCGCGCTCTGACCGAAGCCCGAGCCTCAGCTCCAGCGCCGCCCGCCCCGGTGGGGGAGCAGACAAGCCTCTCGGGCTGGTGAGTGCCGCTCGGCACCGCTCCTCTGTGCGGGAATCCCTCCGCCCTGCCCCACCCAGGTATGTGGGGAGTTTCTTGCCTTTTGGGAGGTCTGGGGTCTTCTGCCAGCGTTCAGTAGGTGTTCTGTAGGAGTTGTTCCACGTGTAGCTGTATTTCTGGTGTATCTGTGGGGAGGAAGGTGATCTCCGCGTCTTACTCTTCCGCCATCTTACCCGGAAGTCCTCCACTATCTTTTTTAAACATTCTAAAATCTTCCAAATTGGGAAAAATAATAAAGAAGAGTAAAGCAAAAAAGAAAAGCAAAACCAAACTGACCTTTCTCCACCTGACTTCTGTTACTAATTACCACACTATCTCTTCTTCAAAGGCACAGTTTTTAAAATAATTCTTGAAAATGTTTTTCTATATCTTGGCAATTGTGAATAATGTTTCAGTGAACATGAGAGTGCAATCTTTTTGAGATCCTGATTTCAGTTCTCTTATACATATATATATACACACATACACACACATATATATACATATATATACATATATCCATTCAAAGTGGGATTGCTAAATCATATGATAGTTCTATTTTTAATTTTTCGAGAAGCCTCCATACTGTTTTCCATAGTGACTCTATACCATTTTGTATTCCCACCAACAGTGTACAAGAGATCCAATTTCTCCATATTCTCCCCAGTACTTGTTACCTTTATATTTTTGAAACTAAGCATCCTAACAGGTGTGAGGTGATATCTCTTCGTGATTTTGATTTGCATTGCCCTGATGATTAGCGATGCTGAGTACCTTTTCATATACATTTTGGTCATTCATATGTTTTCTTTGGAAAATGTATATTCAAGTTCTTTGCCCATTTCTTGATGGAGTTATTTGGTTTATTTGCTACTTAGTTGTTGTGGGAATTCCTTATAAATTTTGGATATTTACCCCTTACCAGTTATATGATTTGCAAATATTTTCTCCCATTCCATTGGTTGCCTTTCCATTCTGTTGGTTGTTTCCTTTGCTGTGCAGGAGCTTTTTATTTTGATGTAGTTCTACTTGTCTATTTTTGCTTCTGTGGTCTGTGCTTTTGGTGTCATAGCCAATAAATCATTGCCAAGATCAGTGTCAAGAAGCTTTTCCCAGAATGTTCATCAACAGATGAATGGTTCAAAGCATGTAGTATATATTTACAATGGAATATTTTCAACTTTAAAAGAAGAAGGGGGTTCTACCATTGTGGCAACAGGGATGAACCTGGAGGACAATACGCTAAGTAAATAAGCCAGTCACAGAAGGACAAATACTGCATAATTCCATTTATATGAGGTATCTAAAATAATCAGACTCATGGAAGCAGAGAATAGAATGTTGGTTGCCAGGGGCTGGGGAAAGGGAGAAATGGGGAGCTGTTGTTCAACAGGTATGAATTTTCAGTTATACAAGATGAATAAATTCGAGAAATCTGCTGTACAAATAGTGTCTGTAGTTAACAATAGTGTTAAGCACTTAAAATTAGTTAAGAGGGTCAATTTCATGTTAAGTGTTCTTACCACACACAGAAAAAATGGGACACAAGGAAGCTTTTGGAGGGGACAGATATGTCTATTACCTTGATTGTGTTAATTGTCTCATGGGTTTATGCATATGTCCAAACTCATCAAATAGTATACATTAAGCATGTGCCATTTTTTGTGCATCAGTTGTACCTCCATAAAGCTGTTTAAAAATGTTTATCTATATTTGATATCTTCACTTTATGACTTCCTTCTCATGCTTCAACCCACTCCCAATAGAATCCATCTTTTATTACTCCAATAAAAAGGTACTTCATAAGCTATTTCCAAATCCATGGATGCGATGTGAAAATTTTATCTCCTAGTTACTTGACCTGTAAGTAGGATTTGCTTCTGTCTTTGAGACTTGATTTTCCTTGACCCAAAAACTCCTCTGGTTTTCTTCTAATCTCTGCGGCAGTTCATTCTCTATCTTCTTTGCAGGTACGTATCCTTCTCCTCAGACATTAAATGTTGAAATTCTTCAAAATTCAGTTTTAGGCCATTATGTCCTCTCACTCTGGAACTCATAATATGATTTCACAGAAACACACAGCTTCAGTTACCAACTCCATAAAGTTTGGACATTTGTGTACCTGAGACCTCTAATCTGAATTCTGTAAACCCAGTTGCCTATTTAACATCTAAATCTGTTCATTTAAAATATACATAAAGCTAAATACTCATGGTCTCCCTAAACTGCCGAATCTCTCCTCCTTCATTTTCATTTGTCTTAGTGTGTAGTGACACCATTCACCCAGTTGTATAAACCAGGCACCTAACAATAGTCCTTGAGTTCAACCTCTCGCATCAGCCACTATATCCTATCCATTATCAATCTTATCCATTTTACCTCCTAGATACTTCCTTAATCTATCTAATGTCCTCTATCTACTCATCGTTGTAAGTGGTAAATTAATGCATGAATATACATTTCCCTGATTGCTTTGCTTGGTACCTATAGTTTTTATGGCAGAAAAATTTATATTAAAAAAAATCCGTTCATCTTCCGTATATCTTCCCTTCTGTTCCTCCATCCTCCTGTCCCCATTTCAAGCAAGTATACAGGAGTCCCTAGAAACCTCTTCCTCAGGAGATATGCCATTTCTAAGCCTCAAGGTGTGAAGGAGGAGATTACAAGGCAGTTGGAGGATTAAAAGCCAGTGAGTAGGGCTTCCCTGGTGGCGCAGTGGTTGAGAATCTGCCTGCTAATGCAGGGGACACGGGTTCGAGCCCTGGTCTTGGAGGATCCCACATGCCGCGGAGCAACTAGGCCCATGAGCCACAACTACTGAGCCTGCGCATCTGGAGCCTGTGCTCCGCAACAAGAGAGGCCGCGATAGTAGAGGCCCGCGCACTGTGATGAAGAGTGGCCCCCACTTGCCACAACTAGAGAAAGCCCTCGCACAGAAACTAAGACCCGACACAGCAAAAATAAATAAATAAATCAATAAAAAGCCAGTGAGTACAACAAGCACTGCCTGACACTACCTTGTTACTGGATAGAGCCTTGGAGCTGCACCAATTCATTAGAGGGATGTAGTTGAGAGAGATATAGGGAAGGCATGTAATAGGCATGAGGTATCTATCTTATCAAATATTTCAGCATCCCAAACATTATAGAGGAACATTTATAAATGGGACATAAAGGTACAGGTGTCCCGGTCTCAGAAGACCAGAAGGACCTCCACAACACTTTCATGTTACAGGGTTTTTATACCACTTTGGTTGTATAAGGTACCTCTAATAATGGCTGAGTCTAAATTCTCTACTTGCTCAGTTATTTAAAGAATTAAATTCATTTAAATCAAGTAAAGAAACAGTAGGTTTATAGCAGCTCATAACTGCTTACTTTTTAAAAAAATTTTATTTATTATTTTTGGCTCTGTGTTGGGTCTTTGTTGCTGCACGTGAGCTTTCTCTAGTTGCGGAGAGTGGGGGCTACTCTTTGTTGCAGTGTGTGGGCTTCTCATCACGGTGGCTTCTCGTTGTGGAGCATGGGCTCTAGGTGCGCGGGCTTCAGTAGTTGTGGTGCATGGGCTCTAGAGCGCAGGCTCAATAGTTGTGGCACACGGAGTCTAGAGTGCAGGCTCAGTAGTTGCAGCACGTGGGCTTAGTTGCTCCGCGGCATGTGGGATCTTCGGGAACCAGGGCTGGAACCCGTGTCCCCTGCATTGGCAGGTGGATTCTTAACCACTGCGCCACCAGGGAAGCCCCTTAACTGCTTACTTTATGTAGAAAAGCTGTCACCAATATATGGCAAGAACTTTGCTTGTATAATTTACACTAACTGGTATAATACACCTTCTACAAGAAAACTGAACAAGAATGAACTAGGGAGCAAAACATTTTTATCCTTTGAGCCATTCTGTTTTTAAGGGTTCTTGTAAGCTCTGATGTTTTATCTCTGAGAGAAAGAAAAAAAATTTTTTTAATTGGAAATTTAGAGATTTTTTTTTTAAACTTAAAATGAAAGATCTTGGTAGTAATTGAGTGTATAGTATTGTGTCATATGTTTTATTATTCATTTTATAGAACTAATTGCCCATGTGTTCCTATAATAGGGGAGGAAAAAATAACGGTTTTAGTCCCAGTATAGATATTGCATGATAAAAGGAGAATGATGACCATCTCCATTTCCAAAGGGAGAACAGGAATTCAAAACATGCTATGCCATAAATCGTTTAATTCAGCATTTTAAAATATTTTGAGCATTTTGAACTCAATGTTTTGCAACTTCTAAAAAAGTATAATGTATATACATAATTTCCACACATTTAAAATGAGTTGTTAAATTGTTAAGACCTGACTTCTTTCTCAAAATTAAGGTATGCTAGTCGGACCTGAGAATAGCCTCCAGAGGGCGACCAAGTTTCATCTCTGCAAACAACTGCATCAAAATTTAACATTGCTTCCAACAAAAGCAAGGACTTTCTAAAGTTAAAATTTGAAAAGCCAGTGATAATAGTTAATCCTTGAAAAAATACCATGACCCAAAGTCTGAATAGCTCTGCAAATATTGGTTGTTTCAGAAGGAGACCACTTCTAATTTGATGGTTTAGTAGAGCAAGGGCCTTTGAATCTAGACAAATCTCACAAAGCTACTAGATCAGCAAAACTTGTCATCAGTTCACGCATGCTCTGATTTTCCTGCTCACTGAAGTCTACCTCTTCTAAGCACCTTGTATTAGCAGGGTTTGGCTCTTGCATTTCCACAGACGTAAGGCCTTAAATTCAAGGGTCAGCTCTACAAATGGTTGATATATTACTTTGTAAATAGAGTTTCATCTATGGAATGGGATAAATATCTTCCTTATGTCTCATTGTTTTGTGAGTATTAAATTAGATAAATATATGAAAACACTTGACACAATGACTGGTTGGTAAACTTACTTTCTGCCCATTTCTTTTGCCCTCCCTTTTTTTCTCCTTAAATTGAGAAAGATAGGATCTTATTATGTCATTCACTTCAATGTTTTAGTGCTATATCACTCTTCCATTACTTTTCCCCAAAGTATATTTTCAAAAATCTCACAGAAATAAAGTAGTGATTAAGTTTAAATAATTGATATTTCTCAATCCCTAGACAGAAGTATATCTAATAAAAGTAGGTTTGTTAATCCTTGACTGATAATGACTAGAAAATAAAGAAGTATTTCTAATTGGGCAGTCCATCCAATTGGCTCTCACCGTGTACCAATGGATTATTTTTTTTTCTACTTATTTCATCTTTATTAAAGCTACAACACAGAGAACATTAGTTGAGTTTACTTTGTAACTGCCCGTTCTCATTATTCCTGACCTGTATCTAACTAGCAGACAGTTACTTTTGATTCTTCTGAGAAAGTTCCTAAAGCATTGCTTTTCTTTATAAAATAACCTTCCTGAAGGTAATGCTAATTTTAACTACTGATCAAGATGGCCTTAATGTTTCCCTCAGTTTGGCTAAACTTCAGACAGGATTTTTCTTTACCATAGGCCCCTAACCTCCCTTTTCTGAAAACATTTACTTTAAGAAACTTGAAATTATAAATTCTTTCTCTGCCCCTTTGAGATGTAAATTTTCTCCTAGTCACTTGATAATTTTCCAACCCAGAAATGTCTTTCTCAAGGACCTGGGAGTCAGCTCTTTGAAATATAACCTTCAAGAAAGGTATTGCCCCTACTTCCCAGTCTCTGTGGGGAGTATAGGAGCCTAACTTTGATAAGAGCCAAAGCAAACAGAGATGGTCTAATTATATTGACCAACCTCTTCCCCAGCATCCTCTACTGTTTTTCCTACAGCTCATCCTGGCATCTAAAAACTTCCATGCCTTTTGTTTCAGCAGAACAGAGTTCAGTCTCTCTCCCCTATTACAGAATCATCTTGAGTAAAGTACTCCTTGCCTGTTTAACCATCTGGTGCAATTTTTTTTTGACATCACTCCATCGCATACTCCAAACTGCCTACCACTTTCAGATTAATCTTATAAAACTTTGTATATGTGCTGCTGAAGTGAGCACAATCTTTATAGAACTTTGAATCACTCCCTATTTCCTGTGGCATGAAGCCCACCATTCAAACTTCTCCACAGTCTTATACCTTCCAAACTCATTAGTGTTATCTTCCAATTCCTGAATTCTCTCCTCCAATAATATTAGTACATTTTCTTCCTAAATGTGGCTAACATTTCCCCATTTTGAGATTTCATGTGTCTTCTAATTTTTTTAATATTTGGAAATTTTATTATACTGTATTTGCCCATAACAAATAAAATAGAAATTGTTTCAAGTCTTTGCAAATAAATTTAATACAGGGTATTAAGAACACCAGTGATGAAACTTCTGAGAAGTAAAGAAGGGCCACCTAGATAATGGAGTGATTAGTAGGAACAGGAATTTACTTGTACCCCTATGCTGGAAAGGCGAAGTTAAGGAGAGGGTTGTAAAGGCGTCCAGGGCCAGGTTAAATGATCATCAATGTCAGACCATACCAGTTCTGTATCACTGGAGTTGGAGCCGTGGAAGTTACACAGTTGCTGCTGGAGAATCTTCACAAAGTAGAGGAAGAAAGGGAGAAATCTCGTAGCTTATCCCTAAACTCCCATATACCATCAGTTGCTTCTCTTTGGCTGCGCCTGATCAGAAGTAAGCTGCCTCTATGAGTCTGCTATCATGTGATACAAAACAGATTCAAGAAGGAACAATGACTAAATTCAAGAAAAAGCAGTCCAAAACTAGTATTTTTGCTTGAATGTTGTGCAACAGTCTGTTTTCTGTATTTTTTCTAAATTTATTGAGATGTAATTGACATATAGCATTGTGTAAGTTTAAGATGTACAACCTGTTGGTATGTTACATGTTGTGAAATGATTACCACAGCGGAGCTAGTTAACACACCTCCGTTACCTCACATAAATACCATTTTTTTTGGTGAGAACATTTAAGATCTCTCTTAGCAACTTTAAAGTATATAATACAGTTCTGTTAACTGCAATCACCATGCTGTAGATTAGATTCCCAGAAATTCATGTGCTAACTGGATATTTTACCCTTTGGTCAACATCTCCCCATTTCCCCCAACCCCAACCCCTAGCAACAACCATTCTATTCTCTGTTTCTCTGGGTTTGGCTGTTTTAGAGTCTACAATTTAGTTACATCATACAGTATTTATTTTTCTCTCTCTGACTTATTTCACTCATCATAATGCCCCAAGGATCCATAAATGTTGTTGCAAGTGGCAGGATTTTCTTCTTTTTCATGGCTGAATAATATTCCATCTATGTACATACCCACATCTTCTATATCCATTTATCCATGTATGGACACTTTGGTTGTTTCCATCTCTCGGCAATTGTGAATAATGCTGCAATGAACGTGCGAGTGCAGATATCTCTTTGAAATAGTGATTTCATTTCCTTTGGATATATATATATATATCCAAAGCAGGATTGCTAATGTATGGTAGTTTTCTTTTTAATTTTTTGAGGAGACTCCATATTGTTTACCATAGCGGCTGTACCAATTTACATTCCCACCAACAGTGCACAAGGGTTTCCTTTTCTGCATGCTTGTCAACATTTGTTACCTCTTAGTCTCTTTGAGGTGATACCTCGTTGTAGTTTTGATTTGCATTTCCCTGGTGATTAGTGATGTAGAGCATCTTTTCATGAACCTGTTGGTGATCTGGATGTCTTCATTGGAAAATTTTTTATTCAGTTCTTCTGCCCAAGTTTTAATTGAATTGTTTGAAAATCTATATCTATCTCTATATCTATATATCTATATATAGATATAGATATAGATATAGCCACTGTATGAGTTCCTTATATATTTTGGATATTAACACCTTATCACGTACATGATTTGCAAATATTTTCTCCCATTCTGTAGCTTGCCCTTTCATTTTGTTGATTGTTTATTTTTCTGTGTAGAAGCTTTTCAGGTTGATGTAGTTATATAACAAGTTGTATAACCAGTTGTATATAACAATTTATATAACAAGTTGTATTTCTCTTGGTGATTTTAAGATTCCCTTGTTATCTTTAACGTTGACATTTTAATTTTAATATTTCTTGGTATGGATCTCTTTAGGTTGATCTGCTTTGGAGCTCTCTGGGCTTCCTGTATCTGGATGTCTGTTTCTTTCCCCAGATTAGGAAAAGTTTTCAGATATTATTTCTACAAATGTTTTCTGCCCCCTTTTCTCTTCTCCTTCTGCAGTTCCTATAAGGTGAATGTTATTCCATTTGATGTGCCATAAATCCCTTAAGCTTTATTCATTATTTTCATTCTTTTTTCTTCCTTATTCTCTGATTGGATGAGTTCCTCTGACCTGTCTTTGAGTTCACCTATTCTTTCTTGTGCTTCATCTACTGTATTTCTAAGTTCAGTTATTGCATTCTCCAGTTCTGTGACTTCTATTTCTAACTTTCTTATATCTTCTATTTCTTTGTTGAAGTTCTCACTGTTTTCATCCATTTTCCTTCTGAGTTCAGTGAGCATTTTTATGACCATAACTTTGAACTCTTTATCAAGTAAATTACTTATGTTCATTTCATTAAGATTTTTTCCTGAGGTTTTATTTTGTTCTTTTTTTGGAGTATAGTCCTCCCTTTCTTCATTTTGCTTGACTCTCTGTGTTGGTTTCTATGCATTAAGTGAAATAGCCACATCTCCCAGTCTTAAAGAGCTGTGTGACAGATGAACCTTGTCATTTAACCCTGTCTACTCTTGGTTGCCTCTCAAACCTTTGTGATTGTCTAAGCAGTTTATTTTTAATAGACCTGGCACACCATCCCAGCAGTTGAGGGTGTGCCAAGACAAATGAGCAACCCAAAGTGGAGGATCTCAGGCAGCACCTAGATTCAGGTTGATAGGAAGCCAGAAAACTTGGTAACAGCTTTTAAAGAATGCAAATGTATTTAGTCTTGTGAGATTGCAAGTGGAAGCCCTGCTGCGCCCCAGAAGCAAGCAATCTGAAGGTGTTCCCTGGGGAGCAGTCACAAGAAAACAGTGCTTCAGATAAGTGTACAAGCTCCATTCTGGGAGATACCAGTGAACTGTAGTAAGGCAGAGTGAGGGTGGAGAGATGGCACCCCCAGCCTACCTTCCCCGAGAGCACATCCGTAGCCTCTAGATGTGTGCTGAACCTGAAGCCTGCTCTTAAGTCTTGTCCCTACTAGCAAATAGGCCTTTTTCATGTAAAGGCTGGGGCTGTGTCTCAGTCTGATGGGTAGTGGTACATCCTGGGGGTGGTATCCTGCCAAGAACTGTCTCTCCAATTGTTACAGTCCCATGGGACCCAGAAAAGAAATCCCTCCTGGCCTCCAGAGCCAGGTGATCAAGGAGCATCCCCTGAGTGGAGGCCACAAAAATGGGATCTCCTGTCTTGGAGATTCTGGCTCTCTGGAGCACATCAGAAGGAAAGTGTGAAGATGATGCTCACTGGCTGAGTGAGGCGGTGGGAAGAGTGCAAAGATGACACCATTTGAATAAAGGGAAAGAGGGAAAAGAAAAGAAGAAAAAATATATATATATATAGCAAGACAGAGGAAGAGCAGGGAAGAAGGAGCCAGCTGGCTGGAGCACAAAGTTGTCACCTGCAGGAAAGGAAAAAGGGGAAAAAAGATGGCACCTTTCAGTTTTATCAGGGCAGAGAGAGAGCAGGAAGATGGCACCCACCAGCCTCTGTCCCTGGGGAGTATTCCAGCAGGCCCCTGTTCCTCAGATTAATGCTTTAAAATTGGGAAGTGAGTCTCTTTCACCAAAAGTCAGAGTGCTTTTCAAAGGGCTGCTTCTACACTTGGCCCTGGGATAGGTGAGTCTGTGCACAGGCCCTTTAAGAGCTGTTCCTCAGTTCACCACAGCCCTGTGGGTCTCATGGGATGTGCCTTGTTGGTCTTCAAAGTCAGATGTTTTGAGGGTCTATCTCTCAGGTGCCAGCCTTAAAATTTGGAGTGCCCAATGTGGGGTCCATACCCTTCACCTCTCAGGAAGAAGCTCCAGGTTTTGAGTTCCTTCCTAATTGTGTGTCTCCACACCAAGGATGGGGTTTATGGCAAAATTGTGTCTCAGCCTTTCCTACCTGTTTTGATGTGGTTTCCCTCTGGTTTTCCTGATGTGAAGGGGTTGCTCCACCATCTTTTAGTTTTCTTCAGAGGAAATTTTTCCATATGTAGCTGTAGCTTTGGTGTGTTTGTGGGAGGAGGTGGGTTCAGGATCTTCCTATGTTGCCATCTTGAACTGGAACCTATTTAATATGTTGTAAATTTTGGTTTTCAATCATTCAGTTTGTTACTAGTATATGGAAATATGATCAATGTTGTGTATTAATGTTTATGTATTGATTTTATATTCTGAGATCCTGCTAAAGCAAGTTATTATAATTTATTATGAGTCTACTTATACATTCCTTGGAATTTTCTATGTAGACAATTATGTCATCTGTAAAGAGTGACAGTTATATTTCTTCTTTTCTAATATGTATGCCTCTTTTTTCCTTTTCTTGCTGTACTACACTAACTAGAATCTAAAGTACTAAGTTGAAAACTAAGATAAGAGTGGACATTCTAACCTTGTTTTTGAACTCAGGGAAAAGCATTCATTCTTTCACCATTTCGTGTGATGTTAGAAGTAGGTTTTTTGTAGATGTTCTTTATTAGGTTGAGGTAGTGACCTTGTATTCATAGTTTTCTGAGCATTTTTAATATGAATGGGTGTTGAATCTCGTTAAATGCCTGTTCTGTATTAATTGGTGTGACAGTATGTGTTTCTTCTTTAGACTCAATATGGTAGATTACATTGATGATTTTTTACCATTGAACAAGGCTTGCATCCCTGGAATAAATTCCACTTGGTCATAGTCTGTTATTCATGTGGATTCTGATGGTAGGTATTCTTGTGGATTTCTTCTGGTAGGGTAAATTATGGTTCCCCAAAAACATCCGTGTTTAACCCCTCCTATGACAATATGTGAACGTCACCTTGTATGGAAAAATGGACTTTGCAGCTGTGACTAAGTAAAAAATCTTGAGATGAAGAGATTATCCTAAATTTTCTGGGTGGGCTATATATAAACACAAAGAGCTGTATAGGAGGGACACAGGGAGAGTCAGAGTTGGAGAGACCATGTGATGAGGGAAGCAGAGATTAAAGTGATGCACTTTGAAGATGGAAGAAGGGACTAATTCCAAGGAATGCAGGCAGCCTCTAGAAGACAGAAAGGGAAAGGAAACAGATTCTCCTGTAGGGCTTCCAAAGGAACAAGCCCTGAGACACCTTGACTAATATCAGACTACTAAGCTGCAAAAACTTTCTTTCACAAAGGGTCAAGGAGGGCTGGGAGCACATATGTGCTGCCCACCTGGACAGAGGGGGACCTGTGAGGCTGACCTATGGATTCTGTGGAGGTGGAGAGACATGAGCCCCTTTCTTCTCCAAGCTCTTTGCAGGGTCCAGCAGAGAGTCATGCCACCTGTGGAAGCCTGCAGCCCCAGTTTTGCATGCTGGTGGTGTAGGGGTCATGTTCAGGGAATCTCTGTTGTCCTAACACCTGCCTGGGTCCTGGGGAAGGAATCAGAAGTCAGAAGCAGGAGAAGAGCCTTTGGCCAGCAGGGAAGGGGGGGTGAGGCCCAGGGCAGGTCCATAAAAGATCAGAGCATCTCAGTGCTTTAGGAGGAAGGGGCTTCAGAGGTGGGCCAGCACAGGCTGTGACGGAGGCTAAGCAGACTGGGAGGGGAGGCACTTCCGGGAGACAGCAGGGGTCTACTCCCTGCCCCTCATTGTTTGCTCGTCTCACTCTAATGAGGGGGTCAGTTCCCCTGCTCTGATGATTCGAAGCCTCTGCCGGCACCCACAGGACGGTGACTGAGGCCTCCACACTCCTCAGCATGGATCCCAGCTCCCACTCAGATCTGGGGCCACAGACACCTCTCCCACCCCCTGCTGCCCCTGTGAGCAAGCTGTTCTTGTGAAACGTGGTCATAGTTTGTTAGGAGGATCTGTTTTCTATGGGGACACAAACCAGTGTTGATACCAGTACACACACATGTCCAGCCATGGGTGCAAAGGGAAGGGACAGTAGTTCTGGGGTGTCTTTGCAGACCCTTAGGCCCTTAACGCCAGTCCCCACAGCCACAGCCAGATGGGTCCTCCTCCCTCAGTTGAACGAGATGCTGCTGCACAGAAATCCCACAAGTTCCACAAAGGGGCCCAACTGTCCTTTCCCTTATACACACCTTTAACGGGTGCCCCATGAATTTCCCCACACCCATTCCCCTTGTTGCATCCTCATTGGGATGAAGAGGTCACTGCCTCCATCACTCTCCACATTGCAATAATCCCAGTGGGACTAGAGGATGCTCCCGCTACGATGAGGCAGACAGTCCTGTCCCCATGGCCAAGACTTTTCGTCTCTGGTCAGGCCACCCAAACAGGAAACCCTGGATGAGCGGAGGGTCATCCCAGTGCCGTCGTCTGGCCACATCAGGAAAACAGAGAGAAGCTCCATAATGACAAGGGCCGTCTCCAGGCTCCATCCTAGAAACTGGTGAGTGTCCAGAGGGCTAAAAGGCACAAGAGCAGCTCTGCCTCCCCAGAAGGTTCAGGGATGCAGAAGACGGTACAGATGCCCCAGAAGGGCCCTAGCCAAGCAGGCGTTAGAGAAGGGGCTGATGAGGGGGTCCCTGGGGAAAGTGAGAGCTGTGCATTCCCAGGGGCAGCCTGAGGAGTCCTTGTCTATGTGGAGGAAAGGTGTGGCCACCTGTAGACCCAGAGCTCCTGTGACCTCCCTCATCCTTCCTTCCTCTCAGGATCGCTCTCTGTGGAGCAGCTCAACACCAACAAGATGACAGTGGCCTGAGAGCATTTCCCACGAAAACGATCTTTGTTCACAATTTACATACATCACTCCAAAGGTCCTGCTCCCACCCACACCTGGCCACACCCACCTCCCCCACCTCCCTAACCCCCCACAATCCCGCTCCCCCTCCCCGCCCTGGTGGTCCTGCCCCCCTCCCTTCCCCCCACATCATCCAGGATCAGCACTGGGAGGAGGAGGAGCCCCTAGGCTCCCCAGGGGGCTGCCCTGGGGCCTCGCCCTGGAGGGCCGGCCCAGCTGTTCCCTACTGGCTGCAGTGCTTCTTCCTCCTCTTCCCACGCTTCTTTGTGTCAAACGGGTCACGCTTTCTCTTTCTCAGCTGTGAGGGGCGAGCCAGCCCCAGAGCCAAGGCTGGCCTCCCAGAGACGCCGAGGCCAGCTCCGGGGATGGGCAGCTTCTCAGCAGCGGCTGGGCGTCCACACAGAGCCCGCTTCCTCGACTTGGGAGCAGCTGGTGGAGCTGGGCTGAGGCCTCTTCTCTGAGAGGAGGGGGACTGGGGAGCACTCTGGGCTCCCCAACCTCCAGAGGAAGCCAGGGCTGAGACATGCGCAGGACTGAGGGACATCCCGAAAGGCACCAGTATATGCTGAGAGTCTATGATGAAGACGCTTTGGAGCACCTCCTCGTTCTCACTGGACCCGTCCCTGGGCACTCGGGCCTCCCGAAGAGGAGAGGCCTTTCTGAGAACAGACGCATCCCTGGATCTCAGTAGAGGGCCAGTGCGCCTTTGACCCTGGGGAGGGGAGAGCCGTACAGGCCGGAATATAGAGAACTCCTGACGTCCTCCAGAGGGAACAAAGACTTTGGGCCTGCACAGGGCAGTGTCTGTTTGGATGAGCCTACGAAGAGCCTCAGAATCAATCTCTGGTGGGCAGGCTTCATCACTGACCCCTAGATGGGGGTCTTGGTCGTGCCTCTGGGCACCTTGGCCGGTGTTGGACTCAGAAGGACTTGAGGCCATTCCGGGTGCACTGTGACTCGGGGCTGCCCGCACACCGTCGTCCTCTTTCAAGGCCAGGAGTCGTTTCTGCACCAGCTGGTAGGAGGGAGGAGGACAGTGACGCCTCCACACACACGTGTGAGAGAGGAGCACTGGGCAGTGGGACAATGGCCCTGGGGGGGAGGAGGGGACGGGCGACCCCAGGACTCAAATCCAAATACAGACACTGTGGCAGTCCTGCCATCCTCCTGCAACTGATTCCCAGCTTTGTGACCTTCCCTCCCCTCCCGGCTCCCCATCCTCTCCTTCCTTTCACCCTGCACTGCACCCACCCCAGAACGGGCCCTTCCCCATGCCAGGCGTCCCAGGCAGGGGAGGGATGGACAGCGCTGTGTGGCCCTCCTGTTCTGGGGCCCTACCTCTCCCCTGTTCACTGGGGTCCCTCCGTGCCCTGGTCTTCCTGGGTGTCCCTTGTGTCCCCTGTTCTACCGGGGATCCCTCTCTCCTCTGGCTCCCCTGGGTCATCTGGGTTCCCCTGTCCCCTGGATCACCTGGGGTCCCCCTCCCGTGGGGTCCCCTGGCTCCCTGAGTGTCCCTCTCCCTCCCCTGACTCACTTCTTCGGGGGTGAGCCCTTCCTCCTGCTCCAGCTCCTTCTCTAGGGCCAAGAGATCCAGCTGTGGGTCTGGGGAAAGCAAATCTGCCAGGAATCCAGGGTGAATGACTGCCTCCACCTAGAACAGAAAGAAGAGGCTGTGAGCATCCTTGGCCAGGATTGGCCTGTGAGACAAGAAGGCCAGGAGGGAAAGTGAAAAGCAGAGACCCACCCCACTCTCCTCCACAAGGCGGGGATGGTCAGCGCGCGCACACACACACACACACACGCAAACATGCACATACACAGTCACACACAAAAGAGCACATATACAGAAGCACAAACACAGACACAAAGGCATACACACAGATAGACACAAACATATACACACAAACATCTGCGTAAACCTCCCCTAACACCAGGCTCAGGAACAAGGAGCTGAGCTTAAGTCCCAACGGCCTGAGCAGAACCCAGATCTTGGGTGCTGAGAGTTCCATGCCCTGGCATCTTGCAGACCCCAGTCTCCAGGCCTAGCCTACTTTGGTGACAAAGTCCTCCTGGGAACACAGCTGGTCAGTGTAGCTTAAGAGATCCGGGTCCGAGTAGGTGCCGTCCTCTTCCCGCTGCAGCTCATTTCCGTCCTCTCCCCATTCTGCATCTGAGTCGCCTGTGGCTGAGTGGACGGGCCCCACCAGCGCCTCCATGATGTCCACATACTCCCTCACAGCCTCAGGTGGAATCTCCTCGGGTGCCTTGGGCTCCGGGGGTCGCTGGGACCTGTGTGGCTTCGGGCGGGAGGGCTGGGCCCTGGGGCTGGACATCCTGGGAGCACAGGCTGAGGCAGAGCAGGAGGAAGGGGAGGAAGGTGAGGGGCTCCCGGTCCACCTCCTGACCACCGAGCGCACGCTGGTGAGGGCATTGTTGGGGGACATTGATGTGGTTGGGGGGGTCAGGACCACCTGAAGCTTCATGCACAGTTGGAGGGGGGAGGTAAGGGGGCATCTAAGAGAGTCACATGTAAGGAAGTGGGGAACCTCCAATTTTCCAGGGGTGTCCCCATCAAGCCCACTTCTCAGGCAGACTTTGTGTGCAGTCCTTTGACAGGGAGGCGTGAGAGAAGTTACAAAATTGACCAAGTCAATACCCCGTAGTGACAAAGGGCATCTGAGACCCCACCCCCCACCCCCCGCCTCGGTGGCTGTTTTGCTTGAAAGACCAATGCCCCTGTCTTGAAGGAAGATGATCCACATGGGAACAGTGGCCAACCCTGGGCCCCTGTTACCTGTGCGTTCAACTCCAGTGGGAACCTGGGTGGCTGGCTGAAGGCCCACTTTCGGGGCTGGGGGCCCCCGAGGATCCAGCTTCGGTGGGGCTGGAGGAGGCAGGCCCTGCGCGCACTGCATCCACTGCAACTGCTGAACCTGCATCTCCTCCTCGGCCTCAAATTCCGTGAACCTGGGGGGTGACGGAGGCACAGGCCAGCCTGAGAAAATGGCCTGGGTTCTGGAGCCCAACAAAGGCAGCCAAGAATGAGGGATTGGGAGAGGATGTGCCTTGGGGCTGTCAAGGCCCTGTGAGGTGCTGTCCACAGCAGAGAGCTGCTCCTGGAACTGATACAAGATCTGGGACCCTTCCTGCCTCACCAGCACTGGAGAGCAGTCAACAGCATAGAGCCAGGTCGCTGCACTGAACCAGGTCAACGGGACATGTGGCTGACCCAGGGGGCACCCTCCTCATGCCCCCCATCCAGAGCCACATGAAGGGCTGACAGCCAGAGGCTGGAAGAGGCATGTGTTCCCCACAGGGGTCGTTGCCCAAATCCAGGACCCTGGGTTGGGACTGAGAGTTCTGGAACGTAGACCTGGAGACAGGGCTCAGGAGAGGCTGGACGATGTGGATGCTGAGCTTAGAGGACAGGCCTTCCTTTCCTCTGAGAGGTGCTTGTTTGTTTGGTTTTGTTTCTTAAACCAAGGGGATTACCGTGGAGCAAACACTGGAAGGGCCAGAGACCCTTGGGCTGATGACAGCTGGCTTCCCCAGCCTCTTGAGGGATGCCAGGGTACCCACTCAGGCCACTTTTCGTGAGGAGAGGGGGTCCCAAATCTATGTCAGTGGCCGCCAGCCAGCCACCACTAAGGAAGCAGCAGGCTGGCGGGTGGAGCTCTTTCCCCGGCCCAGCCCATATGGCCGGAGTTGGACCCCTACTGGACTCACAGCTTCACCCTGCCCCGTCCTGAGACCTTCATGTGAGGGCAAGGGTAGGTCAAACTCAGGGGAGGGCAGAGCTCGTAGTGGAGGAAGGACAGAAGACCCAAACTCTCAAGGTGAGGGAGGGGTTTCTGGAGGACTGTAGGGCCTCTGGGCTGCGGGCCCCCTGTTCCGAGCGACAGCCCTTCTCCTTTGTCCTGTCTGATGAGCACCCCCACGGCCAGACCCTGCCCTCACCCACTCGCCTCACCCTCCACGCAGCCCCTGGGCCCAGGACGCTGACTCACTTTTGCGCCATCTCGTAGTAGATCATCCGGTCAGAGTTGCTAATGTGCTGCCATTCCTGCACGGCCCTGCACAGTCCCTCCTCCAGTGTCATGGTGGGCTTCAGGCGGGCCAGGGATCGAAGCGCTGGGCTGTAAGCACTCGGGGTCAGTCTCTGTGCCCAGCCCAGCCCCCACCTGCCTGACCCCACCCACCAATGTGGACCACACATCACTCAATACAGCATGACTGAGCAACAGGAGGGTGAGAGGCAGGTGTCTGGGACGTGGCAGAGACAAGCCTTCCCGGCTACGGCTGTCACCACCTCACACTCCCTGGAGGATGACCATCCACTCCCAGGCTAGAGCTGGGACACTGTGCCTTGGGGAGCCCTTTTCCTCTTCAAGGCTGCCTTTTCATAATAAAAATCACCATCATCAATGAGGTGTGGAATGTGCCAGGCAATCTGCTGACACTTCATAGATTAGCCCAAGGAGTCCTCTGCACGGTCCTCTGAATGAAGTGTGATTGTCCCCTTTTTACGAGGGACCGGAGGTTTAGGATGGAAATGCCTGCCAGGCTCACAACTCTAGTGGGAGAGAGCCCATGCCCTTAGGAGAGCTCTCCCATCACCCTGTTCCTAGTGGAATTCTCCACATCAACAAAGTCGAGGCGTGCATGAAGCGCTCTCCTGGGCCCCGCGCTCCTCCCCCTTCTCCGAAGTGACCTCCCCCGGCCACGTACACTCAAGTGCTGTATGAAAGGAGACGTCAGCACAGGAGAGTGTGGCATCCACTCCTTGGCTCCTCAACTTACACCACGACCCTCTCTGACTGCAAGTCTTCAGGCCATCTTACCAGGAGAATCATGGAAGAGCAAGCTGGCTAGACTCACAGGGGGGTGGGGTCCGTTGAGATAAGGCACATTTCAGTCATGATGTCATGGACTGGCAGGCTCGCCCGTATGACGGACAGTGTGCCTTCTCGTGGCGTGGACATCGCCCTCACACCTTGCTTCCAGTATCCCTAGAAACCTAACCTGCGAGTCCATCCCCAGTTCCTCTTTATCTAAGAGCTCCGATTAGCTCATGACCCCCTGAGCGTTCACTCACATGAGAAAGCAGGAAAGAGCTTCCGCATCAGGACTCTGGGGAAGGTGTCTCCGGGCCAGTGGCTTGAGGCGCTGCCACCGTCGGAAGTGACTGCCCACGCTCTGGTGGTCAGAGCAGTCCTCCTGCGAGGCGTAGGGCTGCTTGGTGTCCAGGCTGCCCTCCCTGGAAGTGCCGTGTGGCCATGGCCCAGAGTTCACCAGGCGAATGTTAGGGGCCATCTGGGCAGCTGGTGGTGGAGCTTGAGGAGGAAAGCCTGGGGTCCAGCCTCCCTCGCCAGCCTGAGTAACCCCAACAGCTGGAGCAGTCACAATGGTCTCCATCGCAGGGGTGGCTAAGAATATGGGTGCAGGACATGCAGCACTCCCGCTGAGGGCCCCTGGAGCGCTCCAGTTGAGGGGGCCCTGAGGAACGATAAAGGTCGGAGTCTGGGGGGCCTGCCCTGGCCTCCCTTGTGACCTGACTCGGACAGTGAAGTTGCAAGCCCCGGGGGCACAGGGGCCACGGCCACCAGTAGCCACCAAAGGCATCCTGGGGAACGCCGGCAGCAGCAGGCCGCTGCCGGGAGGGAATGCGGGGGCGATGAGAGGTGGCAGGTGCTGCTCCCAGGGGGGCCAGTGCTGGGCGCCAGGAATGGGTGGAGGAAAGGACGCTGCCATGAAAGTAGACAAGGAGGCACCGGGGTTCATGGGGACATCCGTTCCCAGCACTGCAGATGCTGTTGAGGCAAAGGAAAGGAGTGAATGCAGGAGGAGAATGGGCAAGTGGGACTGAGGCTTTCTGCGGCATCAGAGTGTAAATCTCCACAGATGAGAGACTCTTGGACAAGGGAAACTGCAGCGTGCAAATGTCTTCAAGTGATTTTCATGCCCTGACCTCCAGTTGAGAATTATTCCACTGGTGACCCCACGCCCATCCACCAAGCTCCCTGACCCCTGCCTGCCGAGAAGAAATTGCCTCAACAAGCACTCACTTGGAGAGCCTCCCTAAGGCACACCCTGGCACCTAAGCCTCACAGGCTGTCTCCCAAGACCTGGAGCTGTGTGGACATCTGCTCTGTGAGAAATGCCCCTCAGCCGGCGTACTAGCAGGTAAGGGCCTTCTGCAAGGTAAGTTCTAGGCCCCCAAAGGCCCTTTGTGGACAGGCACTGTGTAAAATATTAGGGCCCCACCTCCTCCTCAGTCCTCCTTTTCCTGATGCTCAGTATAAATCCCCTCTTTCTTTCCTAGCCTCACAAAACAAAACAAAATGCTGGAAAATACCTCTAATGGAATCCTGATACAAACCCATGACACTGGCCCAGAAAGCACCTGCATCTCCGAACAACCCACAGCAGATACGTAACATGGGCCAGGTCCTGCCACCCCTTCCCCAGTGCCCACAGTCACTGTCATCAGTCAGGAGTTCTGTTCCTAGGGGCTTGGGGTGGTCTGAGAAGTAGGCGCGTGTCCCTTAGATTCTGTCATTTCACAGCCAGTGATGGCTGCAGAGGATTAAACAAGGGCCAGGGAATTGTCATGTTACATTG
Source organism: Mesoplodon densirostris (assembly GCF_025265405.1). NCBI lineage: Eukaryota > Metazoa > Chordata > Mammalia > Artiodactyla > Ziphiidae > Mesoplodon > Mesoplodon densirostris. The sequence goes on from NC_082667.1 coordinate 87,179,324, forward strand.
GTCGCGGGAGTATAGACTGCCTGTGGTCCTTCCCCTTCCAGCTCCCAATAACGGAGAGACAATCTGAGATGCAGGCATAAGCCAGATGCCATGGCGATCAAGTTGTCTGAAACACATCCCCGTTCAGGAGAACAAGGTACACACCACGGTGCACCTAACTCACCAGAACAGATGTCATAGGACGTTTAATAGTAACACAGAAGATCATCTTCCTGATCCTGGGCTACACTCCTTCCCCCTTTAAAAGAGGAAACAGCCTTCATAGACATTCCACCCGAAGCAACCCCATTCCACATCTGTTCCCTGTCCATGAAGGAGTGACCTGAATAGGAACAACCTCTTCCTCTCAAGGCAGCCTGAGGGTCCACCATGAGATACTGGACAAGATGAAGTAGGTCTGAAGTACTGCCATTCCACAAAAGGAAGAACAATTCAGAGCAACTCAGGAACCTGAGCCCTCTCTTGGCTGCAGTTACACGTAACGGTTGCCCATCCCCTGTTGAATCCAAGGCAACAGTTACCCGAACTGACAAGTGAGCTCTGGGCTGGGAGGAGTGGACGAGGTGTGGGCTGCGGCAGTTAGAGTAACCCCCTGCCTAGCTCTCGGAGAGGACACTTCACTGCAGGTGTGGCCACACACAGCCCCATTGAATAGTTTTCTCACCAAGACCATCTCTCCCCACGGCCCCCTGAGATACAGTATGCTCCTGTTCAAATCCCTTTGAAAGATATGGTGAGGCAAGCTTCAGGTGCCTCAGGAACACAATACAGCTCTAGGCTTTCCTCATGACCCTCCCTGTGTCACCACCAGGACATCACACACATCCTTACACACACGTTTCAAAGTGGCTTGTCTCCCTTCTAGAAAGAATCAGACTGTCTGCTGTCATCCTTTCTCCATAGCCAGGGCAATTCCTCTTGATCCACCTGCAACGACCCCTCCTCCCCAGGGCAGTCTCAGGTTTCTTCAGCCTCCCCAGTCTCCCCAGGTGAAATGTCCTTGTGCGTCCAGTGCTCTCTTCTCCCTCTACTTCAGTCCAACTAGGTGCCCACAGTTAAGTGTAACGTGTGAACCTGAAGGATGTGAGGATGGCAGGGTCTCTGAGAACACACCCCCAGCCTATAGGCTTACCTCCTATTGAAGCCATCCTGCAGGCTTGGGCACGGACTACTGCTGCCTGGTAGCCTCAATGAGAAAAGTCAAGACCAGGAGCCAGAGAGCGACCTGCTTCAGCAAACGCTCGGGATCCAAGTCAACGAGGGACACGTTTGAAAGTAAACCGGAAAATGCGGGCTGAACCGTTCTGCGGTGGGGGAGGGGCAGAGGGCACGTGGGTCGGGGTGGCGTGCGCTGGGGGGACATTCCACGAGGGCTCTGGCAGGTAGGCAAGAACCGGAAGTTCCTTCCACCTCCCACAGTGGCAACACAATTGGCGTGTGCCTCTTTAGGCAGTTTATAAACTGTTGTTTTGATTCACGGCACCGAAGTTGAGCATGACAGTCCCTTCCTTTCACGTCTTTATCCATCAACCTAGGTGTTTTTTTTTGTTTTTTTTTTTTTGCGGTACGCGGGCCTCTCACTGTTGTGGCCTCTCCCGTTGCGGAGCACAGGCTCCGGGCGTGCAGGCTCAGCGGCCATGGCTCACGATCCCAGCTGCTCCGCGGCATGGGGGATCTTCCCAGACCGGGGCACGAACCCGTGTCCCCTGCATAGGCAGGTGGACTCTCAACCACTGCGCCACCAGGGAAGCCCTGGAGCTTTTATAATGAAGGAAAGCTTAAATGATTTGCAACCAATAACTTCATACTAGAGGAATGGTGAGGCAAAATATTGTACCCAGGCACTCGAGAAAGGCAGGCTTCCTTGTTGCTTCCTCCCTTTGTTCAGTCATTCAACCAATTATTTACAAGATTCTCACTCGTAATTCTGATACAGTATTTGAAGGACTCTTCTCAAGGCCACTGATACAAAAATTGCACTGTGCAAAAATTAGCCAGTCCCAATTCTGCAATCACTTTTGTAATACTTCAAAATCCTACACCCCACAGACAGAGATAATCAAATTAGCCCAAATGTAACTTGGGAAGACCAGTCACAGAAGGGAGTATCTAAAAGTCCTTTGGATCATGATCTCTGACTATTCCTGCACAGAAGGTGGGGGCGGGCATTGACTACTGAGAAAAAACATCTCTGGACATGCATCACAAGCCTCAGAAGACAGTTCATCTTGCACTCAATCAGGAAACATTAAAGAAATGAAAAGATACCATGTTTGTGTCTTGCAGAGTTTTCAAGTCTGCACTTGGAGGCGCTTAGTGCTGTTACATGTGAGGGGTCTTCAGAGGCATCCTGTTGAGTGAGAAATGCTCTAATCTTGGATTTGACCAGAAAGCGGATCTGATGATTGAAGTTTCTTAGGGAAGTATTACAAAGTCAGGTCAGTAAGTTGATCCCGCTACTATTTTTGTTGTTGTTGTTGTTGTTTTATTGTCAACTGAAATTCTGCAAGATATTATAAAAAAGGAGGGAGGGAAAATAAAATTGTTCCCATACTACCTGTTGAAATTGGCCCAGATTGTCAACTCTTTCTCAAAATTATTTTTAAAAAAACCCCAAAACCGTACAAAGGAAACACCTGTGAACACTGAGAAAAAATATTCTAGTAGAGTAAATGCGTTGGAAAAACTCTAGGAACGGAGTCAGGAGACCGTATCTTAAGAGTGTTTCCCAGGTCTGAAATTCTTTGCTAGCATTGTTCTTTAACGGAAACTTCAGGTGTGCTAGGAAAAAGGACCTACTGTTTTTTGAAAGGCATTAACAAGAACCAAGGAACGGCAGTCCAAAGGGCATGAAAGTACTTGCCCCAATTTGAGGCCACTGTGCTTACAGCGGAGCTCTCCAGAACTCTTCGTAGCTAAGTGCATGGGTTTCACGAGTGCAATATAAAACTCACGAGTGCACATTTCCCAAGAGCTGGTTTTAAGAAGAGACCGTCACGAAGGTTCCCAGCGAGGAGCGTCGCCAGAGAAGTTCCGCAGCTTGCCCGACCCTCCATTTCTGTCCTCTCCTGCAGAGACCTCCTAGGCCCGCGCACCGCGCGCCTGCACGCCCGCGCACGCCTGTGCACGCCCACTGGGGCGGGGCTCTCGGGCACGCGGACCGCCGTCCTCCAACAGCTCCCGGCGTCTGCTGGGGCAGTTTGCTCCGGAAGACAGGAGCGCATGCGCGAGCGCGGAGGGTGGGGCCCCAATGGCTGTCCGGCGGGGGAGGGGCCTGTCATGGCGGCCTGTAGAGTCAATTCTAGGAATCCTGAGATAAGGGGTACGGGGACTTTTCACCCCTCAGGTGTCACCGCTCTGCACTGTTGTTCACCCTGTGGGTTATTTGTGCCCTTGTCCATGTAAGGAGACTCCCCACAATGTGGATTCACGCCCCCATAGAGCTCGATTCCCTTGAGATGTTTACCCCAGGATTATTGGCACCACTGGGGAGCCGGCTGCATGAAGGGTTCAGTGATTGCGGGGCCTACAGTGGGGGCTAAATAGTGTGTGCGAGCTAGTAAACAGGTGCCGTTCTAGTCTGTGCGTTGTGAAGAGTACAAAAGCTAGAGGGAAGTTCTTGCGAGTTGAAAACCCTCATCTGGTTCCGAAGGTGTAGCTCAGGTGATTGGAAAATGAGTGAAGATGGAAGGAACACACTCATCGTTTCACTAGTGTCTTCCTTCTTATAAAAACATCAGTCAACACTTATGTTCAAACTGCATTCTTTTGTCAGTGATGCGAGCAACTTTGCTGAATGTGGTAATAAACATGTATTTGTAGTCTGGTGTCAAATCATGATTGATTTGCAAGCATAGATGGGGTCTGTACATACTTAATTGGTTGGTGGGAATCTGATATGTAGTCAAATGTGTGGGTTGGTTTTGTCCGTGGATATTTGTGTTTGAAGGGAGGTCATGCCTGTGTTTTTGTGAGAGTGTGTAAGAGTGAGTGTTGTATTTGGAGGGTGTTGAGATGTGACGCAGGCATACTCAAGGAGTTGGTGGTTAGGTGTTTGTAATTTGGTGTTTGGGGAATATGTTTACATGTGTTTTTTTCACCCATGAATTTGGGGATTTGTGTGTGTGTAATGGTGGATTTGGAAGGATTATCTGCATATACATAAGGGCAATGTCAGGAAAAGTAGTGGTGTATATTACTTTGGGTGTCCAGTCTGTTGATTTTGTATATTTGGGGAATGTAGGCTGATCATTTGTGTATTCAGGGCATGTTGTATGGTTATGGGGTGTTTGTGGGTGTGCATTTTCAGGAGCTGTCTATGTATATTTGGATGTGTAGAGGGCAAGTCTGTGACTATTTTATGGGGCTGGTGGATGTTGAATGTGTAGGTATGTTGTGTTTGTATGATCGTGTATTCTGCAAGATGGCAGAGTTCATTCTGTGTGAGAGGTTGGGAATATGGGGTTATGTATACGCCAGTAGTGTGGTACTGTATGTGTATTTGGAACAAAGGGCGTATAGGGTGACATTATTGCCTATTTGTAGTGTACTGGGTAATTGTGGTTCTATTTGGGACTTGTGGAGAGTTGTGTGTTAAATGAGTTTGTGTGTGTATTCAAGGGGCATGGCCACTTGGAGGAGTATTTGCTGAGGCTGTGCATTTGTAATTTTCAGTAGGAGCCTCTTAGGCTTATGTATTTGGGGAAGTGAGTATATGTGTATCTGATAGAGAGGTGGGGTTCTATGTTTCTACAGGGACGATGGACAATTGCATTTGTATGTATTAGAAATATGTGATACGGGTATTTGTTAGTACTTGCATATGTGTGAGCTGGCTCCTGATAGCTAGGGATAATTTGATATATGGAAGTTGTTTCATAAATGGTTTGCTGGAGATATTTACATGTATCTTACTTGTGTATTCTAATCCGTGTGCGTGTCCATCATCAGGTGCATGTATTATCAGAGTTTGTTCATAAGGTATGGAGTTGTTAGGAGTATTCAAAGTGTATTTCTTTGGAGAACGCTAGGGTGTTTATACATGTGTTTGGAAGGAGTAAGAGGTGGTCTGTCTATATATTCAGGGTGAGGGTAGAAATGTATATATATACACACACACACATATACAGTTTGTATGTTGGAGTAGTGGTGGGGAGCTTGTATTCTGGAGAGGTAGCATAATGTGTAGTGTTTGGGAGGGGATCCATATGTTCAGGGGTTAGGAATATTTGCATGTGTGTGTCCATAGGTGTGTGAGAATTGTGTATGTATCTTAGTAAGACTGCAGAGGTTGTCTGTGTTTCTCTGTTTTGAGTGTGTCTGAGCATTTGGGGTGTATACTCATGAGTAATTTGTGGATGTGTGTATTTGTGATTTGTGAGTGTAGCAGGAGGCTTAGAGTCCTCTGTGTGTCTATTTCAAAATGTAATGCCTGAAGAATTTAGTGGTGTTGCTTGTATGTGTGTTCTCAGTATTAGTGAGGTGGACTTATATGTACAGTTGACCCTTGAACAACATGGGTTTGAACCACACGGGTCCACTTATAGTGGATTTCTTTTTCAGTAACTACTACAGGACTACTACAGGATCCATGGATGCAGAGCCACTGCATGGAGGGTTGGCGCCCTAACCCCCAAGTTGTTCAAGGGTCGGCTGTATTTGATAAGTATAGATTATTTGTGTCTGTGTGTGTTTTTGAGTTCCTGGGGCTTCTGAGGTATGTATTCTGTGGGATGTGAAAGTTTAGTTTGTGTGTTTGGAAACCAGTAGACTGTATAGGTTATGTGTGTGTGCAGGAATCCTGCAGTATATGTATTTTAGGGCTGTGGGATTGCATATGGGTCTTTTTTTGGGTTGCACATGAGACAGTTGTGTACTTGGTGACCCTGTGTGTTTAGGTACACAGTGTGTACATCTGGATGGCATATTGGTTGCACATGTTTGTTTTCAGGCCCATGTTGTGTGTGTATATATAGTTGTGAGAGTGGAATGTGAATATTCAGGGTGAGTAAGGTTTCATCTGTAAAAATTTAGGTAGTAAGAGGTGGTCTGTTTGTGTATTTATTCAGGGTGAGGGTGTGTGTTCAGGATATATATATATATATATATATATATATATGTATATATATATATATATATATATACACATATATATATATATATACAAACACAAATGTATATGTGGTATCCTTTTGGTTATATATCTGTGGTGGGAGTTGAGAGTTCTACTTGGGGTGTAAGTGGATTCTGTGCACATATTCACAGGAAAAGTTATGGGATGTGTCTTGGGAGAGTCAATGGTGCATATCTCTTCCCAGCTGTGTGTTTAGTGATGTCAGGTGGGTAGCTTGAAATTGGTCATGCTGGGAATATTTATACCATATAGATACCATAAGTGAAGTCTTTCCCGCCTTTCTCGGAGAGCTTTTTATCAAGCACTTACCAGTGTACAACTGATGTGCGTGTTTGGATTGTGTATGTATGAAGCAAGAATATTTGGGCATCGGTGGGTACGTATGGGACACTCATGTGAATTGTGAGTGGGGCATCTGGGGCTATGGGCCCTTGTATATGTGCATTGACCCTGGTAATTGTGAATCATTGCATTGCTCCTATCAGGTTGGTCTGTTCTTTAGGGCCAGAGAATCCCCATAAATGTTGTTGATTCCCAGTAGAAATCATGCAGATGGATACAGGGGTGTCTGTACCTTAGGCAGGTGGACACTCCTTCAGCATTTGTGTGGTCCTAGCACCTGGGTCCCTAGAAGGGGGCGCCTGGTGGACAGATGGCCATGCAGAGCAGAACCTTCACAGGTGTGTTGTTGGCATGACAGGCAGCAATCAGAAAGTCATGGGGCTTCCTGGATAGGAGGTCAAATGACCAAGGGCTCTCCCAGGAAAACCCCCTGAGAATCAGTTGGACAGCTACAGGCGTTCCTGGCTCTTCTGTGGCACAGCGGACGTGCAAGGACACCCTCCACATGGGGTCCAGAGCCATGTGTCCCTGAGCCCAACTGCCCCAGGGTGGTGGGAACTGTTGCATATCAGGCTGGTCAACTGTATCACTAGGTCTCAACCAACCTGTCTCATGGAAACCTAAGTCCTCACGGATAGGCAGGACCTCTAGGGATCACTGAGCTGACAAGGACAGAGGTAGGGAGGCTTTGTCACTGAGGGAGAGTTGAGGACTGAGACCTGGAGAGCCTGGGGAGTCCCACTCTGAGGAGATACGGCTCTGATGTTCCCAAACCCTTTAGACATGTTCTCTGTTCTTTTCTGAAGGCTCAAGATGCTTCTAGCAGTGGGAAGCTTATCTCAGTTTCATGTTTCTCTGATAGGATGAACTGACCCTTTTATTCACTCTTCCACATCGAGCTGCAAACCCATCAGAGGGAACCATGTGATCGTTGTAGCCACCAGCTGACCCCACAGCCACCTTGTGCCTCCCTTGGACCCACCCAAGCATTTCTGAGCCTTCTTTATGGTGAGTCTTGTGGCCTTTTCTCCCTCATTGTGACTCCTCCTGCCAATAAAACATGCTGTGAATGTTAACAAAAGGAAACCTGCACTAGAATTGGAGTCTGGAAGGCCCGTAGAGGGAGCTCTCATGCCGTGCCACTCATCATCAATTACCCCAACAGGAAGAGGTCATTTACTGACCCCAAAGAGGAAGTGCAACCACTTTACTACCCCAGCTGGAGGAGGGAAGACTTCCTTCCTGGCCAGCAACAAGAAATAGAAAATAGAAATAGCTAATAGAAAATTCCGCAGTTTAGCCAATGAGACGCCGTTGTCACCTGAAGTTTTACTTTCCTCCAGTGAGCTTTCATTTTTTCCCTTGATGATGACTTTCTTTCCTTGTCCCACCCTCCTTACTATACAAGTCTTCTGGGACTTCCCTGGTGGTCCAGCAGCCAAGACTCCGCGCTTCCAATGCACGGGGCATGGATTCGATCCCTGGTCGGGGAACTAAGATTTCCACATGCCATGTGGCATGGCCAAAAAAAAAGAAAGCCTTCCATGTTGTGTAACCCGTTGGCGTATCTCCCTTTCTATCAGATGAGATGCTGCCTGATTCATGAATCGTTTAATAAGGCCAATTTATTCAAAATTCAAAGTAAATCTTCCAATTGACTCAGTTAAATTCTGTTTTTTAATACATTGGGGGCATGCAGAGGTGGCCACTAACAGTTTAATATGTATCCCTCCAGAAATGTTCTGTATAAAAATATGTATGTGCACTTTTCTAAAATCCACTCTTATGGTTGCTACTGCTAACAAGATGATTTTATGATTAAAGGCTTATCTTTTAAAAAAGAAAAAGGTAAATATATTGGTGGCAGTGATGGGATCTGAAGCAAATTTCTGATAACATTTGGGACAAGGAGAAACAGGTGTGGTGCCCACAACTCCTTTGAGTTCACTGTCTTTCTGGCCATTCCTGAAGGTTGTTGGTAAGCTCCTCTTGGTTTGAGCTCCATTCTCTTTGCGTTTGTGCTCCCAATCTAACTGGCTTTCCTTTACAGGGCAGGTCAGTTTGGCTGGTAGAGGATTCTCCTTGAGGCCAAACCCCTAGCCTTTCAGATGGAAATTCCCAGGACACAGTAACATCCCTTGGTTATTGCCAGTGTATTTTTGAGTGGTAAACCACAGCCCCTAATTTGTTCCCTGGACTCCACACTGCGCACTGCTGACAGTGTAGTCTGCACTTGCCCATCCGTTTGGAATCAGCCCCAGTTTCCATGCTTGGAGCTGTTGGTGGCGGCTGTAGTTCTCCATTTTGTTTGGAATCCGTTTGCAGTCCCCCTTCCTTGGGATTTGCCGTTTGGATCTTTTTCCTCAGTCCAAGGATCCCTGGGGATCGGTGGTGGTGCATACCAGGCCTTCTTTTGTCCAGGACATAGTAACATCTCTTTGTTACTGCTGATATATTAAGGCGCAGGTTTTGTGTGTGTTCTTTTGGGTTGACAAAGGCTAGCTAAGGAAATGAGATCCTTTATCGCCAAAGAGTTGAGAAAGCCAGCTTCTGGCACACCTGCTTATTTTATATTTAAGAACTATGGTCTTGGAGGTTGTAGATATTTAGAAAGATGGAAAAATTATACTAATATTGATCTAGAATTACAGTGGTCATTGTGAGGCATGTTCCAGTTAGACAAGATTGTACATTTAAGGAAAACACTAGAGAGCAAGGGTTCACAGATTGCACAGGGAGAATGAGATGCCTGCTTTACTTGGTATGTAAAAGTTTACAGACGGTTTCAAGATTCCAAAATAGCTTTTTCGTTTAGAGACTTAGAACAAAAAGCTAATGAAAAATTAAAGAGACAAAAGGTACCTGAAACAAAAGACCGTAGGACGGATGTGACTGCAGATTTAACTCCTACTGTCCCCCTCTTTCCTTTTTCACCTGAGTACTCTTGTTTTACTCATTTTCTGTCTGAAATACTTTTCTATTCCAAAAAGAATATTTAACAATTGCCATTTAAAGTAAAACTACCTGAGGTTGCAGGTGAGCCCCCTCAGGTGTCCTTTACCCCTTGGTCAAAGACTGAACTGAGAGCTGTAGTCAAAGAATTCTCTAAACCTTGGAGGAACCCCCAACATTTTTTTAAAGAATTTAGAGTCACTGTCAGGGCGTATGTCCCCAAACTGCTAGATCTTTATCCACTTGTACACATATTGGTAGGACTGGGGAAAGCCCCAGAATGGATGTGGGAAGCAAAATGACATAATCCCTAGAATGGTATTCAAGATCCTCAACCTAAAAAGGCTTGCAGAATAACAACTAACCTTTTATAAGCTATTCCTAAAATCCTCCCTGCTCACACTTGGTCTATTATTAATTGGCCTAATAATGATTGATGTATTATTCACTCGTACAAACAAAAGAGGGGTGAATCTGTGGAAGACTTTGGAGCCAGTTTGGAAGCTCTCTTTTTACAGCAGTTGGTGTTCCAAGGAATAAAAAGGCCACTCAGCCTGCTTTAACTGTCCTCTTTGTAAGTGGATTATCTTCTGAGATTAGTGGATTGATAAAAGGGCAGAAAAGAGGGTGGGAGGCTATAGGCCTGACTGAACTCGTGACTATAGCTGAGCATTTTGAAAGGACCTTGGAGCAAGATCACAAACAGAAATCCACCAAGCTCATAGCCTTACAGTTGCAACAGCTCTAAGGCAAGGGACACAAAATGACACCTGGGCCTCCCCCATTACAACCTCCTAGGGGTCCATGATCAATTTGATGACCCAAAGTTGATGTTTCATTTGTAATCAGTGAGGACACTGGAAAAAGAGGTGTCCTCAAAGGTGCTATGCAAACTCTTCACAAATGCTCTCATATCTGTCTCAAAGGGAGGGCCCCCCATGACCTTCTCCCCTAGTTGGCAGAACTCCAGAGGTTCTCTGGTAAACTATTATCAGCAATGACCTTAAACAGCCCAGAGGAAAATATAATGAAAAACGGCCAAATTTTAGTTGATACTGGAGCTATGCTTTCTACTTTAAACCCCACTCTCATATTTTACTTTGAAATCTACATTAAACTCTAACCCTAACTGTAAACATAATTACCTAACCCTTTAACACCCTACCCCTAGCCCTAACCAGAGCTGTGCTTTCTACTCTAAATCCCACCCTCAAAGAACAACAGGTCCCTCTGAGTAAAGAGGATGTTTCCATAGTGGGAGTACCTAATACAGTTCAGAGAGAATTTTTATCTCAACCAAGATTCCTTTCTGCTATGCAGTATAGCCCCAGTTAATCTATTCAGTAGAGATCTCTTTTCTAACTTCAAAGGGCCAGTACATTTTGCCTCCAGTGGAGATCTCACCTTAAAATTTCCTGATCAACGTGAACCTGATCAGTTATGTTCCTTACAATCTGTCCTGGACCTAAAAGCGGAAGTTCAACAAAAGTTCCCTTATTGGATGGAGATGCCTGCAAATTTGGGGGCTACTTCTGACAGTGTTAACATGAGAAGAATAAAAAAATGCAAACCTATAAAGATTCAGATAGATGTAGCTAAACCTCTCCCTAGGTTTCCTCAACAGCTATTAAAGCCTGCGGTCATACAAGGTCCCATAGCTATTGTAGAAGACCTAATTGCCCAGGAGGTAATCATTCCTGTACTCGTCCCTGCAGCATGCCAATCTTGCCTGGTTGGAAACCTGGCAGGATGGCGATTTGTCCAGGACTTGGGAGCTGTTAATAAAAAGAGTTTTCCCCTGTTTTCCTGTTGTTCCAAACCTAGCCACCCTTGTGTCACAAGCTTCAACTGACTTGAAATGGTTTACAGTTGGAGACCTTTGTTCACCTTTTTTCAGCATCCCGGAGACCCAACAGCCAATATCTACATGCCTTTACTTGGAACAATCAACAATATACCTGCACTTTTATGCCTCAAGGGTTCACTGGGACTCCTTCTTTTTTCCGAGGAACCAAGTACTTCACCAAGATTTAAGTACCCTCTAGTTCCCTGAGAAATCAGCCTTTTTACCATATGGAGATAACCTCCTGCTGTACTCAGCTACTGTAAAGATTCCATAAGGCATTCATAAGAGATTCCATTTATTTGCTGTAACAGTTAGCTGAGAAAGAACACAAAGGAAAAATTACAATTATCCGTAGACGCTGTTCATTACCTAGGACGTAATCTAAGCACTGAAGTAATTCAGCTATCTCCAGAGAGAATTAGGCTGATACAGGAACTTCCTAGACTCACAACTAAGTGCTAGCATTGTGGATTTCTAGGTTTAGCTGGTTATTGCAAGCTCTAGGTTCCAAATTTTTCTGTTACCTCTTCCACTCTATGAACTTATTAAAGATTTAGTTCCTGAATCCTTTGCTTGGGAAGATAAACATAAGCAGGTTTTTATAAGGCTAAAACAAGCACTGCAAGAGCTGCCTGCCTTAGGGTTACCCAAATGATCAGGTTCAGGTTGATCCGGAAACTTTTTTTTTTTTTTTTTTTTTTTTTGCGGTACGCAGGCCTCTCACTGTTGTGGCCTCTCCCGTTGCGGAGCACAGGCTCCGGACACGCAGGCTCAGCGGCCATGGCTCACGGGCCCAGCCGCCCTGCGGCATGTGGGATCTTCCCGGACCGGGGCACGAACCCGTGTCCCCTGCATCGGCAGGTGAACTGTCAACCACTGCGCCACCAGGGAAGCCCGATCCGGATACTTTAAGGTGAGATCTCCACTGGAGGCAAAGTATATTAGCCCTTTTAAGTTCGAAAAGAGATCTCTACTTAATAGATTAACTTTAGGTTATTCAAAACCTTTTCCTTTATTTGTGCATGAAAAGCATAATCAGGCCACGCAGAACTGTGTGAGCATGGTAGTAAACATAGGCCTATTGCCTGTTGTAGCATACAACTTGATTCAGTTGCTTTTGCCTGTCTCAGGTGTCTTAAGGTTATAGCCACAACTGCAAATTTAGTGGAAGCCTTGGCAGATTTGACTCTAGAAAATGAAGTTTATTTGCAAACTCCACACCTTGTCCACAGTCTTCTTAACGCTGAATTGACAACATTTCTCTGCAAGTATCCCTAGATGAACTTCCTGTGAAATCCTGCTTTCACCACCTCATCTTTAAACGTCACAACGTTCTCAATCCTGCTACACTACTCCCTCTGTCTCACAAAGGTGAGGGCCGTGACTGCCAGGTAACAGTGTCCCATGGGGATTCCCTGGTAGTCCATTGGTTAGGACTCCGAGCTTCCACTGCAGGGAGCGCGGGTTGGATCTCTGGTCGAGGAACTAAGATCCCACGAGCCACATGGCGCGGCCCAAAACAAAAACAAAACAAACAGAAAACAGTGTCCCACTTTGTGACACCGTGTCCTGAGTAAAGATGTTACCGAGTCCAAGCTTGCTCTGCTTGCCGCACGACAGGCCATAAATCGGAGATGAGGTGTTGAGGCAAGGAATAGGACTTTATTCAGAAAGCCAGCAGACCGAGAAGATGGCAGAGTAAAGTCTCAAAATAACCATCTTATCGGGGTTTGGGTGCCAGTTTCTTTTATAATACAGAGATGGGGAGGAGATGAGGAGGTAAAGTAAGAAGGCCATAAGTTTTGCGAATAGCCCCTGGAATGGCCAGCCTCGGGGAGGAGATGTGTTAATTTCTTCTTAATTGTAGCCATCCACAGGTGGACGGAGTCCATATGTTTCCCTGAACAAAGGCACTTTGGTTTAACATTCAGACAGAGGGACAGGGTTCCCCGAGGCAGGCCATTATGTACAGGAACAGACAGTATCCTTTTAGTGAACAAAAGCAGCAGAAGGCAAGGGTTAGAGTAAAAGGAACAGATCCCATGTGGAGTCCGATTTGGCTCTTCCCTGTTACAGTTCCTACTGTCAATGTCCATCCCACAGTCTTGTGGATGAAAGGGGGTGACGGCCCTTCTATTGCGTCATCAGGTGGATCTTTCCGGGAGTGTCCACCATTGGTGCCAGTGTTCCAAACGTTGGGTTTTTGGTTTTTTTGTTCCTCTCTGGAAAGTGTCTCCTTTACACCTGTAGCCTTAAAAAAATATTCTCAGCCTAAAAGTTGAGAGTTACGATCTCTTTGATGGGAATTTTGAGGGCTTCAAGCCTGGGAGGCAGCATCTCCAGTTAAGGAATTCAGCGCTTTTCCATGGACGGGAAGATGCAAGAGTCTGGGCTCACCGAAATCAGTCATTTGATGTGTGCCTCAGCTCTCCGGGGCCTGTATCCTATATTCTCATACCCTGAGTTTCGTCAGGGCTCACCGGCTCACGTTGGGGGCTGCAGTCGCTAATGACTGATGTGTCAGGAAATATTCCATTTCTCAGATCCTCTCCTCTTGGTCAGGATTTTGACCCATATTTGGGAGACGTTTCAGGATCAAATTTTGTCCCCCGGCGCTGGGAGGCTTATCCCAGGTCAGGGGAGAATTCTTGATATGCCACTCCAGGTGCTAGTTTTTGGATTAGGCCCTACTGATAATTAAAGATCTTCTGGATCCTCTATCTAATTATGATCCAGGAGACATTTTCCCTTGTTGCTTCCTCCTGTACCTAGAATCACACTATTACAATTATTTCATGTTATAAATATGGTCTACTTCCTCAAGATGTTTAGCCATTGAAGTATTGTTGGAGGCCTGGTTCCATACTGGGTACTGTAAGAGACACCAATCTTATAAAGTAGACAGGATATAAGTAATGCAGCTAGTAACGTTAACAAAGACACAGTACAGCAGGGAGACACAAAGAGCAAACAATCTGGAAACAAAGAACAATGATCAGTATAACTACTTGTAATCCAATTGCAATAGCGAGCGACCAGAGGTACCATAACTGATTTAGTGAGCCATCCGCTGTTTCAGTGTACCAGCAGTGCGGACTTAGACGTGCACGGCTTAATCTTTGAGACAAGCATATGCTACTGGCAGGATCACCCAGGTAGAGAGAAAAAGATAAATGTTTCAATTTTGCTTACAAGGGTATAACTTAACAAATGACTGTAAATCATAATGAGTTTAAGGGGAGCGTTTTGCTTACACCTGGAAAACACAGATTGAAAACAGTCATTTTTCAGATAGAAACCATAAAAATTATAACCATAATTATAACCAAAATTATAACCATAATTATAACCCTTTTACCCAGGCATGTGCAACTAATCGTTTTTGTTAACAGCTTTATGAAGCCATCAGGTTTCCCATTAGAATTCTTCAAGTTCTTACCCAGTTCACCTTTATGGTTTGAAAATCAGAAACTTGTATTTATGCAAAGGTCCTTTCTATAAACCTTCTTGAAGAGGAAGCATTTTTGCAAAGGCATCAGAGTGAAACCATGACTGTGTACAATGGTGAAAGACTTAAGAAGGCACGTTTCAATCTGATTACAGTGCAATTGAGAAAGTAACGTGGTTACTGCGGTGACATGCAACACTTTCAGATAATAAAGAGAATTCTGACTGGTAACATTTTACCAGGACATACCAAATTTTAGGAACTCCATATAATCTGTAGAATACCTGTGTCATTTGGCATACAATAGAACCTAAGAAGATTTATTGCTTATTTGACAACACTTCCCGTGTCATTCAACCTAATTAGTTAATATCTCTGGGGTGTTTCAGGGGCTCTTTGAAGCACCCCCAAAGTTAGCTAGAGGTCAAAGGAACTTCATTATAATTTGATTTGGGACGTTTTGTCAAAAAAATAAGAAAAGGGTTTAAAACAGTCAGATAGGATCCCATGTCACTGTGAAACAATAGTTATTCACTTAGCCAAAGTAACAATAAAAGATTTCAAAGGCAAGTACAGAACAGATCTCTTAAAAGGTAGAAAAACTTAAAATCTGGTATCAAAGGCAGTCCAAAATCTTAAGAAACCTTGTCTTCTTAACAGAGAGAAAAGCGAAATTCAAGTTGTGCACCAGCTTACTTTTAAAATGTATTTACTCAATTAAACTTATTTTAAACTTAGTCCTGACCACGTACAGAACTCTTTTTTTCAGGGTCCACTTTCCATAAACCTTCTGTCACTTACTTTAGCACAATTCTGACTTTCAAGTGGTCAAATATCTGGAGAGATTAATTTTAGATAGACCTTCCTAAAAGATAAGTATTTTAAAAAGTTCACCTAAAGCTCTTAACTCATTTGCATTTTCTTTCCTTAAAAGTTTCTTCACATCAAGTTATTTCCTTGCTGACAAATTTGCAACAGATATAACAAGATTTTATTTAGCTTATATTAAACCTAGGCACACTAAAAGTATTATACTTAATGTTGATGACTCTAACAGCATGTCTATATTAATTAGATCAACAAACGAACGTTAATACCAGGTCTTAATTAATACTGAATATTTCCCAGTTCACATGAACCTGAAGCTCATTTAGCTCAGTTTCTCTTGTATTTAGAATAGTTTGGTGTGTAAGTGCTTACTTTTCTTTAAGCCAATTAAATAGAGCTCATCCACAAATCAACCTCAGCAAT
The DNA here is from genome assembly GCF_025265405.1 of Mesoplodon densirostris. Taxonomy (NCBI): domain Eukaryota; kingdom Metazoa; phylum Chordata; class Mammalia; order Artiodactyla; family Ziphiidae; genus Mesoplodon; species Mesoplodon densirostris. The sequence goes on from NC_082667.1 coordinate 87,195,296, forward strand.
GTTATCCAAAGACAAAGACACATACAAGGACACAAACATACAGAGACGTCATGGTTGTCATTTCAGAATTTCAGCACCGAGTCAGGTACAGCCATGTGAAGCCCACCAGTTTACAAAAAGAGGTTGGATTCAAATTAGGTTTCTGGCAGATGGAACAAATCCAACTCACTTGTCTAGATGGCTGAATTTTTACAGAAAAGACACTTAGGTTTTTTATTTATCCTTGATAAGTCAGTTTCTAAATTACTTTACCCTCTTTCAAAAAGGTGCATTTTAGAAAGATGGCAGAGATGAGAGTTCCTGAGAAGACCAGAAAGGACATTTGCATCTCAAAGATACAGGCAAGTTTTTCCTAGGATGACTTTGTTTCCCTTTTGTTTGATATTTACAAGCCTCTTAAGATAAACAGGGAGGGTTTGGGGAGTGGTATCTATTGGAGAGTCAATCAACTCATTCCCCACTGTCAAAGTTCCCCGGGGCTCCTGTGGGGAAATTAGAATCGGACGCCTCAAGGCCAAGGGAGTCCCCTGGCCTCTTACAGGATGTCCGCACAAGGGAACTTGCCCTGCTGTGGATGTGGCTCCCAGTCCAAATTGGGTGGCTTGTGGAGTCTTAGATGGTGATACTAAATCAGGCTCCTGTCCTCTGGGGGTTAACACAGAAACTTCTATTTGATCCCCGTGGGTAGGGGAAACAGGAGGTGGTGAATATGATGGCGGCATGGGGGGAGGGTGGGCAGGTGGAACAACTGCCGGTGCAGCTTGCTGTTTTGCAAAACACTTCTAACTGCGAGATCCTATAAAAATTGAGTGAGAGGGCCTCCCTGGTGGCGCAGTGGTTGAGAGTCCGCCTGCCGATGCAGGGGATGCGGGTTCGTGCCCCGGTCTGGGAGGATCCCACATGCCGCGGAGCGGCTGGGCCCGTGAGCCATGGCCGCTGGGCCTGCGCATCCGGAGCCTGTGCTCCGCAACGGGAGAGGCCACAACAGTGAGAGGCCCGCATACCGCAAAAAGAAAAAAAAAAAAAAATTGAGTGAGCCATTTAGGGGCTACCGCCCTTGTGATCCTATATTTTGGGTCCACACCCTATTATAATAGTATACATGTCTTTCTTAGTCATAGGCTCAGGGCTATGTTACACCCATTTATCTACTATAGGCCCCAAAGGGCTCTCCTTCAGGGTTGATGGAGTATTTCCCATTTTGTACACCCAAACGCAAAAGATGCAAACAAATTCTGGCATCAGTGCACACAAAACCAAGACCCAAACCAAGGAACCAGTTCCCAAATCGGTTCTGAGGGGGTGTAGTGGTGTAGAGAGCAGCCGTCTGGTGCAGAAGCCCACAGGCAGCTAGGAGGAGCTGTGTTAGTCCAAAGGCTCTGGGACACATAGTCCATTCTCAGCCCAGAAGGAGCAGCCAGGGGGAACCAGTGGGAGGGCTTGACTAATTTGAGCTTTGTGCCTGCTATAAAGCTTATTGTTTAGCTCTTGGCCAGTAAACTATGGAGGGTTTGTACGTGGCTGCATAAATGGGTCTAAGAATGATGGACAAGTGTGGTATTCGTTGGCTCCAAAGTGTGGAGAGACCTAAGTAAGATGTGTTGGGCTTGCTATAGTGTGTTGGGGGGCTGAATAGTTAACAGCTGAGGTTTAGCTGCAAAAGGAATTTCCTGGCTTTTAGAGGATCAGTTAATGCCCAGAAATTTAATAGTTGTGGACAGCCCTTGAATTTTATGTGGGGCAATAAATAGCCCACCTGTATGTTATAGATGGGTCACCAACCATGTTAGGGCCTTGTGCACCAGTCTCCTGAGGGGCTGTGGATTAGAACCTCAGTATAGTGCCAGACGGTGCAAGGGGACCCCAGGTCTTGCCAGCAAAGACTGTGGGCAATAGCTGGGCTGTTAAGATAGCCAGTAGGCAGACAGGTTAAAACATACTGGGTGCCTCCTGAAGTAAAAGTAGACTGCAGCTGGGACTCCTTAATAACTGGTACTGAATAGAACATAATAGCTAGATTGTCACAGCAAAGTAATTCCCTGGAGCCCTTTGGATATCCTTAATGAACTGGACAATGTTGGAAATGGGAGCCTTAATAGTGGGGATCAGCATTTGTATTTCAGTAGTTGATTATAAGTCACCACTCATTAATAGCAGGCTTTAATAGGAGCCAAATGGGGAAATTGAAAAGGAGAAATGGTGTGTTTAATGACTTCTTTTCATAAATTCTGAATTATGGGCTGCAATCCCACAGCCCCCTGTCATACATGTTATTGGGGGATATTTACTGTCTTAGGTGGCAGTCTTATGGGCTCCCAGTTTCAGCTTCCACCAGGAAGGCCAGGAATTTGGGTTTGTTCCAGATGGCGTTGCAGTACATCAAGGCATCCATAGCTGTAACGGGAAAGGGTAGGGCCAAAGGGGCTACCACCACTAAAAGATTTTTAATAAAGATTGTTTCAATAGTGACATTCAATGGAAGTTGAATGCTTTCTACTCCCCTGACTACTATGCCTTGTAATCTAAAGTGTGGCCCTTGCTTATAATTGGAGGGGTTCCCAGGAGGCACTGTAATTTGAGCTCCCGTTGTCCATGAGAGCCATAAGAAGATTTGTTTATGTGTGTCCCAAGGAAAATTAGAGAAGTATATGGGCAAGTGTCCCAGAGAAGGGCCACGCTCCAGGGATCTGCCAGGTCCCTAAGGCAGAGGCGTTGGCAGAGGTCAGGGTAGAGGATTCGGAGAGGTGACAGCTACCCATCACTCCAGTCTCCTGAAGAGTCTGCAGCGCCTGAGCAAAAATTTCTAACTTGTGCTTGGGCGGTCTCAAGTTGACATCATTAGGGACCCCCGATCTCCAGAGCTGCCAATACAGGGAGGTCTGTTAGTCATCTCATGAAGGATGGAGCTGTGTGATGGCACCACCCCTTGGTGGAGATCAGTAAGGGTCCCAGAAGTCCCTATATCCCTTAAGGGTCCTCTGCTGGGTTCCTGGCCAGTGGGGCAGCGGGGCCCATGTGCCTTTACTGGCAAGCGAGATTTGGGGCTTCCGAAAACTTATCTTTTTCGTATCCAGCTACAACATGGATGCAGTCCCATGCCTGTTGGACTGTATCTGACGTTTCTTTGAATCGTAACTGCATGGCTTTAGAATTAGGGGGAGCACCCTTCTCCCCCTTCCCTTGGACAAATGTTTTCTAGAAAAATTTGCATTTCAACCATGGTATAGTTACATGTCTCTGTTTCTTGTTCATGCTGGTCATCTGATGTTTTGGTGCAATGGATGGTGACAGGGAGCACCTGGAATGGAGTTTCCTCTTCCTGACTCCTATGCTGCCACTTCCTGTTTAGGGTGTCCCAGTCAGCCTCGGTGGGGTCAAGGGATGATTTGCAACAGCAGCAAGAAATGCAGCAACATAGGAGACACTTACCTCAGCGGCATTTGCCTGTTCAGGGTACCGTGATGCCCCTGGTACAGCTGCCTCTATCATCGGTTAGGGCTGTGTGGGGAACTCTTGGATGTATGTTTAGGGCATAGGATGGTTTGGGGTAATAGTAAAGCTGTGTAGAGACTGTGTATGTGTGATCTGGGGAGAGATGAGGGGCATGAGTGCCTTTGTGAGTGTACGGTTGGTGTAGCATGGTGTGGCTGGGTGGTGGGCTGCTTCTGGGTGTTTTGAGGCTATGTGTGCAGGCATTTGAGAAGAGGTAGGGGTATGCATTTTAATGCTTTGTGTGTTGGATCTGTGTGTACTCAGAGTGCAGGGGTTATACACGTGCTCATCCTGTAGGGTAAGAGTTCAGGGAGTGTATTTTTGATGTGGAGGAATTTGCAGAGATTGGGGTTGTCAGTGTAAATTGGGGCTGCTAGCTGTGTGTGTATCATCAGGGGATGTGACAGAGGCTGTTTATAGTATCTCAAGAGGGAGATGGGTGTATGTTTGTATCGGGGGTGTGAGGTCATGATGTGTTCTGGGGGGAGTATATAGGAGAAGGTTGGAAACATTGTGTCTCTCTGATGGTATTTTGTGTTTGTCTCAGCTTCTGAGGCATTGTACATACGTGGATGTTGACAGCTGTGTGCGGACTGTATGTGTTCTATTTGGATTTGGGGGGTTGTGTCTTATATTAAGAAGTATGTGAGTTTGGTTTGAATATATCTGGCTATTGTTGAAGGGTTTGTGTGTTTGCATTGAGGGGTTATATGGGGTTGGGTGGATTTTTGTGGGGTATGAGGATTTAGGTGTTTGATTATCAGGGGCCGTTGGGGGTGTGATTTTGTATTCAAGACTATGGCTGTGATTTTATTGGGGTTTGTAGTGCATGTATATTGGAGCAGGAGGGTTCTGGGCACACAGTCAGGCATTTGCTTATAAGTAGGGAGTTTGTGTGTTTGAGGATGTTTGCAGCTCTGTGGGGCTCTGTGATGGTGGCACAGGTGACTGTGGGCAGGTGGAGTGTGTGTTGGGCTGGAAGGGAAACCCGAGGGCCTGTTGGGGACTGTGAGGCGCCCATGTGAACTCCCACGTGGACTGACCTTTGTTCCTTCTGATCTTCTGTGGCTTGTCCGCATCCTGATCTTCTGTGGCATCTACTCCCCTGGAATGGTCAGCGATCCTCTGCTCATTCTTAGCCAGATGAGTCAGGAAATGTCACTTCCTCTGGCAGCTGGATGTGCCTCTTGCAAGTGAGTGGTCCTGGAGTCCAGGGTGCAGGACTGGTGGACAGATGCAGAGTGAAGCTGATTCCCCCATGAGCCCTCTCCTCAGTGAGGTGGCCAGGAGGTCAGGGCTGTATCTCCAGAAGGTCAGACCTGGCCAGTCCTCTCTAGAATGTGCTGGAGCGGCCAACTCGTTGAACGCACCCTGCCAGGAGATAAACAGACCCTGAGGACAATTCCTAAGGGAGAAGTCTATACCTACCCATCTTCCACTTTCTCCTTTGGATGACCTCTACCACAAGGTAAAAGCTAAGCCCCCTCACACGGCCTTTCTTGGCCTGGTCTTACTGAGCGGCCAGTCTCTCCCCACATCCTGGCTCACTATGGGCCCTCTGGTGATACTAGCAAGAGGGCTCCCTGCATGTCAGTTCTCACCTCCTTCCCTTGGCCCATGCTGCCCTTGCTGTTTGTCCTGCTCTTACTCTCCCAAGGCTGTTAAGTCACCCTGTCCAGGTGGGAAGGATCCACTGAAAATGCACATTTGAGTAATTACTGCATCACCTGAGTCTCTAGCATGTACCAGGCACTATGACGCTTGCCAAATCCCTAAAAACCCCACAAAGCGGATATGCTATTAGTTGAACTTTGCAGGTGATGAAGCTGAGGTTCAGAGGTGAGCAACCATGACCAAGTACCCTGTATGTACCAGAATATCAATCAGACTGGTCAACGTATCCAATAAAGCCAAACATTAGTCTGATCAGTACGCCTAGATGCAAGGCTGTAAAGGCGCAAAATATGTCCCAGCACGAGAAAGAGCAGTGCCAAGTACCCCAGCAAAGAAGCAGTGTTCATATCTTGCTTTCTTAATCGAAATAACTGCACATCAGCCCACAATTTCCTACTCTGTTAATAGGAGAAAAATACCAATGTGCGTTGTCCTGTAAAACTACCTTAAAAGAATATGTATGATCCCGAGTGCTTTAGTAATGACCCCAAATCACCATCATGAAGTTGGGATACTTCTTAAAACACTGCAAGTCTTACACACTGGCATATAGAATCTGTAAAGTCAGTTCTTTGGGTAATGATGGTAGATAGAAGTGGCCCAGAAGGACAGAAGACAGAAAATAGAGCAGAAACTATTTGTCCAGAGGTGACAATGGGTCATAGCCAAGGTTCAAGCATTACGAGGGAGGTGGTGAAAATAGTAATGGGCATAGAGTGTAATAAGTCAAGGATATCTAATGTAGTTTCTAATGAATGTTTGTGAAAGACATATAACTAAAAAGATAATAGGCTGGGAGGTGAAATAATACAAATCATTTGATATATTTTTTACAAGGATAAAAGAAGATAGAAATGAACATTAAAGAAGTAGGTCTTTAGAAATAGAAATAGAATATAGAAAAACTATAAGATGCTTAATAACCTCACAATATGATGAGGCAACTTAGATTTATTTTGTTTAAATAAATTGGTAGACTATATTTACAGTAGTTTTAAGTTTAAAGAGAATTTTTGAGCAGAGTATTGAGTTCCCATACACCCCCTCACATCTATTCCCCAAACCACACTTTCCCCTATTATTAACATCTTGCATTAGCGTGGGGCATTTTTTTACAATTGATGAGCCAATGTTCATACATTATTATTAACTAATATCCATAGTTTACATTACAGTTTACTCTGTTGTATATCCTATGGGTTTTGATGAATGTATGACAAGCATTGACCATTACAGTATCATACAGAATAGGTTAAGTGCCCTCCGTTTTCCAGGATGTCCTATAGCTGAAATCATACAGCATGTATCCATTTCAGTTTGGCATCTTTCATTTAGCAATATGCGTTTAGGGTTCCTCCATGTCTCTTCCATTTAGTACTCTTATAGCTCAAGCTGCCATAACATAATACTATAGGCTTAGTGACTTTAACAACTCACAGTTCTAGAGGCTTGGAAGTCTAAGATCACGGTGCTGGCCAATTCAGTGCCTGGTGAGGGCTCTCTTGCTGGCTTGCAGACAACTGTCTTTTCACTGTGTCCTCACATGTTGGAGAGAGACAGAAAAAATTCTCTGGTTTCTTCTTATAGGGGCACTAATAGAGCCTAATCATTTAATCTAATTACCAAATACCATCACTTTCTTAGAGCTTGAATATATGAATTTTGCGGGAACAGAATTCAGTTGACAGTCTCATTCTTCTAACAGTATAAACTATGACTAATAAAGAAAGCTCATCCTTAAATTATCTCTTTTCTAGCAATACATAGATATTTACGTGCTGTTTTAAACCATTTATATTTTTTATTTTTACATCTTTATTGGAATATAATTGCTTTACAATGGTGTGTTAGTTTCTGATTTATAACAAAGCGAATCGGTCATACATATACATATGTTCCCATATCTCTTCCCTCTTGCGTCTCCCTCCCTCCCACCCTCCCTATCCCACCCCTCTAGGTGGTCACAGAGCACCGAGCTGACCTCTCTGTGCCACGTGGCTGCTTCCCACTAGCTCTCTATTTGACGTTTGGTCGTGGATATGTGTCCAGGCCACTTTCTCGCTTTGTCACAGCTTCCCCTCCCCTTCCCCATATCCTCAAGTCCATTCTCGAGTAGGTCTGTGTCTTTATTCCTGTCTTACCCCTAGGTTCTTCATGACATTTTTTTTACATATTAATTGGAGTATAATTGCTTTACAATGGTGTGTTCGTTTCTGCTTTATAACAAAGTGAATCAGTTATACATATACATATGTTCCCATATCTCTTCCCTCTTGCGTCTCCCTACCTCCCACCCTCCCTATCCCACCCCTCCAGGTGGTCACAAAGCACCAAGCTGATCTCCCTGTGCTATGCGGCTGCTTCCCACTAGCTAGCGACCTTATATTTGGTAGTGTATCACAGCTTACCCTTCCCCCTCCCCATATCCTCAAGTCCATTCTCTAGTAGGTCTGTGTCTTTTTTTTTTTTTTTTTTTTTTTTGCGGTATGCGGAACTCTCACTGTTGTGGCCTCTCGTGTTGCTGAGCACAGGCTCCGGATGCACAGGTGCAGCCGCCATGGCTCACGGGCACAGCCACTCCGCGGCATGTGGGATCTTCCTAGACCGGGGCACGAACCCGTGTCCCCTGCATTGGCAGGCAGACTCTCAACCACTGCACCACCAGGGAAGCCCCAGGTCTGTGTCTTTATTCCTGTCTTACCCCTAGGTTCTTCATCACATTTTTTTTCTTAAATTCCATATATATGTATTAGCATACGGTATTTGTCTTTCTCTTTCTGACTTACTTCACTCTGTATGACAGACTCTCGGTCTATCCACCTCATTACAAATAGCTCAGTTTCGTTTCTTTTTATGGCTGAGTAACATTCCATTGTATATATGTGCCACATCTTCTTTATCCACTCATCTGATGATGGACACTTAGGTTGTTTCCATCTCCGGGCTATTGTAAATAGAGCTGCAATGAACATTTTGGTACATCACTCTTTTTGAATTATGGTTTTCGCCGGGTATATGCCCAATAGTGGGATTGCTGGGTCATATGGTAGTTCTATTTGTAGTTTTTTAAGGAACCTCCATACAGTTCTCCATAGTGGCTGTACCAATTCACATTCCCACCAGCAGTGCAAGAGTGTTCCCTTTTCTCCACACCCTCTCCAGCATTTATTGTTTCTAGATTTCTTGATGATGGCCATTCTGACTGGTGTGAGATGATCTCTCATTGTAGTTTTGAGTTGCATTTCTCTAATGATTAATGATGTTGAGCATTCTTTCATGTGTTTGTTGGCAGTCTGTATATCTTCTTTGGAGAAATGTCTATTTAGGTCTTCTGCCCATTTTTGGATTGGGTTGTTTTTTTTTTTTTTTTGTTATTGAGCTGCATGAGCTGCGTATAAATTTTGGAGATTAATCCTTTGTCCGTTGCTCCATTTGCAAATATTTTCTCCCATTCTGTGGGTTGTCTTTTGGTCTTGTTTATGGTTTCCTTTGCTGTGCAAAAGCTTTGAAGTTTCATTAGGTCCCATTTGTTTATTTTTGTTTTGACTTCCATTTCTCTAGGAGGTGGGTCAAAAAGGATCTTGCTGTGATTTATGTCATGGAGTGTTCTGCCTATGTTTTCCTCTAAGAGTTTGATAGTTTCTGGCCTTACATTTAGATCTTTAATCCATTTTGAGCTTATTATTGTGTATGGTGTTAGGGAGTGATCGAATCTCAAACTTTTACATGTCCCTGTCCAGTTTTCCCAGCACCACTTATTGAAGAGGCTGTCCTTTCTCCACTGTACATTCCTGCCTCCTTTATCAAAGATAAGGTGACCATATGTGCATGGGTTTATCTCTGGGCTTTCTATCCTGTTCCATTGATCTATCTTTCTGTTTTTGTGCCAGTACCATACTGTCTTGATTACTGTAGCTTTGTAGTATAGTCTGAAGTCAGGGAGCCTGATTCCTCCAGCTCCGTTTTACGTTCTCAAGATTGCTTTGGCTATTCGGGGTCTTTTGTGTTTCCATACAAATTGTGATATTTGTTGCTCTAGTTTTGTGAAGAATGCCAGTGGTAGTTTGATAGGGATTGCATTGAATCTGTAGATTGCTTTGGGTAGTAGAGTCATTTTCACAATGTTGATTCTTGCCATCCAAGAACATGGTGTATCTCTCCATCTATTTGTATCATCTTTAATTTCTTTCATCAGTGTCTTATAATTTTCTGCATACAGTTCTTTTGTCTCCTTAGGTAGGTTTATTCCTAGAAATTTTACTCTTTTTGTTGCAGTGGTAAATGGGAGTGTTTTCTTGATTTCACTTTCAGATTTTTCATCATTAGTGTATAGGAAGGCCAGAGATTTCTGTGCATTAATTTTGTATCCTGCTACTTTACCAAATTCATTGATTAGCTCTAGTAGTTTTCTGGTAGCATCTTTAGGATTCTCTATGTATAGTATCATGTCATCTGCAAACAGTGACAGCTTTACTTCTTCTTTTCCAATTTGGATTCCTTTTATTTCCTTTTCTTCTCTGATTACTGTGGCTAAAACTTTCAAATCTATGTTGAATAAGATTGGTGAGAGTGGGCAACCTTGTTTTGTTCCTGATCTTAGTGGAAATGGTTTCAGTTTTTCACCATTGAGGACGATGCTGGCTGTGGGTTTGTCATATATGGCCTTTATTATGTTGAGGAAAGTTCCCTCTATGCCTACTTTCTGCAGGGTTTTTATCATAAATGGGTGTTGAATTTTGTCAAAAGCTTTCTCTGCATCTATTGAGATGATCATATGGTTTTTCTCCTTCCATTTGTTAATATGGTGTATCACGTTGATTGATTTGCGTATATTGAAGAATGCTTGCATTCCTGGAATAAACCCCACTTGATCATGGTGTATGATCCTTTTAATGTGCTGTTGGATTCTGTTTGCTAGTATTTTGTTGAGGATTTTTGCATCTATGTTCATCAGTGTTATTGGCCTGTAGTTTTCTTTCTTTGTGACATCCTTGTCTGGTTTTGGTATCAGGGTGATGGTGGCCTTGTAGAATGAGTTTGGGAGTGTTCCTCCCTCTGCTATATTTTGGAAGAGTTTGAGAAGGATAGGTGTTAGCTCTTCTCTAAATGTTTGATAGAATTCACCTGTGAAGCCATCTGGTCCTGGGTTTTTGTTTGTTGGAAGATTTTTAATCACAGTTTCAATTTCAGTGCTTGTGATTGGTCTGTTCATATTTTCTATTTCTTCCTGAGTCAGTCTTGGCAGGTTGTGCATTTCTAAGAATTTGTCCATTTCTTCCAGGTTGTACATTTTATTGGCATAGAGTTGCTTGTAGTAATCTCTCCTGACCTTTGGTATTTCTGCAGTGTCAGTGGTTACTTTTCCTTTTTCATTTCTAATTCTATTGATTTGAGTCTTCTCCCTTTTTTTCTTGATGAGTCTGGCTAATGGTTTATCAATTTTGTTTATCTTCTCAAAGAACCAGCTTTTAGTTTTATTGATCTTTGCTATCGTTTCCTTCATTTCTTTTTCATTTATTTCTGATCTGATTTTTATGATTTCTTTCCTTCTGCTAACTTTGGGGTTTTTTTGTTGTTCTTCTTCTTCTTTCTCTAATTGCTTTAGGAGCACGTTTGGGATGTTTATTCGACATGTTTCCTGTTTCTTAAGGTGGGATTGTATTGCTATAAACTTCCCTCTTAGAAATGCTTTTGCTGCCTCTCCTAGGTTTTGGGTTGTGGTGTCTCCATTGTCATTTGTTTCTAGGTATTTTTTGATTTCCTCTTTGATTTCTTCAGTGATCACTTCGTTATTAAGTAGTGTATTGTTTAGCCTCCATGTGTTTGTATTTTTTACAGATCTTTTCCTGTAATTGGTATCTAGTCTCATAGCGTTGTGGTCAGAAAAGATACTTGATACAATTTCAATTTTCTTAAATTTACCAAGGCTTGATTTTTGACCCAAGATGTGATCTATCCTGGAGAATGTTCCATGAGCACTTGAGAAAAATGTGTCTTCTGTTGTTTTTGGATGGAATGTCCTATAAATATCAGTTAAGTCCATCTTGTTTAATATATCATTTAAAGCTTGTGTTTCCTTATTTATTTTCATTTTGGATGATCTGTCCATTGGTGAAAGTGGGGTGTTAAAGTTCCCTACTATGAATGTGCTACTGTCGATTTCCCCTTTTATGGCTGTTAGTATTTGCCTTATGTATTGAGGTGCTCCTATATTGGGTGCCTAAATATTTACAATTGTTATATCTCCTTGTTGGATCTATCCCTTGATCATTAGGTAGTGTCCTTCTTTGTGTCTTCTAATAGTCTTTATTTTAAAGTCTATTTTGACTGATATGAGAACTGCTACTCCAGCTTTCTTTTGGTTTCCATTTGCATGGAATATCTTTTTCCATCCCCTTACTTTCAGTCTGTATGTGTCTCTAGGTCTGAAGTGGGTCTCTTGTAGACATCATATATTTGGGTCTTGTTTTTGTATCCATTCAGCCAATCTGTGTCTTCTGGTGGGAGCATTTAGTCCATTTACATTTAAGGTAATTATCGATATGTGTGTTCCTATTCCCATTTTCTTAATTGTTTTGGGTTCGTTATTGTAGTTCTTTTCCTTCTCTTGTGTTTCTTGCCTAGAGAAATTCCTTTAGCATCTGTTGTAAAGCTGGTTTGGTGGTGCTGAATCCTCTCAGCCTTTGCTTGTCTGTAAAGGTTTTAATTTCTCCATCAAATCTGAATGAGCTCCTTGCTGGGTAGAGTAATCTTGGTTGTAGGTTTTTCTCCTTCATCATTTTAAATATGTCCTGCCAGTCCCCTCTTGCTTGCAGAGTTTCTGCTGAAAGATCAGCTGTTAACGTTATGGGGATTCCCTTGTGTGTTATTTGTTGTTTTTCCCTTGCTGCTTTTAATATGTTTTCTTTGTATTTAATTTTTGACAGTTTGATTAATATGTGTCTTGACGTGTTTCTCCTTGGATTTATCCTGTATGGGATGCTCTGTGCTTCCTGGACTTGATTAACTATTTCCTTTCCCATATTAGGGAAGTTTTCAACTATAATCTCTTCAAATATTTCCTCAGTCCCTTTCTTTTTCTCTTCTTCTTCTGGAACCCCTATAATTTGAATGTTGGTGAGTTTAATGTTGTCCCAGGGGTCTCTGAGACTGTCCTCAGTTCTTTTCATTCTTTTTTCTTTCTTCTGCTCTGCAGTAGTTATTTCCACTATTTTATCTTCCAGGTCACTTATCCGTTCTTCTGCCTCAGTTATTCTGCTATTGATCCAATGTAGAGTATTTTTAATTTCACTTATTGTGTTGTTCAAAAAGAGGAGAAGAGGAGAAAATCATAAATCTTGCTCTCAAAGTCCACCTCCTCAAGTTGGGATGATTCCTTGTCTATTCATGTATTCCACAGATGCAGGGTACAAGTTGATTGTGGAGCTTTAATCCGCTGCTTCTGAGGCTGCTGGGAGGGATTTTCCTTTCTCTTCTTTGTTCGCACAGCTCCCGGGGCTCAGCTTTGGATTTGGCCCCACCTCTGCATGTAGGTCACCGGAGGGCGTCTGTTCTTCGCTCAGACAGGACGGGGTTAAAGGAACAGCTGCTTCGGGGACTCTGACTCACTCAGGCCTGGGGGAGGGAGGGGTACGGAGTGCGGGGCGAGCCTGCGGCGGCAGAGGCCGGCGTGATGTTGCACCAGCCCGAGGTGTGCCGTGCACTCTCCCGGGGAAGCCGTCCCTGGATCCCGGGACCCCGGCAGTGGCGGGCTGCACAGTCTCCCCGGAAAGGGGGCATGGACAGTGACCTGCGCTCGCACACAGGCCTCTTGGCGGTGGCAGCAGCAGCCCCAGCATCCCACGCCCGCCTCTGGGGTCCGCGCTTTTAGCCGCGGCTCGCGCCCGTCTCTGCAGCTCCTTTAAGCAGCGCTCTTAGTCCCCTCTCCTCGCGCACCAGGAAACAAAGAGGGAAGAAAAAGTCTCTTGCCTCTTCGGCAGGTCCAGACTTTTTCCCGGACTCCCTCCTGGCCAGCCGTGGTGCACTTACCCCTTCAGGCTGTGTTCAGGCCGCCAACCCCAGTCCTCTCCCTGTGCTCCCGACAGAAACCCGAAACCCGAGCCTCAGCTCACAGCCCCGCCCGCGCCGGTGGCCGAGCAGACAAGCCTCCCGGGCTGGTGAGTGCTGGTCGGCACCCATCCTCTGTGCGGGAATCTCTCCGCTTTGCCCTCCGCACCCCTGTTGCTGTGCTCTCCTCCGCTACTCCCAAGCTTTCCCCCTCCGCCACCCGCAGTCTCTGCCCTCGAAGGGGCTCCTAGTGTGTGGAAACCTTTCCTGCCTCACAGCTCCCTCCCACTGGTGCAGGTCCCGTCCCTATCCTTTTGTCTCTGTTTATTCTTTTTTCTTTTGCCCTACCCAGAGTGCATGGGGAGTTTCTTGCCTTTTGGGGGGTCTGAGGTCTTCTGCCAGCGTTCAGTATGTGTTCTGTAGGAGTTGTTCCACGTGTAGATGAATTTCTGGTGTATCTGTGGGGAGGAAGGTGATCTCCTCGTCTTACTCTTCCGCCATCTTCCCCCAGGCCCCTAAGAAGTTTTATTAGCAACTAATCAAGATGTTTTTTCACAAGGCTCCCGATTAGCTGTTGGTATACTAAGAGTGAATCAGAGTTAGCGTAGTTTCTGATTTCTTTTACATTGTCAATGTGGATGATCATATTTTTACTGCTGGCGGTGGCGGTGGTGGAGAGTGAGGGAATGTTCCTTTCCTGCTCCTGATGTTTCAGTCCTGTCAAGAGAGCTCGTAGGGTCCTATCAGCGCTGCTTCTTTACTGACTCTGCCCCAGGGTGATCAAGTGACTTATATAGAAAGCTTGAAAAGAATTAAGTGAGCATGCTTGCCTTGACTAATTCTGTTCTCTCCCTTGAGAGTGTGAGTGAGTGTCTTCTGTTTCTCTCATTCTGTGTATTACTAGTTAGTAAATCTGCCCCATTCTGGGGTTCAGTTACGTGATCATTTCATTCCAACTGGATTCTCAAGCCAGGGTTATCAACAGTAACAGGAATATTCGGCCCTCCATCTTTTCTCTTTTATCTTATTTCCTAATTCATTCCAAACCAAATGGAATTAAGGTATTGTACTTGCTGAAAGGTAATTAGAAGTCCCTGACACTTGGTGCATTACCTGGGAACACTGAGAAATAAAAAGAAAGGAGCAGACATTTTGGAGAGGAAAATGCCCATGTGGAAAATCTTTTGTTACTGCCAAGGAAGGTAGTCTACTGCCTTGGTCTTTAATGTATGGTGGGATGTTGAGACCTTTGACTGTTTGAAAATATTTAGGTTTGTGCAGTAAACTGCTGAAGCTTAGAAAACGTTTAATGCATGCTGTATAAATGTGCCGTGCTTGCTGGGAGACTAATAAACTTGGGGGCTGAACACAATAGAAATTTACTCTCTCACAGTTGTAGAGGCCAGAAGTGTGCTGTCAAGGTGTCAGCAAGGCTGTTCTCCCTACTGATGCTCTAGGGCAGATTCTATCCCTTGCCTCTTTCAGCTTCTGGTGGTTGCCAGCTTCCTTGGCTTGAGGCCACATCACTCAGTTTTGGTCTGTGTCTTCACATCACCCCCTTTCTGTGTCTGTATCTTCTCTTTTGTGTGTCTCAAATGTCCCTCTGCCCTTCTTGTATATTAAGCACAATTGTCATTCTATTTAGGACCCATCCAGCTAATAGAGGATGGAAATCCCATCTCAAGATCTTTAATGATATTTGCAAAACCTTTTTTTTTTCAAATGAGGTAACAGTCAAGGATTAGGATATGGATATATCCTTTTGGGGGCCACCATCCAACCCACTACACCAGCCATAAGATACTTTGATTTTGGCTGATGGCTGCAGCTTATGGTGTGGGAGAGTGGCTGTTTCTTTCGAGCCACTTAAGTAAAGGTCTGATATAAAGAAAAGGGGCATTAGGGAGTTGCAGGTGACTGAGCAATACCTGGAACGGAATGAATAAGGCACCTGGAGGGTCTTTAGTATACAGAGACCTTTACCTGGCACTTGACTTGAGAGTGTGCAGGAGTTTACAGGGCAGGAAAGTCTCAGGCAGCCGTCCACCTTGCCTTACTTTTCAGGTACAGTTTTTCCCAAGCAGGCTTGACTGAGACAAAGACTCAATTGTAAGGAAAACATGTTTTATAGAACTTGTCGGCATTGACACATATGGTCTACCGTAGGCTCAAGTGACTCCCCTTACATGTGGACCCAAGCTGACACTGGATTTGTCAATTATGTTGGAGAAAGAAATGTTGTCCTAAAGGCAGCCGCCTTTGGTCTATGTAGTTCCATAGCAGGAGGCAGTGAAAATGGCCATGGCGGCATAGGACTGTCAAATCTACGCCTCAGACCTGGAGGTGTAATGTCACTCGACAGAACCCATAAACAGTTCAGTACTGCAGTGTAAACAACAAGGTCATCAAAGAGGAAGGATAACTCAAGAGTCCATGTGTGACAGATGCTCAGGGCTGTGCACTGCCCATGGCAAATTCATAGTGACAAATCAATGTCAAGCTAAAAGTTTCCTCCTGGTTCGAAGTTCGCAGGTCAGAAATTTCAGTTAAATGGCATAGACTAATGGACATCCTAGTGAGGCTAAAACCAAAGAGACTTTCTCTTTCTCTCAAATGCCATTGAGTTTCTGCTATGTTCTTTGGTCAAAGTCTTTACTGGATTCCGGGAACAAAAATGTGCCTAGTTTCACTCTTCTAAGAGTGGGGGATTGGCTTGCTTTTGAGATTGTTTTTAAATTTTGGGGATAGTGCTGTAAAATCAAATTGTATCTTAGTAACTCTTTAGACTCTTTAAAAGCATGGTTCATGAGAGGGTTGATAAACTGATAAAACAGCCAAGGCCCTGAGAGAGCCACACCCATGTCAGTGACAGAAGTCCAAGGTGCAGATACTGAAGGAGCCCTCAGTCCCATTCAGGCAATGAAAGCCCTGTCACTGAGAATGAACCAAATGTACATTTGGGAGGATTGTTTATGGACATTTAGGACTTTGGATTTTTAACCCACAGTAACAAAGAAACTTGATTTCAAAATTGGGATTTAATACTTTGGAACATTAATTCATAAGAGCGTGTAATGTGTGCCCTTTTAATTTGTCTGTGAAGAATTTGATACTGGCAAAGGTGTACTTACAAATTTGCAACATTTCTATGATTTCTGAATTGTATTACTGGATGCTTTTATGTATTTAATCTTAGTTTGTCATTTGACCTCATCAAACGTCTATGGTTAGCTATGTTGTGGATGGCTGGTAGAACAAAAAGTTGTTTCTGATCATTGGATATGAGTAGCCTTGGAGTTCATTTGAAGTAATGCAATTTCTCACCCATATCAGAGACTTCTGGGATGAAACTCTAAGGCATCCACCAGCAGTTCCTGGAGGCCACTCAAACGAGTAGCCCCATAAAAGTGTGAGCAGGACTGTCCTGATAAAGGTCTATTCTTTTTCCTGAAGGGAGAGCCATATTCCATTAATTATAGGCTTAAAAGCATCGTTGAGTGGGTTAAGAGATTGAAAACACCAGGGGAGCATTAGTGACAGTTTCCCTTCTCATTCCTACGGGTACCAGCATGTGAAGGGAATTTGATTAGTGTAACTTTTAACCTCCCTGCTCTTATGTTCACTGACACTGGCTAGGTGAGGTGACCTACCTGACGGGCAGAGTTGGGAAGAATAACTGGCCATGCTTTGCTAAGCTCTTCTTTCCTTCATCTTGGGAGTGAGTCTGGTGATAGAGAGACAGAAGTTCTCTGCTCCACTGTGGACATGCCCCTCTCACCTGGGTTTGCCTGGAACCAACTTGCTGCAACCAAGTGGGTAAGTCTGGATAATTCTAGAATTCAGTTGACAGACTCACTTGGCTATGTCATGAAGCCCCATTTTCCAACATGGGCTCTAACAGTAACAAGTGACATAATGTGTGGGCTCCAGTGCAAAATGAAAATATAGTGCCTCTTGTTCAAACTGCAAAGAAAAAGCCTTGTTGAAAGTATTTGCACTGGGGTGCATAGTGTCCTCCCCAAATTCATGTTCACCTGGAACCTGTGAATGTGCCCAAGTAAATTCTTTTTTCAGATAGAATCGAGATAAGATGACATCATACTAGATTAGGATGAGCCCTAAATGGGTTCTGTGGGTTGTTCTTGCTTCTCTTTTTCATACATGTCATCTTTTTCAGCAGACTGTTTGGCTAATATTGGGAAGTAACACGAGTAAGAAAGGATATGATAAGATTCCTTGGACATTCTTGTTTCTTAAAAAACAACGCTTTCTTTCTGTGTTAGAAGTAAGTTCAGATTCAAATGGAAAGCATGGCCTCCACATCTGTTAACACCTTCACTTAGTCTTGGATGTGACCAGTAGCACAGCATTCTGGTGGAACACAATAAGACTCCAAATGGGTACCAAATAAGCATGTCATGGAAAGCACACCATAAGCAGGGTGAAAACTAGATGTGAATGGGGCAGCAGGAATGGTGGCAGACACACATATTGCACACGTCTCCTCTGCTCATGCGTATATTTTATTGTCCCATAAACTTTACTTACAGAACGTAAGTTCAAAGATAAAATCATTAAGAATATTAAGACAGCAATATCAGAGCATGAAACCAAGCAAGTGTGGGGCCCTTCTGAGCATGGTTCATCTGAGACTTGATAAACTGGTAAAACAGCCAAGGCTGTGAGATACCCACACCATGTCAGTGACAGGAGTCCAAGCTACAGATATTGAAGGGGCCCTCAATACCACTCAGGCACTGAAAGCCCTGTCACTGAGAATGAACCAAAATATAAATTTAGGAGGATAATTTATGGACACTTAGGACTTTGGATTTTTAACCCGCAATAACAAGAAAACTTCATTTCAAAAGAAAGTGTGAGGTCTTCAAGTTTGCTTTCGTTATTGAGGGTCCTTTGTGGTTACATATCAATTTTGGAGTGGTTTCTTCTATTTCTGCAAAAACAGGGGATTTTGATAGGCATTGCATTAAATCTGTAGATAGCTTTGTGTAACATGGACATTTTAACAATAGTTCATGAACATGGGATGTCTTTCCATTTATTTATGTCTTCCTTAATTTCTCTCAATACTGCTGTAGTTTTCAGTGTACAAGTGTTTCATGTCTTTGGTTAAGCTTATTGCTAAGTATTTTATCCTTTTAGATGGTATTGTAAATTGAATTATTCTCCTAATTTCTTTTTCAGATTGTTCATTGTTAATGTACAGAAATGCAAGTGATGTGTGTATGTTGATTTCATATTCTGCAAACAAACTTTGCTAAGTTTATTCTAATACATTTTTTGTTCTAATAATTTTTTTGTGAAATATTTAGCACTTTCTACATCTTTTTCAATAGTTTCCCTTTCAGCCTAAATGTATCCTTAAATCTAGGGGACATTTTGACCTCCATCTTAGGCTTTCATCTTATTTCTCAACTTATTCAGTCTTAGTTATTTAGTGTTCTCCTTATTGTTTGCCACTTTGGAGAATCCAACAAAATGTTCTACTCAAGGTGAGACGTCTTTTCTCTTCCGCCTCTGAACCTGAATATCACTTATTACTTACTTCATTCTCTTAGCACTTAGCATTCGAAGTTTAACGGGTGATCTTTCTTAAAGGAGGCCAATATGCTCACCGAATTCAAGACCTCTGGTGAGTTGTGTCAAGTGTATAGGAATCATATTAACTTGTTGGCTGTTAGCACCCCTGGAAACATTTCTAAAGTGGCCTTTGACATTGATATTCAGGTATATTGAGCACCACATTAAAGAGTTTAACAGAATAAGAGTAGGCTGGTCTTTCCTAAAGCAGAGTTTATTCAAGGGTGACCTTTTAGTAACCTGCATCAGGCTCATCCGCATTGAGTCACTGAGTGCCCTCAACCCCCCTAAACTGTAAACTTTTTTTTTCTTTTTTTTTTTTTTGTGTGGTATGCGGCCCTCTCACTGTTGTGGCCTCTCCTGTTGCGGAGCACAGGCTCCAGATGCGCAGCACAGGCTCCAGACATGCAGGCTCAGCGGGCATGGCTCGCGGGCCCAGCCGCTCCATGGCATGTGGGATCCTCCCGGACCGGGGCACAAACCCGTGTCCCCTGCATCAGCAGGCAGACTCTCAACCACTGTGCCACCAGGGAAGCCCCTGTAAACTTCTTATACACAAGAATTATGTTTTATAGCTCTTGTTCCCCCTCCCTATACCTAAACATACCTGGGATAGAAGGTGCCTCTACGAACAGGTGTTGCTTTAGTTTAAACTACATTAAGTACATGTATATGTTCATTTCCCTCTGGGAAAGGAGGCTACTTTCCACAGGATTCAAATAAGCCTTTAAACTTCGTTGAACCCATAGATATATAAATAGTTGCATAACTATCCTCCCTCTATACAACTCTAAGATGATCATATCAAAGTATGGTCATTAATTGTTTTTAATTGCAAACAGATAATAAGCAAAGTGTAAGGAATTTCTTCCACCAAAGTAAAGGCCAAAGTTCAAAGAGTCAAATTACTATGGGATTTGTTACTATTCTAAATAGTAAAGAACACTGACAAGAAATATCACAGTGCTGGTTGCTATTATCATCTTTTCATTTTCCATTACTGTTGTTTATATTATCTTCATGGGATTTCACTGAAATTATCAGGGTTTTTTAATAGTCAGTAAAAAACAAAATGCCTTGAAATGCCAATACAAAGAAAAATGAGTCAGAACATGAAAAAATGTTTTAGACAAGTTGACGACATATATTCTTTGCTCATTTCTCTTTTTTTTTTTTTTTTTTTTTTTTTTGTGGTATGCGGGCCTCTCACTGTTGTGGCCTCCCCCGTTGCGGAGCACAGGCTCCGGACGCGCAGGCTCAGCGGCCATGGCTCACGGGCCCAGCCGCTCCGCGGCACATGGGATCCTCCCAGACCGGGGCACGAACCCGTATCCCCTGCATCGGCAGGCGGACTCTCAACCACTTGCGCCACCAGGGAGGCCCCATTTCTCTTTTTGAGACAACTTCCATCTTATTCACACCCACATGTACAATACACTGAATAAAATACAACCCCATCACTTGATGGTGATAAAAAAAGGAAAGATAAGCCGGTTCCAGAAAATCCCTCTATTCCTAGTATCTTGTTGCATTGGCAAAAAAGAGCATTTTGAAATATTCTCTAAAGTTTTGTATTTTATTTTATAATAATTTATTTATTTATCTCAATGTAAATATTAAAAACGCATGAGAAATATGTTAACATTCGGCATTTGACTATTCTTATCTACTTCCTTAATGTTTCCTTTGCCTCCTATGATGATCTTTTGGGATAGACAGCACATACCACTCTCATACTCCCCAGACTCTACAGCCCCATACACATGCAAAATAGCTTGTGTGGGGATGTGTTAACATACACTTGGTTGAGGCAGGAAGGCTGTAGAGTACATCGTTTTTACACCTCAACATTTGAAGAGTTTTTGGAAAGTAACCCTAGTTTGAGTGCAAGTTCCATCGATTTATCAAATGCATTTTAGGTATACCTAGGTATGTCCAGTCAAATGGTAAGGCTGTATTACTGGGAGACTATTTACATGAGCAAGTGAAAAGAAATCAGTGAAAGAATATATTATAACCAAGAGTCAGATATAATAGGTCAATCAAATAGAATGTAGATCCCAGGAACATATCCACACATATAAGGGCAATTGATTTTTCAACAGAGGTGCAAAGCCAATTTTGAGGAGAAAGGATAGTCTTCTTGACAAATGGTGCTGGAAGCATGTAGTACATGGATATAGTGCCTAGGTAGCCATATGCAAAAGTATGACCTTTGATCCCTACTTCACACCATATAAAGAATTAACTAAATGTAGATCAAAACATAAATCTCTAAAACTTGGACACAATCTTTTTGACCTTGGGTTAAGCAAAGATTTCCTAGAGATGACACCAAAAACAAGATCCATAAAAGAAAAAAAGTAATAAATTGGGTTTCATCTTTGGAAGCCATTATTAATAAAAGAAAAGCCACAGGTTGGAAGAAAATATTTACAAAGTATATACCTGAAAAGACTTGTGTCTCTAACACGTATAGAACTCTCAAAACTCAGTAATTAGAAAAAAAAATTTTTAAATTAACAATATGGGTAAGAATATTTAAAAAGAGATCCTGCCAAGGAGGTGTACGGATGCAAATAAGCACATGAAGTTGCTCAATGTAATCAATTATTAGCTCTATGGAAATGAAAGCCCCAGGAGATACCACTACACACCTACTGAATGGCTAAAATTAGAAAAGTCCAACCACACCAAGTATTGATGAGGCAGTGTAGGAACTGCAAGTCTTTTACACTGCTAGTGGGAAGGAAAATAGTACAGTCACTTCAGTCAACAGTTTGGCTGTTTCTTTATAAGTTGAACGTACACCTACCGTATGATCCAGCCTTTCTGCACCTGGATATTTATGCAAGAAAAATGAAAGCATATGTTCATACAAAGACTTGTACATGGATCATCATAGCATCTTTATTTTTAATAGACAGAATTGAAACAACCTCGAGCACCCATCAACAAGAGAATGAATAAATATACTGTGGTATACCCATACAGTGAAACACTATTCAGCAAAACAAAGTGATAAACTATTGACACCCACCAAAATATGAATTACTCTCCAAATAATTACATTGAGTGAAAGAAGCCAGATAAAAGAGTCCTCAGTGTGTGAATCCCTTTATCTAAATTTCTAGAAAAATGCAAACACGTCTATAATGAAAGAAAGCATATCAGTGCTCACTTGGGGATGTGGAGGGCTGGAATGTGAGGGGAAAAAGGGGGCTTTATGAATGAGGCATAAACACTTGCAAGTGATGGATATGTTCCTTTTCTTGATTGTGTTGGCAGTTCCATGGGTATATGCATATTTCAGAATTTAAATTGTGTTTTTAAGTATGTGCAGTGTACTGTGTCCGTTCTATTTAACAGAGCCGTTAAAAAAAGGCTAAGAACAGACGTTTGTCTCAACGAATAAATGTAACAAAGAACAGAAAAGTCAACTACAGTATGATCTCTTTCAGTTGAATTTTCCTGTAGTTTATTTCCTCAAAAAATATATCCCAGTTCTTAAAAGAGATGGGCCTCTTAATAAATGGTTAAAAAAACCCAGCAAAGCCATCAGCAGGGTGAGCTCCGGCTACTTCTCAATCGTGAGACACTAGGTGCACAGTGCAGACATGCTAGGATGTTTGTTCTTCCTGCCCAATATTGTAGAGAGGATATGAAACTCCCCGTTAAATGCCTGCAAGTGATGCCCAGAGTGGAGTTTGGAGAATGATGGCTGTGATCTGTAATATGGTTGTGCCTTTGTAAAGAATCTCACTCAGAATTTCCAGGGTAATTTTGGAGTCCATTTTTTTTGTTTGTTTTTTGGATGATATATATGTAACTCACCTGAAGAATATACCCATGTAGACTTGAAGTTAGGGACCAGCTGGTGTAAATCTGTGTGGTTATCTCCTGACCTAACCTTTTAGCTTCTTTTTGTTCCTTGATTGTAGTTAAGCTTCATCTTGCCTAAGGGACTTTGTATTCGCTGTTCCCATGTTTTGGAAATATTATTTCCAGAAAAATTTTCCATAACTGATTCCTTTCTATTCTTTGGCACTCATCTCTTAAAGATATTTTTTCCTTGATTGTCCTACTAGCCTAACTCAGTCCCAATTTAACAGATTACCTTACTTCTTTCACAGAATAATAATCAAACCAAATATTTTCTTTGGTGTCTCTTTGTATTTAGATGAACTTCTTCCCAAAGAACTCAAGCCCCACAGTGACAGAGGTTGTTACCTTTCTTATCCCTTATTCTGGGTCTTAGAACTGTGTCTGGCATGTAGTAATCACTCGAGGTCTGTTGACTGTGTAAAGAATATGTGAGTAGATGAACAGATTTGGAGTTATTTGAGGTCGCTCTTAATGATGGCTGGTGTTGGTGATTAAATTAAAGTTGTAGGTTTTAGAGTTGGAAGTGATCTTGCGGAGTCTCACAGTTAGGGCAAAACTCTCCCTACTGTAGCATCCCTGACAGATGATCAAGTCTGAGCTTGAATAACTGTATATGAAAGACCCTAACCAAGGCACCCTCCTAGCTCTGCCAGGTCAGATAGAATTTTGGACTATTCTCTTTCTCTCTCTTGTAGACAGCCACTGTCATTTGGTAAGCCATAAGCCTTCCTTTGCTTTGACTGTGGTTAGTGTGTTTGCTGGATTTCTAAAATATATTTTTAGTGTTTACTTGTTTAGATGGAAAAGATTGGGCTATATTTTTAAAAGTTGATCCCTCCATTTTGGAAGGCCTTTTAAGTTGTGATATTGCATGCAAGAGAGCTAACGGAATTCTGGACTCCATATTTTCGTTTTTACCTTTTTTTTTTTTCTCTCAGACTTTGAACTAACAATGGCTAAGAATGAGAGGCACTCAGACCCGAATATTTTTTCCCTTGTCAAGCACGAGAATATGGGAAAGAATGAAATTGGGAAATTGTTTTGCTCCTCTTCCTTTCCTCCTTTTTGGTCAGTTACCTGAGTCGTCCACCTCACTTTGTATTTCTCGCCTGGCTTCAGAAGACCTGAATTTGATGAACTACACACTGTTGGAGTAGTAGATTGCTAGAAGGAATGGCGGCTTCACAGAATTATTTTCAAGAAGGATGGTCCAGCCAATTTCCTCACTTCCATTGTGAAAGGAGTTCCCTATTCCTAAGAAAATGGACCTATGTCCGACTGACACAGAAGATGGAGATTTATCCCAGTGCATGTATATATGTATATCTATTAAATTTATGTATATATATATATATATAAAATGCCTAATGGAAACATCTCAGATGTTCTCTTTGGTATTTTTCTTTAATTTTACTTATAAAATTGTGACCATTTTTTAACTCAGAAGAGGAGAACCTTAAAAATTAATTAAGAAGACATCCTCAGTAGTCTAAGGTTCAGAGTGACTTGGCAGAGAAAATTGCTGAATGGTTAGATAATAGTGCTGGTATGCTTGGCTATTGTAACACTTTACATTTGAGTTTCTCTTCCTTGAAATTACAAGAACTATATGACTCAAGAGAAAGATTGATAATTAGGAATATTCTGCTTGCTTGTTTTTTTTTTTTTTTTTTTTTTTTTTTGTTGCAGTACGCGGGCCTCTCACTGCTGCGGCCTCTCCCGTTGCGGAGCACAGGCTCCGGACGCGCAGGCCCAGCGGCCATGGCCCACGGGGCCAGCCGCTCCGCGGCATGTGGGATCCTCCCGGACCGGGGCACGAACCCGTGTCCCCTGCATCGGCAGGCGGACTCCCAACCACTGTGCCACCAGGGAAGCCCCTCTGCTTGCTTTTTATATAGCCTATTGAAGAACATTTTAATTATTTGGAGGTCATAGGAAGGAACCTTCATGATCTAAGTTTTGAACAAGTAGTGTTGCAACACAAAGCTATGACTTAAAAAGGAAATTTGAAATGACCTATTTCTTTTGGCATCTCAATCCAGATATCTGTCAGTAAAATGAGTCACTTTTCAGTCAAATGGGTGGTCAGCAATATAAGTTTTTATTGGGAAGCTGAAAGACACCATTGCCAAGCAGAGCACCTGCAGTGTTCACATCTATATTTGAGCATCTTTCGTTTTCCCAAGGGGTGCAAGTGAAGAGAAGGCAGGCAGAGAAATGCACTTGAATAAAGCTTTTCAAGATGGATAGAACAGAGAGCATTCCCAGAGGCAGGTCAAGTTCAACCCAAGAACAACTCTCTCAGTGCTTTCACAACTAGGTAAAATACAAGACCAGTAGTAACTCAGCTCTCAAATCAGTGCTGAAATCCAGCAGAAGGTTGTTAATATTGATACGGTTAACATACATCAAATAGGATTACTGAATTTTCTGAATCCAACTGAACTCCCAGGATTGTTTGGTTTCAAAGGCTGTTGGGCTCAAGACGCATTTGGTTTTAAATAATCCTTCCTAAAATGTTCAGCTTTCAGTCTAATATGATTGAAACCCAGCTTGAGTGTGTCTTATAATACACTGGACTGGAAAGACTATGGGCATTGAATTATTCAAAACATGGCAGGCGAAGGAGTGATATGTGGGGAGGGTGTGATCATAGAAATGAGTGAAACTTGATATGTCTTGTTATCTCATTTGATTTACCTGTTAGAACTCTTCCAAATATTAGAGGAAAGAAATCAATATCAATTTTCACCTGTCACGTTCCACACTTCAATGATGAATGAATGTCAAATTTGAGCACAGTTTTCTGTACCACCTGCTCTGAAATAATACTTCTGGGCCTTTATTAAAAATGTAAAATTTTCATTGAATTTCCAAATATGATTCTGCAGTGGCTAATTCAGCTTGTTTTATTAGTAAGCAAGTTCTGATGAGTAATACTAATTTAATAAGCCTGCATGTGAGGTTAAAGTGTCAACTATTCCCGCCGAAGGTGATGAGATACGACTGTGATGTGGTGGTAGGGCACTCACCTTCCTGAACGAACCCTGCGAGCACACAGTTCTTGGGAGAAACCAGTACAAATCTGATATCATTTTGCATGTCTCCTGTAGCAGTGGAATGCACACACATACAAACATGACCATGGGTGAAAAAACACACATGCGCACCTTAGAGGCTTACATTAATTTCTGAATATAGTTCTCCGGAAAGAAAAAGCTTCACTGATGATTTGTATTTTTACAGTTTATTGTTTTATCCATACTAAAACACTTCATGAAATCACTTCCTGTTTTGTTGTCCATGGAATCCTTTCCATTTTGAGATGCTAAATATAAATCGAAAGAATGATTATGGTCCTTGGCCATGAAAGACTAAGTTACAGAGAACCCGGTGACTGGAGGTCAGCGCTGCCACGGAATTATTCTCTGCTCCAGAGACCATCAGAATATCACTGTGTACCCACTTAAGGGTAGAATGCTGCTATTGAGAAGCGAGCTCTCTTTTATTTCTACTAAAAGGAGAGAACAGCAGGGGACCTTGGCTGCGCGAGTGTATGAGACTTTCTCTGTTTTGTACAATAAGCCAAAAACACTACATGAAATAGCCTCACGCCTTTTGTCTTTTGTACCCAGCTCCTTCCTGTATTGCTCCTGATCAATTACACTTAAATCAACAAGAGTTGCTTGAACATTTTGACAGTTATGTTCCCCATACCCTGAAGCATTTTTAAAGGGTTACTGAGATAAAGCTATTTCAAAAATACTCCCTCCAAATTTTTTCAGGGTGGCATCAATGAAAGTAACTTAGAGGAAAAAAACTTGAGTTCCTGGCCTACCACTCTAAGGCCAGGCAAGCATAAACCTTCAGAGCAAAACCTAAATTTGCTCCCAGTTGAGAATTTGGTTTCCACGGTCTTATATAAAAGGTATATGGAGACTTTTAATTCCCTATAAGCCCTTTCCAAAGAGTGAATACAGTTCATCATTCGTAAGAGATGATGGAAGTTACAATTTTGTTGAATAGGTGGAATATATATTACATATAATATACATATTTATTTTTATTATATATATATAATATATATAAAGTTACTATTCAGAGTCCTAAAACGTGGATTTTTCTTACTTACCAAGAATGAACAGTAACTTGATCTCTAAACAATAAAGCACCTGGTCATAACAGAATCATAACAAATATTTGATATCAGAATGAATTCACTGTTCAGGTGTAAAGAGGGAATAGCTTCAGTTTTCCTCTTTCGTGCACCCCATTATTGCATCCTGGACAGAGGGGATTTTCTTGATTTTAATCTAAAGGAGAAATGGTCACTTTTGTTGAGATGGAAATTGACCACCTCAGTAGGCAGAGGCACTGTTTTTATTTGGCTGAATTCATGTTTCTAGTGATAATTCAAGGTGTAATAGGGTTTTCTCAGCCACTCCAAAATGTGAAAATGATAAGCATCTCACCAGAGTTTCAGGATGGCCCACTACCTATTCTGTGGAAAGGATATTCAAAATACCATGCTTCATCAATGTCTTCTTTGACTTATTAATGAATGGACAACTACTGAGTTAAGACAGTGTCTTATCCTTGCTTCAAAAAAATAAAAACGAAAAACCCCCACAAACACAAAAAAACTGTTAACAATGAAAACTTATTATGCCAGGCCTTAGTATGGCCTGACTTGGAAATTTAATTTCAGAGGCTTTTGTGAATATACCAAGGAAAGAGGACCTAGGTGTATCTTATTCCCACAGGCCGCCAATAAATATTTGCTTAATGGACAAAAAATAAATATATAGTATAGGAGAGAACCTGACAGATGCTTAACATTATTGAGTGATAGCAATGCCCAAACTCATCTCTGATCAAACACTATGAAAGTATCCTACTAAGGATAAACTTATTACAAATAAGAAGTGAAAATTCAATTATGCAGATACTTTCAATGTCAGCTCTGATATGCAAAAAGCATGGAAGTTGTCACTGTATCTTGTCCTTACAAGATAATGCTGTACAAAATGAAAATCAGTGACTTTTCTCAGACGTGATTAATAAAACGTAACTATGAAAGAATTTTCAAACGGTAATTATGTATGTGTATATATGTGTCTCTGAAAAATCTGTGTCAAAGAAAACTGAGGCTATCAGTATAAACTTATTTAACTTCTATCTCTTCTTACCTTTATTTCCTCCCAAACTTACCAGTATCCATCCAGCTCGAAGGATACAAGTGATTTTTATATACTGTGCAAGGTGTTTTTTTCTTATTCATATGTCCATGTTTCCCCAATTCTCTAAATTATTATCTACATCTTCACGATCTCCTTTATTGGTTCCTTCATTTCAACATATAAAATATGTCCTTCTCATTCTAAAAAATTCTTTTTTGCTAATTATTTTCTCTTTTCATCCAAACTCCTTGAGAGTAGCCTATTCCCACTGTCCTCTCTAGCCCCGCCTGGCCCCGACAGGCAGCCCTACACCCTCAGTTTATTGCCATCTGGCTTTTTGTCCACCACTTCACTGAACTGCTCTAAGGTCACTGGGGACCTAACTGCCCAAATCCAATGGACACTCACATTCTCTGAAGGATGACACTGTCATCTACTTCCTCCTTCTTGAAACTCTATATCACCTCTCTCCTTCCAAGAATTCTTTCTCTGCTTATTACTTAAACGTTGTCAGTGCTCACAATTCTCTGAAATCTCATCCATTTTCATTATTTAAATGACTGCTGATATGTGCTGATGACATTCAAATTTTTATCTTTCCATGTCTTCACGTGCATGTCCAGTTATCTACCAGTTTGTCTTCTGAATTCTACAGATGCTTTCAAATTCTACATGTCCAGAACTAAAGTCTTTTCCCCACTTCAGTTCTTTATCCCCTATTTCCAAACTCAATGATACCACCACCCAACCTTAGTCACACAGATGGGGGTTCAGCCTCCGCCTCCTACTTCTTCCTTACTTCCCAAGGTCAAGCCTTGCTGGTAATTTCCTAAATACAATTAGAACTTATTTCCTCCCTTCATCTATACCTTATTTCAGACCCCTTTCTTCTTGCTATTACCTGGTCTAGAAGTTACGAAATTGCTGTTTGGTGGAACCAGTTGTTAGACATTCTATTAGAAAAGGACTCTAGGGTCAAATAGCTTTGAGGATGGCTGTGTACCATACGCCTGCTGTGACGATCCAGAATGAACATTAGCCTACAGCAGCCCCGAGAAGCTGTACAGTAAGGGAACCTGATTAACTTTACTTAAGCCAGGTCCTCCCTTCTGCCGGCCTATAAACCTTTCAGTAGGGACAGGAGAGGAGGTGGCAGCGTGAAAATCCCACTTGAAAATATAAAGCACTGCTCCTCAGAAGAGTGGGGCATAATTATCTCCAGGCTTCTTCAGAGTCCTCATCCATACTGACGTCAGTGGTCTAAAATGCCACCTGAACTTGTCCTTTCCATTCTTAGCTATTTTCTGAGGAAACCAGCTCCACGCACATGGATGGTTAAGACCTGCTCTCCTCCTCCTCGCTGCCTCCTTTAGGGGCACTTGCCGCTGCCTGGGGACACTGCACTGATCCTCCAGAGCCTGTGCCTGTGGCTGTGTGACACACCCCTCGCACACTCACGGCTCTGGACTTCCGCTGTCCACTCTGCCTTGAGTATCCTTGCCTTTCACCGGCTGACTCACCAGTTTCTCACGAGTCCTTTAAGACTTAGCTTAGGGACTGCCTCTTTTGATGACTTTTCTTTGCCTCACGGCTCCCCCTCTTCTTCCACAAACACTGACTAAACGCCCTGAATATGCCCGTCACAGCAGGTCACGTGCAGGATGAGACATCTGCTGTGCGTCTTCCCCTCTCACTCCACTGCTAAAGGGCCAACACTACATCTTGCTCATTGTTTCACTCCTCTAACACTCAACCCATGACTAGTGAACTAACTAGTACTGTAGTAGCCCTCTTAGTAACAATCAGGCAGGACCTTCTACAAGAAATCTGACACTCCAGCTTTTCTCTGATCTCACCTTTCACTCTGATTGAACTAAAGACTTATCTGTACATGTTTTACCAGGGAGACATTTAATCCAGAGATGTGTCATCACATACTCTTACATACTCTGCCATTTAAAAATTCTGCTCACGATGGGGGAAGGAGACAGGTGTGCTTTCTGACAGCCCCACTGTTTTTGCACTTCTAGTGGTCACTGGCTTCTCTCTCAGGGCCTTCCTTAAACCCTTCTTCTCTTAACAAGGAAACAGGATAACAAAGTAATTAAGAGCCTGGTTACAGCCTATGTGTGAACAGAAACATAACCAAGGACATAGAGAATAGACTGGCGGTTGCCAAGGAGGAGGGGGTGGGAGAGGGTTGGATTGGGAGTTTCGGATTAGCAGGTGCAAACTGGTGTATATACAGGATGGATAAACAAAAAGGTTCTACATGGGACTTCCCTGGTGGCGCGGTGGTTAAGAATATGCCTACCAATGCAGGGGACATGGGTTCAAGCCCTGGTCTGGGAAGATCCCACATGCCAGAGAGCAACTAAGCCGGATATCACAACTACTGAAGTCCAGGCACCTAGAGCCCGTGCTCTGCAACAAGAGAAGCCACCACAATGAGAAGCATGTGCACCTCAACTAGAGGAAGCCCGCGTGCAGCAACAAAAGCCAAACACAGCCAAAAATAAATACATACATACATTTATTTTTAAAAAGTGCATGTATTTTAAAAAAACCCCAAAAGGTCCTACTGTAGAGCACAGGGAACTATATTCTATATCCTGTGATAAACCATAATGGAAAAGAATATGAAAAAGAATGTACATAAATGTGTAACTGAGTCACTTTCCTGTACAGCAGTAATTAACACAACACTGCAATTCAAGTGTATGTCAATAAAAAATAAAATTTAAAAAAATTGCCAGAAAAATGGTCACATAAGGGGAACTTCCCTGGTGGTCCAGTGGTTAAGACTTTGCCTTCCAATGGAGGGGGTGAGGGTTCAATCCCTGGTCGGGGAGCTAAGATCCCACATGCCTTGAGGCCAAAAAACCAAAATATAAAACAGAAGCAATACTGTAACAAATGCAATAAACACTTTAAAAATGGCTGACAGCAGAAAAAAATCTTTAAAGAAAAAATTCACATAAATCAGAAACAAATGAAAGATAATAAAGTCCATACATTTAAAAAAAAAAAAAAGAGCATGGGTTCGGGTCACATTGCAACTTCCCACTTACTTATAGCTGTGTAATTCTGGGCAACTCACATAATGTCTCCTCAGATTGTTCATCTATAAAATGGGGATGGTAAGAGTTCCCTACCTCAGAGCGTTGCTGTAATCCATAAACACGGTTAAGTGCCTTGGTAAATGTTTGAGCCTCTCTGGTTATTATGAATTAAAATATGTCAATGGCTTCTGGCCGTGTGATTTATAATAGTTTGATGTTTAACCAAATGGTAAAACTATTCCATTTATTATTCCCATCTCTTTTTAATCCTTAGCCTGCTTTGTTGTTTATGTTTTCTCCCACCACAGAGTGCTAGTTCCAGGAGAGTAAAGGCTTTATTTTGTTCACTGCTGAAAGCAACAGCACCCAGAAAAGTACTGTACATATGAAGCCCTCAGTAAACACTAGCTGAATGAATGGTGCAAAGTGTTACAAGGAAAAGTACACCCAAACTTTCATTATAATAAAAAAGTATAGATAAAAAAATCTTTCTCTAATGGCTTCCAGTCAAGTAACTGAAAACACCATATGCTATAATAAAAACATAAGTAATTTATGAAAATTTGAAGGCAAAAACATAATTTTAAAAGATTTAGACCTATGTTAGGCGTGATAGAGTATGGATGCTTTCTTGAAATTCACAATCAGATCCAAGAGTATCACTTTCAGACTGTTCTAGTAGACTGAGTTTACTTTTAGTTGTCTTTGATGAAACAGTCACTATTCTACTCTCTTAACAGAAATGTGTTTTTTCGAAGACTCACTTTTAATTGGTTTATTAACCAAAGAATTATTTTGCCCAATTCCTTTGCTTTTCTGCTTTACAGGTGAGTCAGAGCAGGAATGCAGGTCCTTCCCAGGTTGTTTCTTAGCAGAGTAGTTTTTGGTCTATTCACCTGCTTTGCTCATTTTCTCTGAAGAAGACCTGCTATTTCTAGATAATTCCTCTTCTTTTCTTTGACTTCCAGTTCCAGAAATGACGTCTGCTGAAGGAGAACATGTTCTAGCAATGAAATTTTCAAAAGACTCCTGCTGCTGCTCTGTGACTGGGACCCCCAGGTTGTCTTTGGAAGTTTCTAAGGCCTCTTGAGTAGACGCTGGGACACGGAAGGAGTCGAGAGGCAAAGGAATCCTAGCATCGCCTGTAATTTTCGGAAAGTGGAGGGGAAGACAAAAGACAAGACAAAAATTCAGTGATAAACAAAGCCAACCATTAAAAAGTAGAGTTCAAGACTTCAATGTTACTCTGTAATCTTATTATTAACACAGTCAATTGATTAATCAGAAGATTTCAGAGCCAGTTTTTTTTTTGTAATTATATCTTGCCAAGTGATTCTCAGCTTAACCTAGCTATATCCAAGGCTATGTCCGCTACGTTTTCAGACTTTGGTGATTGGGGTAGTTATTACCCATTTCCTTTCCCTCACTAAAAATAAAACCCTATTCTGTAAGATAATTAATTTCTTTTCTATCCTCCAGGCACATGTAAACCGTATATAGTTTGTGACCAGACTGTATTCTCAAGCTGTCAGTTCCCAAGACCACTCTGAGATTGGTTGATGGGGGCTCCAAGTAAGGCTAGAGGAAAAGCTGACAGGTTTTCCCCTCCCATTCCCATAACCAGGTGATTCACTCTAATATGTTACCTATTAGCTATGTCTGGATTACTTATTTTTAAAATTATATCAGTATGTGTACCTTCATTAGTGTTCTTTCATTGTAAGCTGACTGCATACAAATAGAAACCTAGATAAAATATGAACAGAATAGACATTTATACAATTTAAAATCTGGAATATTTTCTCTAATGTCTTCTTTCTTCATTAAGGATAGTTTGCTTTAACTCATAAATTTTCTAAAGAACTTCCAGTCTCCTTATTTACAAAAGTACAGTATCATGAAATGGGCACACATTTACTAATCTCAGATTTGGAAAGGACTCCAGAGTCTTCTAGCTCCCGAGCATGTGAACTATTAGAGACTGATCGTTATTGTTTTCTCCCTGACTTGGTCATTTCCTTTTTGCTAATCACTCTTAGAATCATTAAGTGCTGTTCTGTCCATTTACTTGGCTATTTTGCATTTGTTATGGGGCACCCTGTTTTGATTCTGATTTTCCTTCTTCAAGTGCCTTCTTTTCTTCTTTAGGTGGACTACTAACAGGAGAATTCATCTGGGGACGACCTAGTAAATGAAAATCTGACTGATCTATACCAGCCATTGTGGCCAACTGCCCAAGCCTAGACGAGAGGAGGAAAGGAGAAAAGACAAAGGTTATTATAATCACAGAAGAGCAGTTTAGATTTCCCCAGACCTACAATCATGAAATACTTCTAAAATCTTTTTTTTTTGGGGGGGGGTACGCGGGCCTCTCACTCCTGTGGCCTCTCCCGTTGCGGAGCACAGACTCCGGACGCGCAGGCTCAGGAGCCATGGCTCACGGGCCCAGCCGCTCCGCGCCATGCGGGGTCCTCCCAGACCGGGGCACGAACCCATATCCCCTGCATCGGCAGGCGGACTCTCAACCACTCCGCCACCAGGGAAGCCCTACTTCTAAAATCTTAAAAGCCAACATCCTACTCCAGACTACAAGCCTCTCTCTCCCCCAAATCCTCAGCCCTTTCCGGATTCATCCTCTAGGAGACATCCCACTGTCTCACTAGCAGCTTCAATATGTTCCATGCACCCTGTCCACTGCCTGTCACACCTCCATTCCCACACTTCTTTACCACCTTTCCTCCAGTTTCCAAGAATGTGTTTGTTCCTTCCTTCCCAACACCAACACCAATTCATTCACTGACAAAACACCACTCTATCAACTATCAATCTCCACTTCCCTCTTTCAGCAAAATTGCTCCCAGTTGAGAACCACTGACCTATATCTCCCCTGCAGATTAATAATCATTTTTATGTCTAAGGCAAAGATAACTTTAATTCAAACTTATCAAACAAGCAAAAGAAGTGAAAGATAGGAAAATTCTTATGCATTCCCAACTATTTTCAATGAAAACTGCCTTTAATTTAGTCTTTACAAAACAACTATACCTACTAATTACTCTGTCTACAGGTTACTCTTTTATAATGGGTTCCCCACTCTACCAAAGCAGGCTTCCCTATTTGCATTTCTTAAAAAATTTAATTCCTCATTTTAAAACGTCAACTATATTACCTATAATTACACTAAATTTGGCTAAATATAGCCACGTAAGTGATGAAAATTGCTCCAGTTCCTCAGCAAACTACCATTAGAGTCGCAAAGAGAAGAATGCCATGAAGAGAAATGAACTAACCCAGCATCTTTAAGGAGAACCAGGAAAGCGTGGAACTTCTGAAAAGAATTCTCAGTGCTGCCCAAAACACCTTCATCATCCAGGATCATGCTTGTCAATGAGTGGGCATGAAGGGCTTCAGACAAAGAGAAAGTTGTGTTTCTTAACTGGGCATTTTCATGTTCCAGCTATACAAGAAGACTGAAAACGTCTGACATGATTTCTTCTCATTGTCATCAAAAGTAGTCTTGCCTTGGGCTTCCCTGGTGGCGCAGTGGTTGCGAGTCCGCCTGCCGATGCAGGGGACACGGGTTCGTGCCCCAGTCCGGGAAGATCCCACATGCTGCGTAGTGGCTGGGCCCGTGAGCCATGGCTGCTGAGCCTGTGCGTCCGGAGCCTGTGCTCCGCAACGGGAGAGGCCACAACAGTGAGAGGCTCACATACTGCAAAAAAAAAAAAAACCAAAAAAGCAAAAAACAAACAAAAAGTAGTCTTGCCTAGTTTCAAGGAACAAAACTAAAACACTCAAAATGTAATTAATTTATAATTAATGTAACCCTCCGCCAGTAAAGACAGAGACCATATCACATAATGACCAAAATCCACAGGCACCCAACAAAGTTTCCTATATAACACTTAAGTGGTATATAAATAAACCAAAGTTACCATTTTATTAATGATCTTTCACAAAAGATCACATTTCTAACTGGTTTAATTCATAATGGAGCCTCATTCCACATTAGAAAATTAACTGCTTTAAGTTTCCCTTAAATTCGAAAGTGAATTATAGAATCTGATTTGAACAAAACATATTACAACTCTGCTGAATGTTAAGAATTAACTTTAGTGAGTAAAATATCTAATGCTTACGTTTAAAAGTCCTAAATCATATCCAACCCAATTTATTAAATGTACGATCACCAATATTTTCTTTGGCTTCTTGAACATATTCACCCCCGTGCACTCTTCCCCTTCCGCTCAGCATCTACGCACTTAAAACCTCCTGTAAGCTCAACTCTCGTATTTCTCAGAAAGGTCGTTAATTTTCATGATGCCCCTTTTGCCTTACATGAGCAGGTGCTCAACGTTTACTGAATGAGTGTCTGCCAATCCAATGGATGCACTTTCAAAAATTCCTCCCTACACTCACCCTGTGATAAATTATATTTAGATAGAACTTTTTAGATTATGCCCTGCTTTCATGCACATTACCTAAAGTAATTCTCATAGTATACATTTTTATCTTTCATTGCATTCTTAGAAGTTTTCCAATGTCTTAAATTTATTTAAATGATTCACTTTCCTAATTCATTGCCAGGAGAGTCTCATCATGTCTTTTATGTTACTGTATATACAATATATGCACAGAAAGTGCCTTCTTGAATCAAAGAATCATGAACAGGAAATAAGCTAATGTCATATAAAAGCACACACACACACACACATACACAAAACCAGATTTTCACATCTTTAAAAACATGCTTTCTGGAATATAGATCATATGATCACTAAATACCAGTAAATGCAAAAGTCCATATGATACAACCAATTTGCAACATATTATAGTTTTAAAGCTTACAAAATATGTGTATATGGCTTAAAATCAAATCAAAATAAAACCAAAACACTCTCAAAAGCAGATGAAACGTGTTTACCTCACTGACTCGTCTATCAGCCTTCAGTCTTATTACTCTTTCCTCCTTTAACTGCTTTAGGCACTCCTCCAGGGTTTCCTAAACAAACAGAGTCCATATTATAACTAATTCATAGTATAATATCCAAAAGCCTTTCCAGCTATTGGTCTCGTCAGGATTTAGGGGCAGAGCCAGAAGTGAACTCAGATTTTAGTCTGCTACTTGTCATATCATACCATGCCAGTGAAATGAATGATCAAAATCTATCAAATTGGCAAAGATTTATTTAAATTCCACTCTTTCCAACATAAATTTGTGGCAGCCCACCATAAAAGGCATATGCATATAACATAGTAAGTCAGAAATAAGAAGTTACGACCAAGAAAGAAAAATTCTATTTTTATTTGTGGGTCTCTTTATAGCAGGAAGTCCTATTAACGAACCTGCTTAGCATACCTGAATTGCATAATTGCAGATTCAAAAGCATGTTTTAAAAAAGTAATCACTTTTAGGGCTTCCCTGGTGGCGCAGTGGTTGAGAGTCCGCCTGCCGATGCAGGGGACACGGGTTCGTGCCCCGGTCTGGGAAGATCCCACATGCCGTGGAGCGGGTGGGCCCGTGAGCCATGGCCGCTGGGCCTGTGCGTCCGGAGCCTGTGCTCCACAACAGGAGAGGCCACAGCAGTGAGAGGCCCGTGTACCGCAAAAAAAAAAAAAAAAAAAAAAAAAAAAAAAGTAATCACTTTTAAAGCAATTTACAGTCAAGCACTGTTCCTGAAGTTCCCTGGGTATTAAATAATCAAATCATCAAAACCCTAAGAGGGGGCTTCCCTACTGGCACAGTGGTTAAGAATCCGCCTGCCAGTGCAGGGGACACGGGTTTGAGCCCTAGTCCAGGAAGAACCCACATGCCGCAGAGCAACTAAGCCTGTGAGTCACGACTACTGAGCCTACGCTCTAGAACCCACGTGCCACAACTACTGAAGCCTGCACGCCTAGAGCCTGTGCTCCGCAATAAGAGAAGCCACCGCACCGCAACGAAGAGTAGCCCTCCGCTCGACGCAACTGGAGAAAGCTGGCGAGCAGCAACGAAGACCCAATGCGGCCAAAAATAAATTTATAAAACAAAAAACCCTACGAGGAAAGAACGATCACTAACTCCATGTTATTTTACAGATGAGGGAAACAGAGGCAGAGAAGTAGAGTAAGTAGAGCAGCACAGCCAAGGTCACACCACTAAGTAGCAGAGCCACACTGTGGACTCAGGAAGCTGGCTGCCATTCCTGCTCACGGAGGTGGTAGTCTTCCCGTCACCAAGGTCACTGAAGTAAAATGAACACTGATAAACTATCTTAGGAGTTTAGGAACTAAGACACTTCGGTCCTTGAAGTGGGGACACTGCTTGCAATAGGCAGAATTCTGACAGAGCCCCCAAGATGACCACTTACTGAAGTACACAAACCTTCCACTTATCCAATCAAACTCTAAATGTAAGTGCTGTAGTGAAGGGATTTTGCACATGGAATTAAGGTTCAAAATCAGTTGATCTTTTAAGATAGGGAGATTATTTTAGGTGGATGTGGCCTACTCAGGCACCCCATGAAAAGGACCTGAACTCTTCCTGAATTGAAGTACAAAAGGGACAAGAGGGAGACTCTCCATTGCTGGCTCTGAAGAAGTCCAATGCTGCGGCAGGGATGGCAAGCGAGGCCTCTAGGAGCTGAAACTCTCCCCCGACTGACAGCCAGCAAGGAAATGGGGACCTCTGTCCTGCAACTGCAGAATCTGAATTATGCCAACAAGCCGGAAGAAGCCTGTAGGCATTCTTTCCCAGAGCCTCTGGACGCTAACACAGCCAGACTGACATCTTGATTTCAGCTCTGTGGCCCACACAAACTATGGTGAACATCCAACGTTTGGGGCTCAATATCTTACACTTAAATTTCACGTGCTTTAACACTCTCAGGAGGGAACCCACAAGTTCCCGTGTGTATCTGAGCAGGAAGCCCAGTCACGCTGTGCCTGGACTTCTGACCTACAGAACTCTGAGCTAGTCAAATAGGTATTGTTTTCAGTCAGTAAGAGTGTAGTAAAAGAATTAATATTCTACTCAACCTCCAGGTTCGTGAACAAAATAAATGATTGTCATTGTTTTAGGCCACTGTTTTGGGGTGGTTTCTTATGCAGTGATAAACAATCATAATACCTATATTTATGAAAACAGTAAGGTATAGTTATCCATGTTAACTGCTTTGAACAATCACTTAAAGAATGAGGAACTCTATTACCTGCCATCATTGGGAGAGGAGCTGGTATCACTTTCTGGACAGTAGCTTTTGGTACCTAACAACAATCCTACATCAGGAGTTTACCCTAAGGAAATCAAAGATGTGGGCAAAGATTTATCTACCAACATGATGTCATAAGATTGTTGATAACCAAACCCTAGAAGAAAGCTAAGAGCCTCCGAATTGGGACTGGTTTAAATAAAAACAGCTCATCGTCTGAAGGAATGCGCTATGAAGCCACTAAGAATGACAAGAGGTCTCAACCAGAGTTCATGAATGGGCTTCAGGAGTGCTACATTCAAAATATATCTGTGCGTTTTTCCTGGGAGATGATGCATAAGCTTAATCAAATTCTCTGATGTAGAAGAGTAGTTAGTGACATGGCAAAATATTTCTGATACTTTTTTAAGACAAAAGAGCAGATTAGGTGTGTGTACATGCAGAGGTGGCTTTCATTTCCTTCAAGAAGTTGTTCATTGTTTTCAAACATTTGCTCAATGAACATATATTTTTATATTCAGAACATGTTTAAAAAATTGAGAGTCTAAGAACTTCAAATTCTTTAATGGTTCATTACTAAAGCCAGTCAAGTTTTCAATGGGGAAAAAGGGGAAAAAATTGCAGAATTCCTCTACTTTTAATATAATGGTTTAATCAATCTTCTAAAACTGATTTCAAAGAAATTCTAAACAAATAAACAAAAAAACAAAAAACCCTCAGCACGGTCAGAGGAAAGTAGACTAAAATTCCTGACTGGTTCTAAATAGCACATCAAAGTGCAATTACATGCAACAGTTTCTCCCTCTAATGGAGGGAATTAGAACACAGTGTTCAATTTTTGTGAAAAAGTGTACCCTCCTCCTACAAAGTATTCAGAATTCATGTCCCTTACATGGAAATATGGAACCAAAAAAGTTAGAAAGTAAACTTGCTTGATATTCTATTACTTAAGTAAGACTAATGATGAGGCTTTGGAATAATTTTCCTTCCTGCCATCTGCTCTCCCTTCCTCCCTTCTGTACACCGGCTAGGGTGATTTTTCTGGGACAAAGCTCCCATCATATTGGATATCAAATTTTATGTTCAACTTTTCTCCATTTAACATGGAAATCAATCATTTCTCATATAATCAGGGGATTCATAATCTTGATTTTTTTGTGCGGGCTACAAAATATTCCACTGCGTGGGTTTACTGGTTAACCATTTTACACATTTAAATTCTTTCCAACTTTTCAATATTATCAGACAAAATAACCGTTTTTATGCATGAAGGCTTTTTTCCATATTGAGAATAACATTCTTACAATAAATCCATAAAAATGAGTTTGAGATCAAAGCAAATGAACATTTTTAAGGCTCTGAGGTACCTATCTCCAGACTTCTTTCCAAAAGATTTCTGAGATTTTACACTGCCATCAGCGATGTATCACTTGGTATATAACCTCTACTATAACTGTTGGCTTACTTCCTCACTCAGAGTGCAAGTTATTTGAAGATAGGGGGTGTATTTTATTAAGTGTTTATCCCCAGCACCTGTGCCTAGCACAACGTAGACGGTCAATAAATAATTGCTTAATAAGGAAAATCCCTGCCACACACGTACATATAAGATGTATGTGCGTGAAAGACAGACTGTGTGTTTTTCTCTAACTGGATAGATGAAAACTTGTCATCTTCTTTAATGTGCAATTTTTTTCTTTATAATTAGTCATTAAATTTCTCTTTTAGATTATATTGTAAATATTCAGATTCTCTGAGGCAAATGGGCCTGGCACTACCCATTAGCTACATAACCTTGGACAAGTTCTATAACTCTAGGCCTCAACTTCCTCATCTATAAAATGGAGATAAGCTCCCATATTACAGAGCTCTTGTGAGAATTACATGAGTTAAAACACATATAAAATTAGAAGAGTGCTTGGTACATAGAATATGTGCAATTAATGCTGAATGAATGAACATGCGAATGCAAACAGTAGTGAAGGGCTTAAAATGAAACGGTCTCATCCCACTCCCACATCCAGCACTCAAGAAGCGACCGATTCTTTACGCAGTTTTTAATTGTAAAATACGATATGGGTACTGAGAAGTGCACAGAACAAAACTGTGAATGTGACAAATAAAAAGAGAATACTTACATAAGCACGACTCGAATCTGAAAGTATTGAGACTTGTCAGCATCGCAAAAACCCCCCATATCCTTTTCTCATCACAAGCTCCTTCCCTCTTCCCGGTTAAACACCAACCTCACTTCTTGACAGTCATTTCCTTTAACCTGCATGCATCCCTAACAAAAGAGTTTAGTTGTGTCAACATCTAACTTTATGTACAGGATCATAGTATATGAAGTCTTTTCTATCTTATTTCTTTCTCTCAACGTTGATTTAAAAAATTCATCCACATTGCTGCCTGTAGCTCTACTTCATTCAATTTTATTTCTGGATAGTTTTCCCACTGTACAAATACACATCATTTATTTAATTTTTGACTCTTAATGGACATTTGGTTTGTTTTCAGTTTGTGCTAATGCAAATCATGGACAGGAATCCTGCTGTACCCGTTATTCTGGTGCATTTACACAGGGCGGGGGTTAGGGCTGCTGCCTCACAGGCTATTTATATACCTTCAGTTGACGGAGAGGGCTAAATGCTTTCCAAAGTAGTTGTGTCGATTTACACTCCAGTATAATAAACAGGGTAGAAGATTCCCATAGTACTTCAGGTCTACAATACCTGATACTACCAGACTTTTTATTTATGTATTTGTCAATCTGATTGACATGTAGTTTCCTTGATTTTGACTCACTTTTCACTTATTACTTAATGAAGTTGTACACTTTTCTGTGTTTACTGGCTGTATGGATTTCCTTTTTTGTGAGGTTTACGTCAAATATTGTTATTTTTATTATTTTATTATTATTATTTACTTTTGGCTGTATTGGGTCTTCGTTGCTGCGTGCAGGTTTTCTCTAGTTGCGGCGAGCGGGGGCTACTCTTCATTGCGGTGGCTTCTCTTGTTATGAAGCACAGGATCTAGGCGCGCAGGCTTCAGTAGTTGTGGCACATGGGCTCAGTAGTTGTGGCTCACGGGCTCTAGAGCACAGGCTCCGTAGTTCTGGTGCACGGGCTTCGCTGCTCCGTGGCATGTGGGACCTTCCTGGACCAGGGCTCGAACCCGTGTCCCCTGCCTTGGGAGGCAGTTTCTTAACCACTACGCCATCAGGGAGGTCCAACTATTGTTATTTTGAATTCTTCTCCATGTCCAAGTAATACTCTTCCATGACTATTTTCTCACTAAATTGGAGGCGTTATCTGTTCACTTTCTAACTTACTAATAAGTAAGGGTTTAGTTCCTCTACACTCTTTCCTATGTCCACACTGCTCAGTAAAGTTATGTCATCATGAGTTATTCCACTGCTCATGATCTCTTTGACTTGTAGTCATATACTTAAAAACCTACATTGTTGATCAACTAGAAACTCTCTCAACGTCACGCTTTGTAAAATGAGGACATTCATACCATCTTCCCTTTTTTCTACCTCCTGTCTACCTTCCAAACCTAGCTGTTACGTTGTCAAAGTTGAAATTTATATTCTGTTCTATGTGCAGTTAAGTCTTCTGTTATTTGAGAGTCAGTACGGAGTAAGGTTTAAGAGAACAGGCAGAGAGCCTAAACTCAAAGCCTCGATCCAACCTTAAATTAGGTACAGCCTGCGCAAGTTCCTTCCCTGTCTTAGCTTCCTGTTCTCAAAAGTGGGAATGATATTAGCACAAACCTCATAAGGCTATTCAGAGGATTAAATGAGTTAATATATGCAAAAACACTTAGAGCCTAATATATACTAAGTACATACTAGTACACAATACATTTCAGTACATACCAAGTTAATACTAATACATACTAAGTATAGTTTACTTTAGTTATTTGTGATTACATGCAAGTTGACAATAAACGCTGCAAACCAAGACAGTATTGCCATTATTACAATGAAATTAATATTGCCCACTGCAGATGTACTGTGTCTCTGTGTATAGACTACACCTCGTTCCATACTGTGCCAGTGTCACTGCCCTTGTGCAGGGTGACCACATACCCCAAGCCGCCTTGCGCTGTTCCAGTTTATACCTGTTGTCCTGATGTTACAGCATTAGAGTGCCTCCTTACACTATTGAAGTGTAAGGAGTTTGGACAAGTTCTGGTTTGGACAACAAATTAGATAGGTGGTCATTACCCCTGTGTGTCACTGAAAAGGGGGACATCTATAGTGTCAAGTTCAAGTGGATTCTTCCCTTCCTCACCAATACTAGGTTAAAAATCAACCACAGTTTAGTGTGCTTCAGCTTTATGTCCGTATAGCCTTTTCTCCTCTGGAGTTCAAGTTCCTTCTCCTCTTCCTCCTCCCTTCCAACAGTGCCTAACACCTAGTAAGTACAATATGCCTCAAGGTGTCTCTAAGCTCTCAATCACACAATCAATAGAAGCCTCTCCACTCTAGACTAGCTGCAGTCTGCACTGAATCCCCTATTACCTTCCTTCTTGGTTTACTGCCTCATTTTGCTGGATTATGTCTATAAATAGCTTAAGGTGTAGCACAGGAAGTCAAGTTTTCAAATTTCTTTGGGTACAAAATATCTTCTTCAGCCTCCACGTATGACTGATAGTTTGGCTGGATACAAACCCCTAGGGTGAAAATTATGTGCCTGAAAAACCTTGGAGGTATCTTTCTAATGCCTTCCAGGATCCATGGTGCTCATGACAAGTATGATAAAGTCAGATTTTAACCTTTTTATTTAGGTGACCAGTATTTTTCTCTCTGGAATGGATGTATCCTCTCAGTA
The DNA here is from genome assembly GCF_025265405.1 of Mesoplodon densirostris. Classification (NCBI taxonomy): domain Eukaryota; kingdom Metazoa; phylum Chordata; class Mammalia; order Artiodactyla; family Ziphiidae; genus Mesoplodon; species Mesoplodon densirostris. The sequence continues at coordinate 87,238,264 of NC_082667.1, forward strand.
TTTTATTCTATTTTAATTTATTTTTTCAGTATTTGAAAGTTTCACAATGAAGGGTGCCTAGGTATGAGTCTATTCTTGCTCATCTTGCATAACTATTTTCAATCTGAGGCCTGATGTCTACTTTCAGCTGTGGGGAATTTTGTTGCCCTTTGACAGCTTCCCTCCATTTTTTTTCTGGGTCTGGACTTTCTAATAGTAACATGTGGGATCTCCCAGATGCAGCCTCTCTAACATATTTTTATCGCATTTTCCATTGTGTCTTTCTTTTTTATATACTGAGAAATTTTTAAAATTCCTACTGAATTTATTTCAGCAACCATATTTTCATTTCCAGGAGACCCCTCTTGCTTTCTGACCATTCTCCTTTTCATTAATACCCTAGTCTTATTTTATAGTTGCTAGCTCTTTTTAAACCTCTCTCAGGATACTAATTAGGGTTTTTTCTTAAATTATTCTGTTCCCTAAATTGTCCCTGGTCCTACTAGGATATGTTTGCACTCTTTCCCCCTCTCTCATGTTGTAAGCTTTACTCAACTAACAGGCAAATGACAGTTATTTTCTATTTAAGAATGAGCGCAGAAAGCTCCCTGAAGTCAACGATTGATTGGCTTCTTATGCAGGAAGAAGCGGGGAGTAACTGTAACAGGATCTCCCCCAAACACAGTTTTCTAGCGTGTAAAAACTCATACTAGCTGCCCCAGTTCTCGCCAGTGTCACTGTTTTCAAAATGAAATCATCTCATTTCAGGAGCGTGAGGGCTGGGCTGGGAGTCCACTCCTCCAAACACAACCCTTCAATGAGCTCCCCTATCTCAGTCACACTTTTAACTAACTCCACACTCTCTCCTACATGCGCATCAAAGCACAGAGCTACTTCTGCAGGTGGGGTCAGAATCCTCCTCAGTTGCAGGTGGTCCATGTGCATATTCTAGGTGATGCTTTTCCTCTGTTCTACTGCTTCAGTTTCACACTCTTCCACCTGTCTTCTCTCTTTCAAAACTATGTTGAAATCTCTTGATTGTTGTGGGCATATATACTTAAACACCTTGATACCATCATTGTAGTGTCTTGTCAAAACAGAGAAGAGCTAAAAGGGTTCTCAGTGTATTCTGAATCTGCTATTCTGTGGTCCCAGTGTTTAAACTTCTTGGACTTCCCCACTGTCTATTACTGCTTTTACAAATACAATCTCGTGGTCTATTCGTGAAGGAAATGAATACACATCTAAAATAACAAGGAATGCGGGTTAGATGCTCTAGGGTCTTGTCATACTCTGCCATTTACTAATAAACCACTTACGTTCTACAAATTGTAGGTGCTCATTTATAAAACGAAATGGAGTAACTCTACATGAACTATAGATTGCTCCTACTCTAACATTTCATAATTTTCTACGTTATTTTCTTAAAATTTCTCTATATTATCATTAATTTTAATTAAAAAATAAAAATCTAACTTTCTCTTTTGAAAATCAAAGAGTAATTCCCGTAGTCCTACAATAATGGGATAATTAGTTCTGAAACCTGTCAAGTGTCACGTTTCATATGAAGAGAAAATCATACTAAATAATTTAAAAAAATTAAACATGGACTTTGTAGCACAAAGACAAGGTCCCCCCCAAATGGTGTTCCTTTATTTACTAGAAATGTTCAGCTCTGCATTAAAGTTGAAATAAAATAAATATATTAATTTTGAGGTGCAAAAATTTCTTATGAAAATCAATTTTTCTTTTCTGTCCATACAAACAAAAGTAAGGAATGACATTAGAGGTCAGGATTATTTGGTAATAGAATGTAGCTTTTTGATATTTTTGATTTTAGGAAAGGAGAATATCAACATCAAAACATTTTTCAACTTTACTTTTATTTAAAATGAGGCCATATTTTCCTCTTATAAAAAGAGAGTTCAACTAGAACTGTCCATTTTCTCATCTGTAAAACAAGAGCACTGAATCAGCTGACTGTATTCATTCAGAACTCAATTTCCTTATCTTATGATCACTAAGCTTCTCCCTAAATCTAATATACTAAGGTTCTAAGCAAAGGAAAATATATTACTAACGACATGTTTTGATTTCAGTTTCTTAGAGTTCAAATGTCCACCATTCACCTTGGTCTAAGCTTAAGGAATCATTCAAGGGGATACAATGCAGATGGGAGGAGAAAACAGAACCCTCACACAAGCTGTGCTGTGTTGCAATCAGCCTTCCGTTTGAACAATAATCTTCTCTATAGCTTTAAAGTGATAACTTTGTACCTGCAATGCTTCTTGTTTCAAACGTATTTTCTCTGGCTCTTCCTGAACATGTTCTGAGGAATCATCGACCTCTTCGATTTCTGAGGAGGAAGGACTCTCTACTGTCACAGTCACAGGAAATTCTGATGGACCTGAGTGTCACAAGAAGAAGATAGGAAACCACAGAGTTGTTAAACTAAAGTGCAAAGAAAGAAGACAAGATTGTATAAAAGACAACACAAGCCACATACCAAATATCCAAATATGAGAAGACATTTAACAAAAGTGATCTGAGGTATCATTATTTATAAATGTCTCTCACTGCTCTTTAGTGTAAAACAGGCAATGACTAAGTAAAAGTACAGTAACTTATTTTTGCTATGTTACTGTACAGACCTCTGTTGTACGTGGTTAGGATTAGTAATGGGAATTGCCCATATTATTTTATTAAGTTTCTTTCACAGAAGCCAAGTGAAGATCCAAGGTAAACATTTTTTCTCAGATCAACTTTATACTGCAAATGAAAAATTTATTCTTCACCATCAGACAAAAACAGTCTGGAAGAAAATGTAGTTTTTCAGAGGAAAATACATCAGTAAAGGGACTGATGAATAATCAGGAAGTCAACATATCTAAGCTGTGAATAATAGACATTAGAATTTAAAAAAATAAATCACATACAGAACTAAAACAGACCCATCAAAAATTTCATCTTCTCACCACCCTTAAGCCAAAACTAGGGCAACAATTCTCCCAGCAAGCTTCACTGCCACTGCAATGTTGTTCAATAGGACATTTCCAAACATTTAAAAACTGACCTTGCCACAACCCCATAAAAGTCTACAGATCATAAAGAACTGTGCTAAGATTATATAACCATGCAGAAGACAAGTCACTAGGACATCATTTTGACAACAAGCAGCAAACCCTGCAGCATAGGAAAACCCTAACAGGAGAACGAGGTGCACACCCCTCTTTCTGGGAACGCAAGGCCAGGACTGACACCCAAGATGCTCTTCTCTCAACCTCAGCAGTGGTGCCTTTCACAGAGCAACTATGCAGTCTCCCAAGACCACTGGGAAGGAGAATCTGATACTGACAGTATTAGCTTGCCATAAGGCCATAAGCGAGGGAATGTGTGTGGCCTTGGTGAGAGAGCAGAGGTTTGGGAGATGTTGCTTTATATTGGCTTTCAGATCAGGAATTTGTACATATAGCCCGGAAACAACGTTTCTTGAAAATATGTGAACATTCTTGAGTATGACAGCTCCATGTGAGGGGTCAGAAATGGCAGTCAAGTTCGTTTCACTGGGTAACAGCTGATTTGCGGACTGGAAAACAGGCTTCCTTGTTTACAGACATCACCACAAGGCTGCCCGTTGTGCGCCAAATCCACAGAACCACACAGTTGCATTGGGAGAGCGACCAAACATGTTTTACATGGATTTATTTCAGAGAGGGAAATGCTTCTTGTAAGGCTCTGTCAGTTTAAAAAGCAAGAAGAATGACCATCCACCTTTCCCAATTCAAGCCCTATATATCATAAATATGATAGCTACACACCACCAACTGATTACATACATCACGAGCTTTGATGAATGGAAAGCCCCTAAAACGATAGCAACAAAACGAAGTTAGATCTTCATGTAAATACATCACCAGTTAAACCCATTTAATACAACTATTTAGTAGTATGAACAGTATCCATACAGAATTGTGTATAAAAATAAATAAGCTCAAAAGAAGGACCTGGAGGGCTCTGCTACGGAGAAAACAGAACAGAATTCAGCCTACTGGCTTGGTAATAACTCTCTGAACTGCTGAGAGGCCCCTTCAGCTCCTATGTTCAGGATGGTTGAGATTTCAGTCTCTCTTCTTTAAATGGTGATATTAATCGTTCTCTAATTTACCACCCTGTGTGACGAGGATGGACCTGCGATTAAGTGTCTCAGGAAGAAGATAGGAAACCACAGAGCTGTGAAACTCAAGTGCAAACACTGGGGATTCAACACTATAGTTTATGCAACAGCAATTCACATTACCATTTGCAAAAAAGTAGTCGGTTGTCCAGTGGGGATTAGAAACATCCATTTAACATGAGCAACTGAACAGATATTTGACACAGTAACTACTTCAAGTACTATTTAAAATCAATTCTCTTTGTTTTCTTAAGCAATTGTTAATCCCCAATTTCCTGATTACTACCAAGTAAGTCACCTGAAGATCATCTAGAGCCATCTATTTCACTTAGCAAGCCTAAAGCTATAATTCAACCATTTTATTTACTGTTCTGTGACAAAAATTACTATGAGCAGCTATCCCCTGGATAAGAAATCAGGTAATGTTAGTTTGACTCACTAAATCTGATTTACTGAGTTAATAAGCCAGTTGATTTAGAATAGGTCTAATGCATATCTTTCATCCATTCTGCATTAAACTATTTCCCATGCCTAAAGTGTCTTTTTCCCCATTCGTACGTCTCCAAATTCCTACTTCTGTGCTGTAGGGCTTCGCTCAACTACACCTGCCTTTAATCAAACTTTCCTCACATGCACAATTGGTGATCATTTTAGTCTCCTCAAGACTCCCACGGAGTTACCTCTGTTGTGACACTTGAGAAACAACTTGAAACTCCCAATTACTTTTAATTTTTCTTCCTTAGAGGGCTCAATAGGCAGAAGCCATGTGTGAGTTACCTTTTTTCCTCTACACAAAGCACCAGAGACCACCCACATAATACAAGTTCCAAAATAAAGAACTCTAAATGACTGAAAAAGACAGGGAATGCAAACAGGTTACCTGTTGCTTTTTGCACTTTCTGCAGGACACAATGGCCGGAAACCAGACACTCCAGGTGGTAGCGCTTCAGGAGGGTAGCATTCTTGACCAGCAGAGTGTTTCCTTCCATTACTTACAGGCTTCTTTGCGGCCAAGACTACGTTGGACAAAGCATGAAAAGAAGGAATCAAGATGCACCAAAGGTCTACAGAGCAACTGTCACACGTGCACACGTCGAAAGGAATCAAAAAGGCACTTGACAATGATGCCAAGCCCATTAAAAAGAGGATCGTTTTGTACAAAGGTTTTACATAAGCCAGCATTTTTAAAAAATATAAGTCCTCTACAGTAACAAGTTATTTTAACTAAAACAAAAGTATTGAGATGTGCAGAAATGCAAAACTAAAGTTTAAAAAAATCCCAAAGTATGATACATTTTATGTATCATGCAGAAACACTCAAGTTTCCTGAATCTTAGAACACCTTTGGCATTTCTGAATCTCAAGGACACAGAAACACGGATACACCCATGACTTCTGCCAAACAGAATCTTCAGAAGTAGACCAAAAGTTAAATTTAAGATGAATTTTTCTATGTAAAAACAATACAAGTTATAAGGCTGCAAGTTGCTGGGGGTTAGGTGAGTCAATTTTACCTTCCTATAAGCGTGTCAACCTTCACTGCTCCTTTGATTTCATATAGAAAACACACAAAAAAACAAATGAAACCCACTGGATGAAAGAGTGAAATGTGGAGACTTACCCTATATTTCAGTAGTAAAGAGGCAAGTATCTTTATATGAAACATTTGGTTGCAGAAACTAGACCTACGTGTTAATATTTTACTTAGAACAAGCCATATATTAAAATTCACATTTAAATATTTAATTTGAATTTACTGAAAACAAACATCATAGGTTAAAATGGTTATATTTATCCTTCAAAGCTACTATATTTTATGTTATTTTATTTATTTATTTTAATAGATCTTGATTGGAGTATAATTGCTTCAGAATTCTGTGTTAGTTTCTGTTACACAACAAAGCGAATCAGCCATATGCATACACATGTCCGCATATCCCACCCTCTTGAGCCTCCCTCCCACCCTCCCTATCCCACCCCTCTAGGTCATTGCAAAGCACCAAGCTGATCTCCCTGTGCTATGCTGCTGCTTTCTACTATATTTTAGCAGCATTAGGATGCAGGGTAAAATGGAGTGTATGCGGTAATACAGGACAAATATTTCATAGAGTGTAGCTTATTGATAATCACCACACGATCCTCTGTGATTTACATGCCTCTTAAAAATATATAGGAGCTCAGTTCATTTTGTGCTATTTTATTGCTTTTTAACTTAATTGCCATCAAAAAAAAATCTTTGTATGCATATGGTTTGTATGTGTATACCCTTCCTTTACTTTCAGAAACTAATGCAAATACATTTGTATTAAAATTTTTTTATTTTTATTTTTATTTTCTTTTTGCGGTATGCGGGCCTCTCACTGTTGTGGCCTCTCCCGTTGCGGAGCACAGGCTCCGGATGCGCAGGCCCAGCGGCCATGGCTCACGGGCCCAGCTGCTCCGCGGCATGTGGGATCCTCCCAGACCGGGGCACGAACCCGTATTCCCTGCATCGGAAGGCGAACTCCCAAACCACTGCGCCACCAGGGAGGCCCTGTATTAAAATTTTTTTTAATTACACTTTTCTTGTTAGGAGATTAAAAAATTTCTAATAAAAGTTCCCATCTTTTATTAGGCATACATAAGTATAATATAAATGTGACACAATTCACACCATTATTTCACCCCTATACTCACCTGGATCTAGGTATATACACAGATACTGATTTGGCTTACCTCTATGTCTCCAAATAACTGAGGCAAATACAAAAAAAAGCCCAAGAAATAAAATTACTCTTAAAAGAGCTCAATGAGCTTGTATACTTCAGTTACATTTCCACTTTGTTTAATCATGCTAACTAAAAAAAAATGTTTAACTGTTCTCATTCCATGATGCCCTATTATTCTGTACTAATTTTACAGAATTCCTAATATGTTTTACATATACATGTTTTATTTATATATCTTTCCATTTCTAATATCATAGCAAAAGTCAATGTAGCTATTTTAAGAATGCTTTACATAGGATATAAATTTTTAATAATAATATCTAATTAGTGTGATATCACAAACCTTAACTTCTTTGAATGTACTATTTGATTATTAAAATATCACTCTCTTGAAATAACAATTGGCAGACGATCATAAGCTTTTTTTTGACTTCATAAACACTCTTAACAACTTATTTAATACACTATTGTCCAAGCAAGTTCATTAATAGAGAATCAAAAACATACAACTTGAAGTAGGAAAAAAAAAAGCTGTATTTATGAAGATGTTTACAATAGTTTATTTGAGGTTATTTCCAATTTTTCACCAATTAAAAAAATTGACCTACTCAATGAAACCTTGTGAATGCAATGTTAAAAAGTATAACTATGAATCACAGAATTTAAATTTAGTATGAAAAGAATGGCAAATTATATTGAAGCTATGTGGAATTATGTTTATAGACCTCAGGAAGAGAAATTAAAAATGTAAATATTGCTTGATAGGATAATGGGATTAGAGGTGGTCTTTTAAATTTTTCATTTTTATGCTAATACAATACCTTTATAAAACCCAAAAATCAATCACAAGCACTGAAATTGAAACTGTGATTAAAAATCTTCCAACAAACAAAAGCCCAGGACCAGATGGCTTCACAGGCGAATTCTATCAAGCATTTAGAGAAGAGCTAACACCTATCCTTCTCAAACTCTTCCAAAATATAGCAGAGGGAGGAACACTCCCAAACTCATTCTACGAGGCCACCATCACCTTGATACCAAAACCAGACAAGGATGTCACAAAGAAAGAAAACTACAGGCCAATATCACTGATGAACATAGATGCAAAAATCCTCAACAAAATACTAGCAAACAGAATCCAACAGCACATTAAAAGGATCATACACCATGATCAAGTGGGGTTTATTCCAGGAATGCAAGGATTCTTCAATATACGCAAATCAATCAATGTGATACACCATATTAACAAACTGAAGGAGAAAAACCATATGATCATCTCAATAGATGCAGAGAAAGCTTTTGACAAAATTCAACACCCATTTATGATCAAAACCCTGCAGAAAGTAGGCATAGAGGGAACTTTCCTCAACATAATAAAGGCCATATATGACAAACCCACAGCCAGCATCGTCCTCAATGGTGAAAAACTGAAACCATTTCCACTAAGATCAGGAACAAGACAAGGTTGCCCACTCTCACCACTCTTATTCAACATAGTTTTGGAAGTTTTAGCCATAGCAATCAGAGAAGAAAAGGAAATAAAAGGAATCCAAATGGGAAAAGAAGAAGTAAAGCTGTCACTGTTTGCAGATGACATGATACTATACATAGAGAATCCTAAAGATGCTACCAGAAAACTACTAGAGCTAATCAATGAATTTGGTAAAGTTGCAGGATACAAAATTAATGCACAGAAATCTCTGGCATTCCTATATACTAATGATGAAAAATCTGAAAGTGAAATCAAGGAAACACTCCCATTTACCATTGCAACAAAAAGAATAAAATATCTAGGAATAAACCTACCTAAGGAGACAAAAGACCTGTATGCAGAAAATTATAAGACACTGATGAAAGAAATTAAAGATGACACAGATAGATGGAGAGATGTACCATGTTCTTGGATTGGAAGAATCAACATTGTGAAAATGACTCTACTACCCAAAGCAATCTACAAATTCAATGCAATACCTATCAAACTACCAATGGCATTTTTCACAGAACTAGAACAAAAAATTTCACAATTTGTATGGAAACACAAAAGACCCCGAATAGCCAAAGCAATCTTGAGAACGAAAAACGGAGCTGGAGGAATCAGGCTCCCTGACTTCAGACTATACTACAAAGCTACAGTAATCAAGACAGTATGGTACTGGCACAAAAACAGAAAGATAGATCAATGGAACAGGATAGAAAGCCCAGAGATAAACCCACGGACATAGGCTCACCTTATCTTTGATAAAGGAGGCAGGAATGTACAGTGGAGAAAGGACAGTCTCTTCAATAAGTGGTGCTGGGAAAACTGGACAGGGACATGTAAAAGTATGAGATTAGATCACTCCCTAACACCATACACAAAAATAAGCTCAAAATGGATTAAAGACCTAAATGTAAGGCCAGACACTATCAAACTCTTAGAGGAAAACATAGGCAGAACACTCTATGACATAAATCACAGCAAGATCCTTTTTGACCCACCTCCTAGAGAAATGGAAATAAAGACAAAAATAAACACATGGGACCTAATGAAACTTCAAAGCTTTTGCACAGCAAAGGAAACCATAAACAAGACGAAAAGACAACCCTCAGAATGGGAGAAAATATTTGCAAATGAAGCAACTGACAAAGGATTAATCTCCAAAATTTATAAGCAGCTCATGCAGCTCAATAGCAAAAAAACAAACAACCCAATCCAAAAATGGGCAGAAGACCTAAATAGACATTTCTCCACAGAAGATATACAGACAGCCAACAAACACATGAAAGGATGCTCAACATCTTTACTCATTAGAGAAATGCAAATCAAAACTACAATGAGATATCATCTCACACCAGTCAGAATGGCCATCATCAAAAAATCTAGAAACAATAAATGCTGGAGAGGGTGTGGAAAAAAGGGAACACTCTTGCACTGCTGGTGGGAATGTGAATTGGTACAGCCACTATGGAGAACGGTATGGAGGTTCCTTAAAAAACTACAAATAGAACTACCATACGACCCATCAATCCCACTACTGGGCATATACCCTGAGAAAACCATAATTCAAAAAGAGACATGTACCAAAATGTTCATAGCAGCCCTATTTACAATAGCCCGGAGATGGAAACAACCTAAGTGTCCATCGTCGGATGAATGGATCAAGAAGATGTGGCACATATATACAATGGAATATTACTCAGCCATAAAAAGAAATGAAATTGAGCTATTTGTAATGAGGTGGATGGACCTAGAGTCTGTCATACAGAGTGAAGTAAGTCAGAAAGAGAAAGACAAATACTGTATGCTGACACATATATATGGAATTTAAGAAAAAAATGTCATCAAGAACATAGGGGTAAGACAGGAATAAAGACACAGACCTACTAGAGCATGGACTTGAGGATATGGGGAGGGGGAAGGGTAAGCTGTGACAAAGTGAAAGAGCGGCATGGACATATATACACTACCAAACGTAAGGTAGATAGCTAGTGGGAAGCAGCCGCATAGCACAGGGAGATCAGCTCGGTTCTTTGTGACCGCCTGGAGGGGTGGGATAGGGAGGGTGGGAGGGAGACGCAAAAGGGAGGGGATATGGGAACATATGTATATGTATAACTGATTAAATTTGTAAAATAAAAAAAATAAAAAAAAAAAAAAAAAAAAAAAAGAAACAGATGAATAAAGCCTTTGGTGAGAATGAAGACATATCCATGATAGGCAGTGGCCACTTGTCTTCTCTTCCCACTGCTCCATGCTCTCCCTGAGCAGAGCAAGCTCAGAAACATCTAAATGCTGGCGATTCCCAAATGTGTATCTCCAACCCAGTTTCTCTCCTGAGAGTTTGTTTTCCAATTGCCTTATTTCCAGCTGCCCTATTATTCCTCAACGTCCACAGCTAATCAATCATTAAATGATATCAATTCTATTTCTCTTAGCATATAAGGCTCCCCTATACCTATGGCCTCAAACCTAGGTCACCCTCACCAAGTCTTAAAAAAAAAAAAAAAAACCCAAAAATCTTCAAACAACACATTTTTTAAAAATTGTGGTAAACTACACAAAACAGAAAATTTATAATTTTAACCATTTTAAAGTGGACCATTCAGTGATATGAAGTCAACAAATTTTTAAAACTTTCAGAGGGCACCTGAATAAAACAAGTGTTGTCCACTGGTGATTTTAATGTATCTGGTATATAACTAAAGTCACCACAAAACTCTTTCTGGGAAAGTGGCAGATCATAAACATAAAAAATTTATTTTGCTTTTTATTAAACCTTACTGTTTTGCTGTTTCAAAATTCAAATTTACTTACAAGAAAGAGTCAGTTTCATATTAGATTTGGTTTCACAAATGCTGCTCCTGCTATTCATTCTTATCACCAAAAGAAAAAGACTATTTGTGACTAACGATAATATGTTACAGAAAATAAAGTTAAAAGGTTTTCAAGCTGCATATCTGGGAACCTAAATTAAAGCATCACACAACATTTTCAAAAACAGAAAAGCCATTTGATTTGACTAAAATCTTAGTTTTAAGATGGCAGAAAGTACCTTGATAATTTTCTTTTAAGAAAGAAAGAAAACCAAGCCATTAAAGAGAAATTCTTCCGAGAGAACTGAAACATGTTATATACCTCTGACTTGGCACTCCTTCCATCTGGAGAACTTTTTTGGTAACTGTTTTCATCACAGAATGATCTAAAGTAAAATGAATTGAAATTACAGAGTAATTATTTTCCAATGAGTGGCTATTTCCATTTAAAACCAAAAGCCAACTAATTATTGCTTTTCCCATACATTTAAATATGAAATCTACATTATATAATTATACACTTATTTCCCCCTTTGTGTATTCTAATTTCTTCCTCAGAAACCTAAGATGCCATCTTGCAGACTGCCCACAGTGGCTACTATTTTGGCAGCAGCGAAGGTCAACTTGAAACATTTTGCATCTAAAGTGGCTTTGGATACCTCTGGATACAAAGTACAGTCTGAGCACCGTCCAGACCCTTAGATACCTAAAGAGCATCTAAGATATCAAACCAGGGCATCCAAGATAACAAACCAAGTCCTGATATTCCCTCAAAAGCTGCTCCTCCCATCAGCCCCCTTCTTCTAAGTGATACCACCCAGTTGCACACATAATCATCAACGACTTGTCTCCTTGGTACTATTTCCTTCATACCTCACATCTATCTGCAGGTCTTGATAGCTACACCCTCAAAACACAACCTGAATTCAACCACTTTTCACTTGCTGCAAACTTCCAACCTAACCTAGGCCATAAACATCTCTTATTTGGAGCACTGTGATAGTCTCCTAACTGGTCTCCCTGTTCCTCTTCTTTTTTTTTTTTTTTTTTTTTTTGCGGTACACGGGCCTCTCACTGTTGTGGCCTCTCCCGTTGCGGAGCACAGGCTCCGGACGCGCAGGCTCAGCGGCCATGGCTCACGGGCCCAGTCGCTCCGCGGCATGTGGGATCTTCCTGGACCGGGGCACGAACCCGCGTCCCCTGCATCGGCAGGCGGATTCTCAACCACTGCGCCACCAGGGAAGCCCCCTGTTCCTCTTCTTTATCCTCCCAAGTCCCTTCTCTATACCAGGTCACCTTATTCAGATACGATTTGGATCATGCCTTTTTCCAGTTCAAACCCCTCTACTCATTTAGAATAAACCACATCTTTACTCTGGCCTTCAAGACTTTACAAGAGCAGACCCCTGGCTAGCTCCTTGACCTCATGTCCTACCACACTCTTCTTCACTCGGTACTCTGCCCAGATGGGCCTCCTTGCTTTTCCTTAAATACTCCACCCACCTACATGCCTACATACTCATTGCCTCCTTGTCCTGGAATGTGCTTACTCCACATCTTCCATGGCTTACTCCTCTCTTCATTCAGGTCTCCGTTCAAATGCCACTTCTCCAGTGAAGCTGTCCCCTAACAAACCTATCCAATGGAGTCCTACCTGCTCTCCCTCACTCTCCTTACATTAAGATAGTTTTGCACTTCCTACTCTCTAAAATTATATGACTTATCTGTTTACTCATTTCTATCTGATCTCCTTCACTAGAATGTAAGCTCCATGAGGGCAAGACTTTTGTCTGTCTGGTTCACTGCTTTATCCCTAGTCCCTAAAACCCGTATCTGGCACACAGAAGATGATTACAAAATTACTTGTGAATCTGACAAATGAATAAAGTACTCCTAGCAAGAATTCAGAGGTTGCACAGGAAAGAAAGAATGCTCTTGGTGGAAGCAGGCTTAGTATCTAGGTTCACCTCTATTCAGAGCAGAGATAAGAAAAATTTACAAGTATAATTCACTTTAATTAGTACATTAGCTGCTAAAAACATAAGGGAAGTGCAACACTAGAAAAGTACAGTTGAAGCTTGAACAACATGGGTTTGAACCTCGCGGGTCCACTGACACACGCATAGTTTTCAGTACATATGTACTATCGTCCTACATGATCCAAGGTTGGTTGAATCCACAGATGTGGAACCACTGACTATAAACTTATACCCAGATCTTCAACTGCGTAGGGGTCGACACCCCTAACCCCACGTTGTTCAAGGGCCAACTGGATATGATGAGGAAAGTTAAACACATTAAGTTTTAAAAAGCTGTCAATACCTGAACAAATTCTTTTTGTTTTGCTATGTGTTCATCAATTTAAAAAAAGTGACCACATACCAACAAGCAGATTTTTTCTTATATCCAGAACGAGCAGAGTTCTGTTGGTTTCAAGGGCCTTTAGGAAAGCCTTTGCTCCTTCACTGGTGAGGCCGCACTGCTGCAGGTCAAGTGCTTTCGATGAAAGACAAAAGGTCACTTGCTAACTCTACAGATTTAACATATAGACAACTCTCGTTTTCTCACGTGTGTAAGAGTCCTGCACAAGACAAGTCATGGCAGGTTTGTAATTTTGGGTATGGAAAAAAACAGAAACATATACGCACACACATAATGCATAATCCAATTTAAAAACCTCTTCTTGGATGTGCAATGATAACCCTGGCTTTAGTACCAATAAATCAGACAACATATTTTACAATTACAGAACTGAAGAATAACTGTATAGAACGTATGAGCAAAAAGCATCACAAAATGAATCTCAGTTCATAATTAGCAAGGGCGGCAGGGGCGTGTAAACCTCACAAGCAAAACCTGGTGGAGCTCAGAAATGCACTGCATTCTTTTGATCATGATCTTCAGCTCCAAATCACACTTGAAACTAGTTCAAAGGGGAAAACAAAATAGAAGAAATGTAATAACTGTTAGTTTTAGAGGAAAAAAAGACAAGTCTAAGAGGATACAAATAATAAAAACTTTCAACAATGTGTGAATAGAGAATACATACTAAAAACCTATCATGAAAGTATGATGGTCAAGAACCCTCGCAGTAAAAGGCCAGACAAAAACCAGAAAAACTGATCATGAATTCTAGTAGTTCTGGGCCTGAACAACCTACTCATTTAAACCAAAGGGATCATCACTAAAGCACAGGGATTAAAAAATATTACATGAAAGGAAACTATCATGAGTCTTTTGTTTAAGTGTTGTGTGGACCATCACATTAAAATAACTGGAGTCTTTCAACACCCCCATGACACACAGAAATAGCAAGTCAGACATACGGATCTGACAGGATATGATACAACCCTTACAAACTCTCACTACAGAAGAATGGACACAGGGTATAATTAACCAAATAGCCAAATTAATACAAACAGCCAATAAACCTCACCAGTCAATCAAATGAATACAAAATAAAACAAAATGTGGTTATTCTCCTATCAGATGAAGCCAAGATTCTGTAAGAAAAGCCTTTAAATAATGTCTATACCCTTTGGATCCAACAACTCTCTTTCTAAGAATTTAACCAAAAGAAATAGTCAGAGATATAGGTAAGGATATATATCAGAGTACTATTTGTAACTGAAAAACTGGACAAAGCTTATATACAAAAATGGATAAGTTATGTGCACTCTGGCATATTCATATAATGGAATACTGAACAATCACAAAAAATGATGTAGGAGATGCAAATTTACTGACTTGCTAAAATGCTCATACTAAATTAATTGAAAAAAGTTATAAAATTTGGAGTAATCCCACTTGCATAGAAAATGGAGAGGTACTCATTTTTGTAGTTTTACGTTTTTTTACAAGTGCTACAGGCCAGCGTTTGTGAGAGGCAGGCTTCACATCTACTGTTGGGGTGGACTACAAATTGGCATAGCCTTTCTGGGTAGTAATTTGGCCATGTGTATCAAATGTCTTAAAAATATGTCACACTTAGTCATTCCACTTGTAGTACCTTATTCTACAGAAGTAATCCCGATGGACACAGAGATGTATATACAACGTATTCACATTGTTTCTGACAGGGAAAAGCAAATTGTCTAAATAGAATTGCAAAGAATTGATTAAACTATGGGACATCAATACGACGCAATACTACATGATACATCATTAAGTGAAAAAAGCAGGAATATGAAATAGCAAGTATACTACAATTCTATTTTTGTAATCCCTAAGTGTACATATATATTTGTAGAAAAAAAAAGACTGAAAGTATATACTCCAAAATGAACAGTGATTATATCTGGGTATTAAAATGATAGGTAATTGTTCTCTTATTACTCTGTATTTTCTATAAAGTATATATGCAACTCTTAGAGAAAGTTGAAAATCAAAATAAAAGCTATCAGTACAATGAGGCTTTAAAAAATCCTATCACAATAGTATCATGCCAAAAGCTAAGCATATTTCATATTAAACATTCAATCTTTTCAATTTTAGAATTTCCCTCTAAGCCATAAATCCTCACTAAGAGATTCTGCCAAAGCACTTGCACCCAGGTCACCAATGAGCGGGTGGCAGTTCAGAGCGATGCGCCTCAAACCAGCCATGCAGTCAAGATCACGTCTCCTGGAATGAAGACTCTCAGCCCAGGTTTCTTCATGCCTTCTGGTAGTCTGATACTTCAAAGATTTAATGGGATGAAATTAAGATGCTTGAATAAGGAAACAGGGTGTGCCTGAGTATGGCTTATTATGTCAGAGATTTACACACACACACAGATCAAGCATATATGCCAGGAGCATCAACCTGAGAAATTCAACAGTCACTTCTGGTTTACGAGTCCAGTGACCCAGATTCTGCTCGGTCAGTGATTAGATTCTAGCCACTGCATTTCCTGTTTCTGAACACCTATGTAAAGTTGGACAACTCAATTACAGTCTATGAATTATTTTCCTTATCTTTTAAGTCAGGGAATTGGTTCTAAATTCTATCTTTGCTGAGGCCCTATATTTCATCATCCTGTCCTCCAATGGCCTCCAAACACCTGACTGGGCAAACCATAAGAAAACTTTTTAATATGCATCTTATTTATTAACAAATTATATACACAAAGTTCCATACATAGAATTTATGTACATGATAAACTACAGAGATTTTTTAAAATAATACAAAGGTAAAAAATGTTCTAATATTTTCTTTTCCTAACTCCTAAGGCATTATTTTAATTTACTTATTTTTTTATAAAGATTTATTTATTTGTTTGTTTGTTTGTTTGGCTGTGCCGGGTCTTTAGTTGCAGCATGCCGGATCTTTTAGTTGTGGCATGTGGGCTCTTAGTTATGGCAGGCACGTGGGATCTAGTTCCTTGAGCAGGGATCGAACCCAAGCCCCCTACATTGGGAGCACATAGTGTTAACTGCTGGACCGCCAGGGAAGTCTCAAGCATTATTTAAAAAACTATATTTACAAAATGTATCTCACATGCTGCCTAGGGCGTGCACACAAGCTTTAGAGGCGTGGACTATGCAGAGCCAGTTTGATGTGCCTTGGGGAAATAATGGTTTGACATTTAAGCAAAAGTACTGTCTTGAAGACATTCAGTTCTTTATATTCATAAAGTAAATTTTGGTAACAGGGAACACTGACTGTCAATGAAAAAAGTCTTATTACATTCCTGAAAAAGTAAAAGACTCAAAGTGCCTTTGTTACTCTAAAAGGAAAATCATTAGTGTCATTTTTCTATTAATAATAACTTATTAAAGCTCCAAGCAGAAACAACAGCAATCACTTACACAGTGCTTAGTATGCGCCAGGCACTATTTATACAAATAAGTGCATTTAAATCTCATAACGAGGCATAGAGGTTCAGTGATTTGCCCATGGTCACGAGCTATGAAATGGGAGAAAGGGAATTTGAACCTAGGCCATTTGGCTTCCGCACCCAAGTTCCTGACTGTTTTCTACCTCAGGGGTCAATGGACTTGCCCTGTATAGGCTCAAAGAACTTTTCAATTTTTAAAATCTAAATTTAAACATTTCCACATTTGTGGGCTCTACAGTTTCTGTTGCAACGACTCTGCCCCACTGGTGTAGGGTGAAAGGAGCCACAACTACCATGTAAACAATGGGTGCGACTATGTTCCAGAAAAACTTCCTTTACAAAGCCAGGCGACGGGCTGGATCTGGCCCACCAGCCAGAGTTTACCTATCCCTGATCTGCACCATCAAACTATTAAAAAGCCTTCATGTCAAATTATTAACTAACTTTAGGCCTAAATACAGTCATTATAACCGCTGTAAGTTGTTAAGGCATTATTTTAAAAACTGTATTTACAAATTGCTGATGTACTGACTTTTATTAGTTTAAAAACTACAACAGCTAATAAACACTTGATTCATTTAAGTCTTGAAGACTAGAATGGCATAGTTTCTTCACAGTATTACAATAAAAGTTTTCAGTAAAAAAACATACATAAAAGTATTATTAGGTATTATATATTAAATCTCTTATTTCTAAAATTAAGTGGACTATATTTACTAAATGGTAGAATCCCAAACTGAAAACTGGTCATATTCTTTCTGCAAAATGAAAGCTGTGCTCACATGTATCAAAAGACAAAAATTAGGGCTTCCCTGGTGGCACAGTGGTTGAGAGTCCGCCTGCCAATGCAGGGACATGGGTTCGTGCCCCGGTCCGGGAAGATCCCACATGCCGCGGAGCGGCTAGGCCCGTGAGCCATGGCCGCTGAGCCTGCGCGTCCAGAGCCTGTGCTCCGCAACGGGAGAGGCCACAACAGTACCACACACACACACACAAAAGACAAAAATTAACTGCCCTCTGTATCAATATATTAATGTGTTTCAATCACATATGTTTTCATGAAAGTTTAAACATAAAATCACCTTTAAGATCTAGGCCATGTGATCTGCTCCATGCCATGTCAGAATACACCCCGTGAAGTTTACTTAACTTAAGTGTCTTAAGTGTGATAGAATTCTTTATACCTTGACAAATAACTAAAAGGAAAAAAAAAAAAACCCACACACAATAAGATGAAGAGCCTATACATTTGTCAATCTTGACTTATTTGCTTTTCTTGAGTCAGTTGCAAGTTTATAGCCACATTCTCAAAATCATTAACTACAATCTTCCCAAACAGGTAATTGACGAACAGATGCATTCTAAAACTTGTCAGTAACAAAGTGCTATTCCAGTTTACAGCAACAATTTAATTCTATTTAGATACTAAAACTGAATACACTGAATACTGCAAACTTTATTCCCAACCACTCAGCAAAGTACTACATACCTTTTCAGATATAGGAAAAAAAAAGAAAAAAAAAGAAAAAGCATACGATTCTTCCTATTTTCATTTCCAAAGATACATCCCAATCTTAATGATCAATCAGCGATTTAAACGTCAACTATAAACCCAGTATACTGCTGCTATGCAGTGTACTAGAGCAATAGAAGAGAGAGGACCTCAAACCCTCTGTTCCCTCAAATTCAAAGGCAGGCTTCCTGACCCCTCCAGACCACTACCGGACACAGGGAAGGCACACTAATGTTTCAGGACCCCAACCAACAGTCACCTGCTTTGTGATTACTTCCATGACACAGCCCTCACCAACACCACTGAGTTTGCTGCTCCTACGGGACGTTACATGTATTTACTATGTTAACACATACCACAGTGCATCATAATTATGATTGCAGATAGATGTTCTAACAATTGAAAGAGAATGATGACTTTTTTGCTCTTTACATCTTGGTATTTCCCTTCCCATAATATTTCCTGAAGCGAAACCATAAAATATAGACAAACACAAAAAACAGAAAATATACAAAACGTGTGCTTTGCACCTTAACGCAAACTTAAGTAAAATGAGTTCTGACAGTATCCAGCATGACAAACTTCCATGGTACAAATGAGAACGGACCAAGGTTTGAGCAGGTACAGGAGACAATCCAGGCATGAACAACACCAAGGCAAGGTAGACAGGAAGTAACATGGTGTGTAGGAAATCACGAGACCAGTCTGATGGGAAGAGACTTAAACAAGACTGAAACTCACTTTCTAAACCTCCATCTCCAATTGGACAATTCGCAGGACACAGGTGCACCAAAGTGGCCAATTTATTCAATCCCTTTAATATGGAGGAAGAGTTTAAAATTTTACTGGTTTTATTTGCCCCAAAAGCAACTCTCAACACTTATGGCCTCTGTCGTCGGAGCTTTGTATGAAATTAAGTCCAAGTGTGGAGCTCCTTTGCCTTTTTTTTTTTCTCCTTAAAAAAGAAAAGAAACAATTGTTCCGAGTAAAAACAAACATATTCCGAAGCATGTGTACATTGAAAAGTAAAGAAACTTTATTAACAACTTCATAAAAACTGACTTAAAATTTTAAAAAGAAAAAAACATGTTTTGAAGTCCTTCCGACTGGAGTCGTGTCTCATAGTGTCTTTTCTTTACAGAAATAGTCGTATTAGGACACATATGCACAAGGATTAACACCATGACACACTGTACACGGCGGGCCCCGGCGAGCTCACCAGTCGTCGTCTGAGTCCAGGTCTCTGGGGAGGATCCACTCCACGGATGAGCCCAGCAGAGTCTGAAGCTCGTTCGTGAACTCCACCAGATCTAAGAGCTCCTTACTTTCTGGATTACAGGACTCCAGGTCTTTGGGGCAAGAGAATAAGAGACTTGCTGACACTTGCCGGCAGAACTCGGCCTCCGCGATGGTGACAATTTCCACATTTGGGAAATTGCAGCGGAATATGCAGGAGGACATTTGCAGTTTCTTGAGCAGGTCTGAGAGCAACAGCCAGTTACGAGGCCTACACCAGAGAAAGGACAGTGGTTTGAGTTTCCGGCAAAATGAGAGGCGCTCCCAACTATGAACTACCCGTCTCCTGGCGGTGAAAGGGCCTGCTACTTCCACTTTGATTACCCCACCCCCACCCCACTTCTCACTGTCCTTAGAAGATCTACTTCTTCTTCTTTTTTTTTTTTTTTTAATTTTATTTATTTATTTATTTTTGGCTGCGTTGGGCCTGTTGCTGCGCACGGGCTTTCTCTAGTTGTGGCTCGAGGACTCTAGAGCGCAGGCTCAGTAGCTGTGGCGCACGGGCTTAGTTGCTCCGTGGCATGTGGGATCTTCCCGGACCAGGGCTTGAACCTGTGTCCCCTGCACTGGCAGGCGGATTCTTAACCACGGTGCCACCAGGGAAGCCCGGAAGATCTACTTCTAGCGGGGGAACTCTGGACTCATGTGCATGTGTTAAGAGACCACCTAGGGAGGATCAGCCAACTTAGACAAAAGCACGAGCAGCACCCCTGAACCAGCCTCGTTGCAGGCCACCCCAGTGCTGCCTTGGCTCTGGCCACAACTCAGGTCACCCCACTCCAAGTAAGTGCACCCCGTTCTAGTGACTGGGGAAAACCAGTCTGTATGCCAACCCAAGGGAGATGGCAAACACCTCTTTGACCTCTCCTCTCCTCCGGCCCTCACGGAGAGAGCATGAGAAACACTCGAGGTCACCTGGCTTTCCTTTCCTTTCCCACACCTCCAAGCCGCCCCTCAATGCTGCCGGGACTGAGGCTTTTTCGAGAAGGGAGGTGGTACAATCCTTCCTGATACCCTGCCACGCTTTATGATCTCTATCCCGAATACAATGTCACCACAAAGGCAGACACGTTCCCAGCCTCAGAGTCCAAGGAGGATGCTACTCCTTAAGCACCGGGCTCAACACACAGCAGAGCAAGGTCTCCTGATGTGTTCACTCCGAAGGGTTGGTCATGGGGCACAGTGGCCCGACCGTGGGGACAAGACTCGATCTAAGCAAATCTTAAGACACATAAGATCCCAGGTGCCACATACGGCTTTCTCTAATCTTATACAAGAAGAGGGTACACATCAGTATCGTCCCGTGGACCTCACGCGCCTTGGAAGGCCCCTATGGTAGCCGTTTGGGGAGGATCCCTTCCCCATGAGTTTAGTGATTGAAACTGTGCAATTGCAGTCGCTGACTCCCGTGTCCTTTGGGCTCTAGGGGTGTGTTCCAATGAGGGCAGTTGGCTGGGGAGCCCTCCCACCCCCCAAACTTTTCTGGAAAAGTTCCACTGCATTATGTGAGGTCGCTGGACACTTGGTGAGGAATTCACTCACCCCCCAACCCATCCACCCTCATCTGCTGAAGGGGATTTCTAACTCCTGCCACCCCACAGAGCAGCTGGGCTGGCTCTCGACCACACGCTGGCCACGCTCACCCCTGAGCGACGGACACCTGGACGTTATAACACAGCAAAAGGGGGTCTTCGGAAAATTCAGATTCCAATAGGTCACCATAGGCCTCGTTGCTGTCATCCTGGTCCTCCGGTCGTGGGGGATTTGCTAAAACATCGTAACCACTTTCATCATCTGGTTCTAACCGGGGGGGCAAACAAGAGAGAGGTCAGTAAGCTGGAGCAAGATTCCAGCTGTTCGCCAAAAAGGACTCTGGAAAAATTCTTTCCCAAGCAAGTCCTGCTCACAGCACCACCCCCACCCCACCCCTACCCCCACAAGCCCAACTGAAACGAACAAGGCTGCTCAGCACACACACAGCTGCCAGAGAACTCCGAAGAGCAACCGGGGCTACCGTCGTCAGGAGCCTGCAGGTTATTTAAACAGTTTGGAGAGAGAGGTGGGGAGAGAGAGAGAGAGAAACAAGATAACGCCTGCTGGTAAGAGGCAAATGCTGCTGCAGTTCGGGAACATCTCACGCTGGGGCTGGTGTCACCTCCTGACAAGTCGCACTGCACACGCCTCTAGGTATCTGACTGAAACCTCCCCACGCGTCCACCCGCCTTCCTGAGGGACTGCCCGCCTCACCGCCCCAGCCTGCCAAACAAAAGCTAGCCTGGCTAGCTAAGAGTTTTCCAGCCCCCCACCTCGCAAAACTCAAAGTATGTATCTCTTCTCTGACAGACTAACGTTGGGCCGCTTTTCCCAGTAAAGGGTCACTTAGAGTAAACGGGGGGTGGGGGTAGGGGGAACCCAGGTGAAAGGCTGTGAAGTCACCGTCTAGATGCTTGAACAAGACCGTGTCTTGACCTCTGCCGTACCTGTTAAGAACTTCTCCAGAAGTTCGCTGTGGTTCACTTTCTTGATGGTTCTACCTGAGTACGTAGCCAGGGTAGGATCAGCACCGTAGGAGAGGAGCAAGCGGACAGTTTCGAGATGATCATTCTTGACAGCATCGTGGAGAGGCCTAGGAGAGGTGCGGGGGATTACACCTGTGCACGCGACGCTTGCTTCTAAGGACACGGGGCAAAATCGAGCGTGTGTGGCCAAGCCTCGTAGGCATGCTATTTCACTGAGGAGGTGAGTGTACAGTCGCTGCGACAAATTACTCTGTTATTTCAACACATAACCCTTTACTGGACAGGTGAAGGGACCATCTCAGGCCTAATTCTTCAATGCAAATCTGTCTTAATGCATGGCCCAAGAAGGAACTCAGGCCACGATGAAAACGTTTCCAATGAACTTAAATAGTGACAGACTGTAAGAAGGTAACATACGGCGGGGTGGGGGGAAGAACCCCAGCACCACAGAAGCAGATACGACAAGCCATTGTTACACCATTACAAACAAAACCCAAAAAGTGCAGTTTGTAAAAGAAACTAGGGGCAAAGTGGAACCTCTCCTGAAACCAACTTGTAGATGAGTGATCAACCCTCTCGCCCAGAAGCAGTCGACAGGCAGGGCGAGTTCTCAGGAGGATACAGAGTCCTCCTGCCCGTGTCCGCTGGGGTCAGGAACACTGTCCGCAGTCCCATCCAGAAAGGATGCTATTTGGAAACCATGAACCACCAAATACCTTACGGTTTTGCTAATGTTATGACTGTCAGGAAAGCCCCAGTGCCCTGCCTCGTGGTGGCATCCCAGGTACAACCAGGAAGATGCTTGGGCTGACTCAGACCTGGGCCTCTGGCCAATAAACCGAGGTCAAGGACAGAGTGGGGGCCAGGCCCGGGGATGTGGGTGGACACGGCAGGTCCTATCAAGCCAGTTGCCACTGGACCTGTCTGTACTCCTGCAACTTTCAACTCACATATATGTTCAAGATTGAGATTCAACAGACGCTGGTGAAGAGTCCAGGGTCTTAAAAGAGAACACCCCTGATTATTCATGCAGGCTCAACATTTTCAGGGACTTCTGTCCATAAGAGCGTCACAGACTTTTAAAGTTCTGTGTAAATTTGCCAGAAAGATCTGTCCGATTCCATTCTAGAGGACTCCGCCATCAGTGTGCTTACATGGCACTCACTCTCCATCTTTCCTTCTGGGGTTCCCCACACACCCTGAGAACCACTGCCTATGCCCCAGCAGGGCCAGGCCAAGAGCAAGACCGCCACTGACCCGCTTCCATCCTGGGCACTGCAGTTGACATCGGCGCCATATTCAAGGAGGTGTCGTACGATGTTGAGCCAACCTCTTGCACAAGCCTCGTGCGGGGCACAGTAACCCGCGTAGTCGCGGTGGTTCACATCACAAATCTTGTTCTCCAGGCAGTACAAGACCACTTCCTACGGGGAGAGGAGAGGAGAGGAGAGGAGATACCATCAGACCACCATACAGTGAACCTTGTAAGGGTGACCTCCCCATAGCTTGCCGGGGCCCACTTTCAAAGGCATACATCCTTGGGGCCAAAAGCCCACCATGGCGCGGGCAGGCGGCAGGCATCCTGCTGGGGGGCGAGAGTGCGTGAGAAGGGCTTGGAGATGCAGACAGTGTTGTCTAAGGCTCTGCTGCACCAGTGGCCTGGCCATGGGCAAGTTACCCTTGAACTTCTCCAAGCTTCCACAGGGCTGCTGAGAGGACGCATTCGGATAGCGATGAAAGCCCTCAGCCCAGGGGCCGATGTGACCAGTACAGAGGTGTCACGGCTGCTAACATCTTAGATGACACATTGCCAAGCACAGACCATTCTCACTTGATGGGTCTGTTCAGTCGGTGGCAGTGGACGATAACACACGTTTAGATCAAAGTATGGATGACCAACACTTAAAGAGAGCTTAAATCAGCCAGAGAACATTCCCCAGCTTAGAGAAGCAGGGACACCCAGGTCACCTACATCCTCGCACCCCTTGTTAAGACCCCCAATCAGAACCTGGGCCTCAGATGCTCTTGTCTGTACGTTAAGTAGAGTTAAAGAGAAGCTCTCTCCCTCCATCCTCGAGGAATGACACAAAATGCCTCCAATAACCCCACCCTCTATTTTGCCTCACTCCACCCTCTCGGGGCAGAATCAGTCTAATATTTTCATATTTACTCAAGTTAATGACAGGAACCTGATACACCACAGGCTGCAACCTCCACATTTCAAGAATCAAGTAAAACGTTCACCGCCCCACCCCCCACCCCGGAGATGTTCTGTGTCAACACTGTGCATTAGAATCACTGTTATTAACCTTCTTTCTTTGGCTTGTTAAAATATTAATATGAACCACTCCCAGTAAGCAGAGCAGGAATTTATTCAATGTTTTATTACCTTAAGAAAGTTTTCAGACACATCGAAAGCATATGCCACCAGAAAACACGTTACACTGTTTAAACTGGGTAAGTCGTGCCCAGCAGAGAGCCGGCAGGTTCTGAGAGCTGGGAGTAGGCAGAACGTGCATGTGGCCCAACACATGGTCTGCAGGGTAAAGGGGGATGCGATGGGGTCAGAACAGGCCTCCTTGTGACATCTCTCAGGTAACTCATCTGTTAAACCCAAACGGGTGTCATTCTAGCCGCCCACAAGTGCGAGATGGGTTCTGTAAAACCTTTTATGCCCTTTGGAGGACACGCCAATCAAAGGTGACCACTCACTTGGGAGCGAACTAGAATGTTCCATTTCCTTACCACGTGAACCCAATGGGGCATGCTGGTAAACCTGGCCATCGGTGCCCTGTTACTTCAGGTCACTGCAGCAGCTCCCTTCCAAAACAAGAGGAGGAAGAGAAAAGGCACGCCCACGAATGCGTTTCTCCGTTTACATCCCAACCTGCCAGAAAGCCCACAATCCTCTGGGCTCCCAGGCCACCTGCCCCGAGCCCTGGTATCCAGGATACCGCATGAAGCTGCTGCTCTTTTAGCAGGCCCTCACTAGCCAGACTTGAGTGGACGGCTGCAAGCTAATGAGTTGTGTGCCCCAGCCAGGGAGAGGCCCTGTCACCTGGCTCTGGGATCAGGTCTGAACGCCACCAACTGCTGTGCACACATCAATTTACTCAACCCAGGGTTTATTTGCTGTGACAATCACAGCCTTCGCCTGGAAACCTTCATCACTACTAGGGCAGGTTCAAGGGTACCTAGAAATGAAAGGCCGTCCAAGCTGGTGGGTAAGTCAACTCTCTTCTCCTGGAAGATGGCAGCACAGGCAGCAGTAGCCCCACGGCCAGGTCAGACCTTTTGCCACGGGCTGTCCTAACTCAACCACGTTGATCCCACTGTTTACACAGTGCTTCTCATTTCCCCAGATGAGGACGTCTTCTGTCACCCACAGGAACCCAGGAGATCGCAGGAAAGGAAGGCAGTACTATCCTCATTCAACACTTGGAAACAGAGGCCCAGAGATAATAAACCCCAAGTTCAATTAACATGAAGTACTAGACCCATAACTCAGGTCTTTGGTACCTGGTCAGCTGGGAAGATTCAAAAGGCCCAAGAGGGCCCCAGTTAGAGGGATGCAATCCAGCTGTGACGAGCATCCCACAGGCCTTCTCTGTCGGGGGTCAAGTGGGCTAACTACACTCTCCTAGCTAGGAGGGTGATGGCCTCTAAATGGATGGCAACCGTCGCCACCAACACTTTCTCTAACTGAAAGGTGAAGAGGCGGGGCGAGTCTGTCGACGCAACACATTCCTTGGTTTATTTTCTCCGCTAGAAATAAACGGGAGTGTCTGAAGGGCAGCCCAGCCATTCCCGAGCAAAGTCAAACTGCTTTTGTCGGACAGCTCTCTGTTCAGCGGCTATAAACCGAATGCCATTACCCGCAAAATGTAACTATAAAGGCCATAAGCCCGACGTTGTTAGTTAATTAAATGCCTCATTAACTTTTTAAAAAACATGACTTATTCAATTCATAGAAAATTTAACCATCACCGCTAAAGGCACAAGCATGTGGTTGCACACTGGCGTTTTAGCCTAAGAAATAGAAGCCTTTTTCCCAGGAGGGAAAGGTTTGAGGTCTTTGGCCACGCAAGTGATCTATTTAATGTGGATCTGAAGCCAGAGTGTGTTTCTAAACTTCCAGAACCACATTATCATGACATAAAGCTCAGACAGCCTTTATACTGCACATGGTATCTTTGGCTAAGCAGAAGAAAATAACCAAGAATGCTGAAGACAAAACTTCAGGAAAACCCTCCCAAACCACACCCTTATCTGCTTAAGCAAACTGTCCTTCAATTTTAAAAGGTTGAAGCTGCCACATCTCCCAACTGGGCCATCATCCCAACGTTTAAAATTCTGCCCAGAGAAATCCCAGGAAGTTGGATTCAAAGTTGAAAGCGTTCATCTACTTGTCACAATGCTCAGCATCAACACTGGTGATGTGTGGAATCTACATATTGAAATTTACATTTGAAGAAAAGAACAAATCCGACCATAAACATTCCCAAGGCTTCCTGTGCAATCAAAGGCCAGGTAGCCTAAAAAAGTATGGATCAAGTGCCCCTTGGTCCAGGCCTCAGAGCCACCAAACCAAAATGGAAACTGTCTTAGAGGACCAACGAGGGTCTTTTGACGTCTCTGGTCCCAAAGGGAGGCTGCTGGAAATGATGCCAAGTTCACAGGTGGGGCTCGGAGCCCCGCCCTCCACGGCGGGTGCAGCAGCACCCCGCCCCCCCATCTCCAGCATTTGCTGGAAGCGGGAGTCTACTTTCTCAACCCTAACCCAAAAGTTGGGGTTAGGGGTCTCCCCGCCACCTCCAGCGTTTGCTGGAAGCAAGGAGACTATCTTCTCAACCACGGGGGGTCTAGCTCAACACTATGTGCAACATCTGCTCTGTTCTCCTAGGCGCCCGCTCTCAGCTCTTGGGAAACCAACTGGGTGCTCCTTGGACTTCACCTGCAAGTAACTGCGCTAACTACCAGAAAGTGCTCTCTAGCTAATGGAGAGGTCTCCAAGAGACGTGTAAATATAAACAACAGCACATTCAACCCACAACAACAACAAAAAACACCCCCAAACTAAGCATAGCCCTAGTGCTTCCAACTTCCCACCCACGGTCATGCCTTAGGGCCAATGCAGGCACACTTCGAAGGGCTCACGGCACTATGGACCGGGGTGGGGGGACACGACAGGAGACGGGGGACAGGGGCACAGAGCTGGCTGAGGGTGTGGGCGCCAGGGCTCCGGGCCAGCCTGGGTCCTGCCACCCCAGTGCTCAGCCACACCTCCACGCTCAGCCTGCTGAACCGCATTTTACTGTCACCATTCAACTCCCAGAGGGCTGATGCCAGCACAGAAAAATGCCTTTGCCCTGTGGGCTATTACATCACAATTGCTACTGACAAGTATGGTGGGGGAACTGCACAGGACAGGGAGAGTCATCTGTCTCACAGAGGTTTTGAACTGTAAAAAGGGCAATTCCAGTGTGAGCCAGTCTTGCTGAGGAGCGTGGTGGGCTGTGGAGCACTGCTGGATTGCTACCTGTACGGGTATCAGCTAACTCCTCTGAGGCTCAGTTTCCTCATCCGAGAGTGGGCTAGTACTCGTTACTCCCAAGTGAAGATGTTAAAAGGGTGAAAGGAGTTACTACAGATCACACCGGCTTAGG
Organism: Mesoplodon densirostris; assembly: GCF_025265405.1. Taxonomy (NCBI): domain Eukaryota; kingdom Metazoa; phylum Chordata; class Mammalia; order Artiodactyla; family Ziphiidae; genus Mesoplodon; species Mesoplodon densirostris. The sequence continues at coordinate 87,266,230 of NC_082667.1, forward strand.
CAGATATCAGCTATCTTTCTATGTTGCTCTAGCAATAGAGGCTATCACTGTCATCAGCCATGCTGGGTTGGGATACAGCAGTGTGGACAGGGAGTTTTGTGCACGGCTCAACCCCTGCTCCCCGCCCATCAGCCCTCGGCTCCCGTGCCCTCTCAGAAAGAGACTGCTCAGGTCTGCCCCACTCCCACCCCTACTCTGCACAGACACTTCCCACCCGCTACCCCACAGGGGCATCACTCTGCCCCAAACAGCACAAGTTAGTAGAGCTAATAACTACTCTCCTTCTTGCTATTCAGAATCCAAAAGGGCTCATTAAAATTCCCCTGGTCGCCAAGCCCTGGGTTAGGTCAGATTTTGTATCAGAGATAAGTGAGCCGGACTGGCCGAAGCAGCCTACCTGCCTGAACGGGAACGGAACATCAGAGAGGCCTGCCTTTCTTTTCACACCACGACTGAACAAGCCACCAAAGAGCCCGCAGTGTGAGCGGGGCCAACGCAAACACCCTGCTGGAACACCCAGCCCAGCCCGCCACGTGGAGGGGGCTGGGCTCTGAGACCCGCCCCCCATCCCCAGCCAGTGTGTCCCCCACCCAAGGAGCAGCAGCCGGCGGATCCTGATCCAGGGCACCCACAAGGATGCTCACCTCGTAGCCAAGCCGGGAGGCCTGCTGTAGGAGGGTCTCGCCCGCGTTCTTATTGACAATAAGTCTCCGCGCTTCCGGTGGCATCGGGAGGGACTGGGTGGTCTCTGGAGGGGAGCTTGACCATGTCAGCTGCGAGGCCTGGGAAGCTGGTAACAATTGCTGCAAATGGTCCAAGGGCTTCTGGTCCTGCTTGGCTGGCGAAAGATCATAGTCGGAACTGGGCTCAGGCCGCTTTCAAAATCTCCGGACGGTCACCTATCACGAAACCAGGCAGCGCACACATTTCAGGCTGTCCTTCCTCCACCCGGCTGGTTCGCCTCCTCCCTGAGTTACAAACCTGAGTGGAGGAAAGCACTTTTCCTCCTCTCTGTCTGGGGGAGGCGGGGCGGGAGGAAGGGGTTGCATTTTTACTAGCTGGAAACTTCACCACCACCCAGGAGACAGGTCCCCTAGGAAGGGGCAGGGACGTTTTGGGGGGAGGGGTTCAGGGAAAGGAAAGCTTTGTCCCCAGAAGCAGAGAAGTAGGCAGGCGGGATGTGCCTGCACGGGGGGCGGGGGAGACCCAGGGGCAAGAGGTACCTTGCCATCCGCATTGTCCACCTAGGAGTCCCCTGGCAGCGGAAAGCCCCGCCTGGGCTCCTGAGGGATCAAATGCTTGGTTTTGCACGGTCGCTTCCCGGATGGTTTCTCGCTGTTGTCGGTGTATTTCTGCGGCAGGGGCGAAGGCTGCCAATCCATTTCTTCGTCCATGCACAGCACATCTGTCAGGGGGAGAAGCAGCGGGCGTTACACAGTTGTAGCCGGTGAGGAAAGAAAAGCCCATTGTTAGCACTGGTCGTTGGAGCAGCTTCAGTTTTTAAAGATATACCAATTATGTTTTCAAAGCACTAATATTTTAATCATCCCACATTCAACCGGCAAATAGGCTAACCCACGAAACGCCAAATGGCAAGTCGCTTCAAAGGGCCGCAAGAGAGGGCAGAAGCCAGCCCTTCGTGCGCTCCTGTCGCCACCCGTGGGGGGCCTGGGTGCTCGGGACAGGGCGACTCGGGACAGACAGCCTGAGGCTGGAATGAGGGCACTGACAAGCGCCCGGCGTCACCCAAGACTTCCCTTCCTGCCCAGCCGCGGGCTGGGTGATGAGGAGCAGCCCAGGAAGTCGAGCTCCCGCCTCACTGTCCATTCCATAAGGAAGTGTGCAGGCTGAAAGGACCTCAGGAAGAAAACTCCCCGCTCGCCACACGCTACTCTTGTCAACTTGGATGGCGCTCAGGTCCCCTCCAGGGCCGTTTCCCACAGAGGGCGGGTGATCCACCCTCCAGGAGCGCCCCCCGCCCCGGGCGTACCTTGTTCATTGTCACTGCATTTAAGGGACTACTCCAACCAGCTGCTGTTGCTTTTGGCCTCTGCCCTTTTCCTGCCAGGTTTCTTTTCGGAGATGCTATTGCCCTGGGGGGTGACCGCAGGCTGAACCGCCTGGGTCACTTCCTTCCTGCCCTGCCAGCCAGGTTTGCTCTCTGCTCCCGCCGTTCTCTAAGGTGCAGCAAGCGGCGCTGCTTTCTGGGATGGAGCCCTGTTAATTCAATGCACACCTCAGGTTGGTCATCTCACTATAATGTGGCTCTTCTAAGCGGTTAGAGGAACTGTTTGTCATTTCCCTCTCAGGCCAGTCAGCTAATGGAGAAATAACTACAAATTAATGAAGAAGCCCCCTGGGGCGGGGTGGGGCGGGGAACAAACTGTCTTACACATCACTAACAGGGATGGGGGAGGGGAGGGGTGTGGTCACTGTGTTGGCTGGAACTTGTCACCAAGTCTCGGGAGGGGGCCTATTTGCCTTTGGCCACCTTTGGGCTCCAGCCCCGGCACCTGGCTTTGGCGGGGTGGGGGGTGGGGAGGTGTGAGTGGCTCCCCCCAGGGCTCCAGGGTGGGACTGGAACTTTCCACTGCTCCGCTCCAGGACTTCCGAAGGGTGCTCTGCGGGCCCAAAGCGAAATCGAGCTCACCTTCGGAGACCCGTCTCCGCTTGGCTTTCAGCAGAGAGTCCTCCGGGAGCACAGTGGTCTCAGTGTGGTTCCTATCGCCAGAGACCTTGCGCTTTCTGTTCAGCCGGAGGGTGGGGCTGCGTGACGCGTCCGGGGCCGCCTGGTCGGTGGGGGACTCTCTGGGGGGCTCCGTGTCCATGTCCTCAGGAAGATCACTGTCTTCTGGGGCTTTGAAGGGGTCAGGTTTGCTTCCATCATAACACTCCCCTAGGGGAGGGGAGACAACCCGGAAAGGCAGGAACAAAGGTCACCAGGAGCAGGCAGGACCCCCATGCCCAAGGCAATCTGCTACCAACAGACCACCCCACTTTGGAGACCAGGGGCCTCACACGCTGGAGGCACAAAACCCTCAGAAAGACGTCCCAAAGGAAGGACAGCTGAACACAACCAGCAAAGAAAGCAGAAAATGAGGCGTGTAGCCCACTCACAATCCATCCTTCAAGGGTCAAGGTGAGGCATCTATACCATCCGTCTATAGGCATGTGAGATCACTCCCTAACTGCTTAACTCTCCAAGGTGGCTTACTTTTAAAGGGGGGGTGAGTGACCTCACAGTAAGATCCAACCAATCAGGGCGGAGCTACAAATGACTATGGAAACAGCTGCTAGTCAACAAAAAAGGCTGATGTCATCAAGAGACCAAATAGCCCCCAACTGCCATCTACACAGACATAGCACCCATGTTCACTTGGGTCAGCAGGGGCGAGGGTGAAGAAAAAGGGTAGGGAAAGAACGGTGGGAGGCTGGGAAGCTGGGGAGACCAAGGCAAGAGGAGCCTGGCAAAGGGAAAGGAAAGGCTTCCTGGTGCACACACAAGGGTCAAGGGCAATTTCAAAGAACTCAACCAGATTGCTACAAGTCCGTCTGTCCTCTTTCCACACCCGTGGGGGGAAAAGCGTTTCACTGCCATCGAGGGGCTGCTCCTGTTTCCTGTCTAGGAAGAAGGCCCTCAGTGACACCAGTCACCCACCTGGCATGTCTCCACGCCTTCCTTCCCAGGCAACAAGAATCTAAGGACACTTCAAAGACAAGACTCCAACCCCCTTCATGGGGGGTGGGGGGGCAGCGGGCAGGGCTGAACTGCTCACACCCCAGCTCCGCCTGTGTTGCTCCTGCCCCCCTGCTCAATCTAGCATCCACTTGGGGCTTTTCCTCCAATCACCCCAGCCTAACATCACTCCTCACTTTTGCTCTAGCCAAAGAAACAGTTCAACTGCTTTGCTAGTCACATTGTTTCTAACACACAAATAATTCCATAATGATCACTGTGCTGTTAAAGAGTTCCCCGAAGATGACCCTGTGTCCATCACCGGCCGGGGGTGGGGGTGGGTGTATGAGTTTGGTATTTCGTTAACACCTGAGCTAAGCTCCCACAGCCCGTTTTTCTAGATGAAATCATGGACACACCCCTCACATGCTGCTCGCATTCCTCCTCCTCTCCCTAGACCACTTCAAGTATCACTCCCACTTCTGCCCAGCCGGCTGGTCCCCTGATCAGCCTCTCTTGGGGGCATTCCCAGCATTTAATGGCAGCCAGTTGTGGGGGTGAACCTCACCCTGGCCTGGGCTAGCCTGACCTGTGTTCTCAATGGTGGAACACACTTAGCTTTTCTCCAAGGGTATCCCAAGGTGGGGCAGATCCCCATCTACTCTTGCCGGAATGGTGGAATCACCCCAACCGCGAGGGTCTCCTGCCATGGCAGCAGGAGAAACCCCAAACTCCTGGCCTGTGCTTACGGGTGATGCAGCCCAGGCTACCGCAGGCCCGGTGAAGACGGCGTGCTGCAACTCTCACTCCGGCTTCTCTGTGACCCTCTTAAACACTCGGGCAGGAATGGCGCCGCTTTACAACTCGGCCCCCTTCACTTGTCAAGTGGGAAGGTTACTGCTAGCCTCCCTCCAGGGGTGGGCTTCATAATCACGGGCCGGGCTCAGCACAGAGAAAGGCTGGAAAAATCCCTTTAACCAAAAGATGCCAAGACTTTCAGACCAGCCTGAATCTCAGGCCTGAAATGTAGGAAATTTTAAGAGGTGAGCCCTGCTGGTTACACCATTGGACTTCTCTGGTCCAATCTGGTCCGATCAGCCTTCCCTAAAAGCTCCGTGGGAGGGCATCCATGGAGGAATGGAAGGGCTACCTTAAGAACCCCCATGTCCAATTTGAAAGTTTCTTTTTCCAAACTAGGTCCATCCACCCTTCCCCCAACCCCGGAGCCTTTTAGGGCAAAGATCTCAATTCCCCTCAGCTAAGGCCCCCCAAGACCTTACGCTAGTGTGACCTTACCCAGGCCACTAATAACCCTGAAGGACACCCACCCCGACTGCTCAAGATACCCATGGCCACCAGCTATCGGGTAGAGGCTCCGTGTCACTTGGAGCTTCTTAAAGACTGTTCTAACCACGACCCACAGGAGGATGACCCTTGAGGGCAAAGGAGATGGGGAGATAAATAGATACACGGGGACCCTAACCATCAGGCTTTGCCATCATTGCTACTTTTGGCCCTTCTAAAAGTGGGAAGCCATGTGCCCTTGGTCACCCAGTCTAAGCAAGATGTGAACGTGGTCCCTGCAGCATGGTCCTATGACTCACAGCACATATATCCCAAATTCATTATGGTTGTACCATAGCATCACCTCACAGAAGCATCACCACAGCAACATTTACAAGTCACTGTGGCAGCAAAGGACCCTCACCACTGTTGAGCCATGCCCAGTGAGGCCTAAACAAGGTGAGAGGGTTCTGAGTTGCTGGAAGGCTCCCCAGGATTAAAATCCCCTTCTCTGTAGCTTAACTATAATAGCACCTCCAGTCAGGGCTAACCTTGTTCAAAGTTACTCCCACTACACAAGGAGTGCAGGGGATCTCTGTTCCAAAGTAGTTTACAAATGTGCAGGTGCTCAGCTGGAAGAGAAGTTCCCTGAGCAAAGAAGTTTCATGAAGCCCCTCGACTGAGGCTTCCTCCAGCTCCTGGCCAGGCACTGCCACTGAGCAGGTCCTAGGCCTGTCCCAGACAAGTGGTTCGCAAGGGAGATGGTTACTACAAGTTTGAGAAGGAAGGGACCAATGCCTCCTTGTCCCGCCCCACCTTCAAATGCCATTGAGGGTTCCTAGTGATGAACTTCCAAGGCTGAGGAACCTCCCAACTCATTTGGTGAACTTCCAAAATAAAAATATCACTCAGCCACCCATGTGATCATAAAGAATAAATGAGTATCTCAGCCACTGTGTTTTCAAGTTAATTTCTTTTTTAAACAGGCTCCTAGCAACAAGATGCACCCACACCAGGACAACCAGGGCCACGCAAACAGCACCCACCACCTTAGAAGCTCCTGGTCCCTCCATGGATAGGGGCTGCCTCAGAAGGGGGAAGGCATCTTGAAGGCGTCCTGGACCCTCTCTGTGACCCCTGCCCGCCCCAAATCCCCGCCCCAGCTCCCATGTGCTCACAGCTCGGCTCTCGGCCACACCAACACCCATGAGAAGGACCTGAGCCCATATCAGCTCAAGACATGATGGCCCAAGAACAAGAAGGCCCGTTCATATCCAGCTGAATGGAATGAACACCTGCTGGGCCTTGGACGTGGAGGCCGCAGTAAGAACAGTGGCCCCTTCAGGTGACCTTTCCTGACCAGCTATTTACAAACCCCACGTCTCTACAAGACAGAGGGTGGGTGGGGAACCCACCTCCGTTGCCCCAACCTTTCAAACGGAGCCCCTCACCTTCCCCAACCCTTCTCCTGCCCTCCCATGGTGGAAATTCATGGCTCACTGGGCCATGTCCCGGGTGCTCCAGGAAGAGACCCGTCGGTCGGTCTGAGATTGGAGGCAGGCGGTGGGGGGAGGGGGCTTTTGGAATCATCTGGGGCTCAGGCCCTGCTCCCCATCAGCCACACCGAGTTCTCGTCTCCACGCTCAGCAGGAAAGACTGGGAAGGACACACACAAACGTCTCTGGGAAGAAGGGCGGGTGAGGCCACTGAGACGTGAAGGGCAGCGGCCACCCTGGGTTTGGCCACGTTGCTGGAGAAAAGGGCGAGAAGACTCGAGGCCGGTTAACTGCCCGCTCCCTTCCTCCAGCCTCCCTCACCGTCCACCCACAACAGGCAGATCCCCTCCTCAGAAAAGTGCAGCCCCGTGTACTTGGCCTTGCCCACTTTTTTTTTTTTTTTTTTTTTTTTTTTGCGGTATGCGGGCCTCTCACTGTTGTGGCCTCCCCCGCTGCGGAGCACAGGCTCCGAACGCGCAGGCTCAGCGGCCATGGCTCACGGGCCCAGCCGCTCCGCGGCACATGGGATCCTCCCAGACCGGGGCACGAACCCGTATCCCCTGCATCGGCAGGCGGACTCTCAACCACTTGCGCCACCAGGGAGGCCCTTGCCCACTTTTATCACATCTCTCTGAGAAACTTCCCCAAGGGCTGATTTATGAGGCCACTCAGGAGGGTAAGGGCTGCGTGTCAGGTGTGAGCACAGGCAAGGAGGGAGGCCTTCTTGCTGCTTCACTCCAGGGTGGCCTGGACCCTCCGTTTTTCATTCCAATCCCAAGGGGGAGGAGCTCGGAATCGTCTACTCCAGGCACATCAAGAGCCCCATCCCTCGGGTAAGGCCGCCACTGACTAGCCCCAGAAATCCCCTTCTACGGGAGCCACGTAGGACAAACTGGTCCCGGTGTGGCTTACCCAGAACCCTGGCCACAGGCCTTTGTCTGACCCCAAAGATGAGCTGGGGGAGGGCAGTGCTCCAAGCAGCAGAGAGAAGCACACGCTGTGGCTGACCACAATTTTCCCAAACTGCATCAGGCACCCACGACCTAAGCGTGCGGGCGAACGCTGACCCTACGACTGGGTCCAAGGGCCTGGGCCTCCCAAACGTGCCCACCACCCCCGACTGTCCCATCTCAGGAGGATTTCACGCCCACCCTGTCCTCGACGTTCACCTAGGTGCCCTCACTCACCATCACCCGTGAGGTTTCTGGGGTCCGGAGCAGGCTGTAGGCCACAGGCCACAAGCACGCACACTGAAGAAAGCGGGAGAAAGACCTCCACTTGCTGCCAACACATCTCATTAGCCCAGGAAGTCTCGAGGGCAAAGCCCGAAGTCAACCCCAGTGGGGGAGCAGCTGATGGGACCGCAGAGTGTGACTCGAGGCAAACACTAGCCTTCTCTCCAGTTTGGCCTCCAAAACCGAATACAGCCCGTCTGGTGGGAAGAACGGCCTCGTCGATCCCACGCCCTCGGAGCGTGCTGTCAACTCCTAGTGACTGCAAACAAGCCTCTGCCACAGAGAACAATTCTGCTCCTCTTTCTGGTGCCTTCATCAGCCCTCATCTCATTTGAACGAAACCTCTGCCTTCGGAGGGAGAATCCGAGTACTCTCCACTCCCTCCCATAGGAGACCGTCACTCTGGAGGGTCTGGCTCTGGCTGCAAGTGTCATTCCACTGCCACCAAAAACGCGTATCCGTACCTGCTACAAAACAGAACACGTACCTGCTACGCTGGAGGTCTTGCACTGCCATTGCTCTGCTCTACTGTATCAGACTATTACCAACTACAGGACTAGCATTTCTCCGGAAAAAGGAGATGCGTGCCAGGAAACAACATTTCATAGGTGCTTCACTCCTGGATGCCGCAACGCTCAAAAGGACAACCAGCCTTGCAATCCACAGCTGGGAAGGGTGGCCAGAGCAGCCCGTTCTCCGAACAGCCAGCACCCAGACGCTGGGCCGTCGGAAGCGTATTGTTTCCTCTCACCTCCCTCGGCACTGGGAGCGGAACCGCCCCGTTCCCACCGACGTGGTACCACACGCGAGCCGCCTGGGTTCACTTACATCTCTCACTGTCGTTCTGGTCGGCAATGGCCTCCTCCGGGGCGACCGACTTTGGCTTTTTGTCCTGACTTCCTTTCAGCCTTTTCCAGTCAGCGGGGCTGAATTTGCGCACCTCGGAGTCTTTGGTCGTGGGGTGGCCACCTTCTCGCTCTTTCATCTCCAACTCTGAGAAGCGCATCACTGCACGCTACAAAGAGAACGGAGATGGAAAAAAGACACACCTTACCACCAAAGCTATTTCACTGCCCTTACCTTAAAGGAAAGTATCTTCAAAGAAAAGTTTGCCCAAAACCAACCACAATTTATGATACAACTGAGATATTTTAAAATTGAACGATAAAAATGTAAGAATGTCTACGTGTAAGTAGTCACACACTCTTTCTTCGTAAAGCCATATGTATGTAGAGATATATGTGGTGTGTATGTATAGCCATACATACACTGTGGCATACAGACAGACATTCTCTTTCGAAGGTAAATAAAACAAAACAAAAACACAACGCAAAGAAAGCGAAACAAAAACACAACAGAAAAGAAAACAAATGCACAATGTATAAAGACAACCATGGCCCACAAACTTCCCTTTGTATATTTGGAAATGAAATTTAACTCAGAAAGTTTATGTAAGATTCTAGTAATAAAAATTAGAAGAACTGACCTCACAGTAAGCAGCGGGTAGACATAAAATACTGTCCTCTTGTAATCCTTCCATCTATGTCATTAAAATGGGCACTCAATGGATCATTTAGATAACTTCATCCATTTTTTTAAGCATAAGCCAATTTTTTTCTTAACATTGCAAAACAATTTGGCTTTATTTGTCTTTTAATTAAAAGTAAAATATCTTAAGGAAATTCCTATACAACATCTATCATTCACTAGCAAGTTAAATACATACTCTATCCCTTTAAGCAAGGTTTGTGTTTTTGTTTTGTTTGTTTGTTTGTTTTTTGGGTGGAAAAAAAAATTGCACGAATCTCACAGACATGCGGCCGCTACACACCTCCACCAAGTATCACGTAAGGCATTCTAAGCAGCGCTTTGAGGTATATTTGTTAATGTACAGTAACGGCAGAGAAAGCAAAGCGATTGATAGGTAAATGTCATGCAGTCTTTTAGACATCCTTCGCAATAATTAAAACTTCCGTTATCAGCATTCGAGTGGAGTTCGCTTAAAATCTACAGAATAACTTCAAGTATCCACTTACGTCCCCTTACTGGACACATTTCAAACATTTAAATTATCCTAAGCTTCATTAACCAAATCAGCCCGGTGTCCTGCCCTATCATACCCCCGGCCCCCTCCTCTTCACACATTAAAAAAACCTGACAACTGGTCAGGCTCCTGAAATTCGGGTGTGGGGGGGGCTCACCTGCAATGCCCGCTGCTCCCGGCCGAGCTGACTGGAGTCTGCGTACAGTCCGGTAGCGACACACTTGAACCGGTCACCCACGTAACCAGCGGAGTTTGCGATTCTCTTTGCCAGCTTAGATGGCTTCGGGTTCAGAACTTTGCCATCGGTTGATCCTGCCTCGTCAGCTCCGTCTTTGGTGTAGGTGGGGGTGACGTCCACACTCGGTGGGGCACTGCCCACGCAAAATGGTTTGGGATCCTCTTGGGTTTTCCCGAAAGTGACCGCAGAGCCGTCACTCCCCAGGGTCGGCTCCAGGAATGGAGTCGAGACCGGCGTCGCCAGGTTCTCCTTGTTGGTTACCGCTGGAACATTCTCCTTGCTTAAGCCGGAAACTGGCTGGCCCGGAGCCTGTTTGAAAGTATAGGCTTCGTGGAAGTCACTGATGCGCCCCTCCTCCTCTCTCAGGGCAATGAAATCTCGGTGTGGCTGTAGGGCCACATTTTACTTTTTCATTTTTAATATATGTTCACGTTTCCATAAAGGATCCAAGGTGGCCCATAACGTAAGGACACACAATATTAGCTTTAAAAACACATGAAAAGGACTTCCGGGTAAGATGGCGGAAGAGTAAGACACGGAGATCACCTTCCTCCCCACAGATACACCAGAAATACAGCTACACGTGGAACAACTCCTACAGAACACCTACTGAACGCTGGCAGAAGACCCCAGACCTCCCAAAAGGCAAGAAACTCCCCACATACCTGGGTAGGGCAAAGCAGAGAGATTCCCGCACAGAGGAGCGGTGCCGAGCGGCACTCACCAGCCCGAGAGGCTTGTCTGCTCCCCCGGCGGGGCGGGCGGCGCTGGAGCTGAGGCTCGGCCTTCGGTCAGAGCGCAGGGAGAGGACTGGGGCTGGCGGCGAGAACTCAGCCTGAAGGGGGCTAATGTGCCACAGCTAGCCGGGAGGGAGTCCGGGAAAACTCTGGAGCTGCCGAAGAGGCAGGAGACTTTTTCTTCCCTCTTGGTTTCCTGGTGCGCGAGGAGAGGGGATTAAGAGCGCCGCGTAAAGGAGCTCCAGAGACGGGCGCGAGTCGCGGCTGAAAGCGCGGAGCCCAGAGACGGGCGTGGGACGCTGGGGCTGCTGCTGCCGCCGCCAAGAAGCCTGTGTGCGAGCGCAGGTCACTGTCCACACCGCCCTTCCAGGAGCCTGTGCAGCCTGCCACTGCCGGGGTCCCGGGATCCAGGGGCGGCTTCCCTGGGAGAACGCACGGCGCGCCTCGGGCTGGTGCAACGTCACGCCGACCTCTGCCGCTGCGGGCTCGCCCCGCACTCCGTGCCCCTCCCTCCCGCCCGGCCTGAGTGAGCCAGAGTCCCCGAAGAGGCTGCTCCTTTAACCCTGTCCTGTCTGAGCGAAGAACAGACGCCCTCCGGCGACCTACACGCAGAGGCGGGGCCAAATCCAAAGCTGAGACCCAGGAGCTGTGAGAACAAAGAAGAGAAAGGGAAACCTCTCCCAGCAGCCTCAGAAGCAGCGGATTAAAGCTCCACAATCAACTTCATGTACCCTGCATCTGTGGAATACATGAATAGACAACAAATCATCCCAAATTGAGGAGCCAGCAGTCAGTGCTGTGCCTCTGAGGTGGGAGAGCGAACTTCAGGACACTGGTCCACAAGAGACCTCCCAGCTCCACATAATATCAAACGGCGAAAATCTTCCAGAGATCTCCATCTCAACACCAGCACCCAGCTTCACTCAACGACCAGCAAGCTACAGTGCTGGACACCCTATGCCAAACAACTAGCAAGACAGGAACACAACGCCACCCATTAGCTGAGAGGCTGCCTCAAATCATAAAAAGTCCGCAAACACCCCAAAACACACCACCAGACGTGGACCTGCCCACCAGAAAGACAAGATCCAGCCTCATCCACCAGAACACAGGCAGTAGTCCCCTCCACCAAGAAGCCTACACAACCCACTAAACCAACCTAAGCCACTGGGGACAGACACCAAAAACAACGGGAACTACGAACCTGCAGCCTGCAAAAAGGAGACCCCAAACACAGTAACATAAGCAAAATGAGAAGACAGAAAAACACACAGCAGGAGAAGGAGCAAGATAAAAACCCACCAGACCTAACAAATGAAGAGGTAATAGGCAGTCTATCTGAAAAAGAATTCAGAATAATGATGGTAAAGATGATCCAAAATCTTGGAAATAGAATAGACAAAATGCAAGAACAGTTAACAAGGACCTAGAAGAACTAAAGACGAATCAAGCATCGATTAAAAACACAATAAATGAAATAAAAAATACTCTAGATGGGATCAATAGCAGAATAACTGAGGCAGAAGAACGGATAAGTGAGGTGGAAGATAAAATAGTGGAAATAACAGCTGCACAGCAAAATAAAGAAAAAAGAATGAAAAGAACAGAGGACAGTCTCAGAGACCTCTGGGACAACATTAAACGCACCAACATTCGAATTATAGGGGTTCCAGAAGAAGAAGAGAAAAAGAAAGGGACTGAGAAAATATTTGAAGAGATTATAGTTGAAAACTTCCCTAATATGGGAAAGGAAATAGTTCATCAAGTCCAGGAGGCACAGAGAGTCCCATACAGAATAAATCCAAGGAGAAATACACCAAGACACATATTAATCAAACTGTCAAAAATTAAACACAAAGAAATCATATTAAAAGCAGCAAGGCAAAAACAACAAATAACACACAAGGGAATCCCCATCAGGATAACAGCTGATCTCTCAGCAGAAACTCTACAAGCCAGAAGGGAGTGGCAGGACATACTTAAAGTGATGAAGGAGAAAAACCTGCAACCAAGATTACTCTACCCAGCAAGGATCTCATTCAGATTTGATGGAGAAATTAAAACCTTTACAGACAAGCAAAAGCTGAGAGAGTTCAGCACCACCAAACCAGCTTTACAACAAATGCTAAAGGAACTTCTCTAGGCAAGAAACACAACAGAAGGAAAAGAACTACAATAACGAACCCAAAACAATTAAGAAAATGGGAATAGGAACATACATATCAATAATTACCTTAAATGTAAATGGACTAAATGCTCCCACCAAAAGACACAGACTGGCTGAATGGATACAAAAACAAGACCCATATAGATGCTGTCTACAAGAGACCCACTTCAGACCTAGAGACACATACAGACTGAAAGTAAGGGGATGGAAAAAGATATTCCATGCAAATGGAAACCAAAAGAAAGCTGGAGTAGCAATTCTCATATCAGACAAAATAGACTTTAAAATAAAGACTACTAGAAGAGACAAAGAAGGACACTACATAATGATCAAGGGATCAATCCAAGAAGAAGATATAACAATTGTAAATATTTATGCATCAAACATAGGAGCACCTCAATACATAAGGGAAATATTAACAGCCATAAAAGGAGATATCGACAGTAACACAATCATAGTAGGGGACTTTAACACCCCACTTTCACCAATGGACAGGTCATCCAAAATGAAAATAAATAAGGAAACACAAGCTTTAAATGATACATTAAACAAGATGGACTTAATTGATATTTATAGGACATTCCATCCAAAAACAACAGAATACACATTTTTCTCAAGTGCTCATGGAACATTCTCCAGGATAGATCATATCTTGGGTCACAAATCAAGCCTTGGTAAATTTAAGAAAATTGAAATTGTATCAAGTATCTTTTCTGACCACAATGCTATGAGACTAGATATCAATTACAGGAAAAGAGCTGTAAAACATACAAACACATGGAGGCTAAACAATACACTACTTAATAACGAAGTGATCACTGAAGAAATCAAAGAGGAAATTAAAAAATACCTAGAAACAAATGACAATGGAGACACGACGACCCAAAACCTATGGGAGGCAGCAAAAGCAGTTCTAAGAGGGAAGTTTATGGCAATACAATCCCACCTTAAGAAACAGGAAATATCTCGAATAAACAACATAACCTTTCACCTAAAGCAATTAGAGAAAGAAGAACAAAAACATCCCAAAGTTAGCAGAAGGAAAGAAATCATAAAAATCAGATCAGAAATAAATGAAAAAGAAATGAAGGAAACGATAGCAAAGATCAATAAAACTAAAAGCTGGTTCTTTGAGAAGATAAACAAAATTGATAAACCATTAGCCAGACTCATCAAGAAAAAAAGGGAGAAGACTCAAATCAATAGAATTAGAAATGAAAAAGGAGAAGTAACAACTGACACTGCAGAAATACAAAAGATCATGAGAGATTACTATAAGCAACTCTATGCCAATAAAATGGACAACCTGGAAGAAATGGACAAATTCTTAGAAATGCACAACCTGCCAAGACTGAATCAGGAAGAAATAGAAAATATGAACAGACCAATCACAAGCACTGAAATTGAAACTGTGATTAAAAATCTTCCAACAAACAAAAGCCCAGGACCAGATGGCTTCACAGGCGAATTCTATCAAGCATGTAGAGAAGAGTTAACACCTATCCTTCTCAAACTCTTCCAAAATATAGCAGAGGGAGGAACACTCCCAAACTCATTCTACGAGGCCACCATCACCTTGATACCAAAACCAGACAAGGATGTCACAAAGAAAGAAAACTACAGGCCAATATCACTGATGAACATAGATGCAAAAATCCTCAACAAAATACTAGCAAACAGAATCCAACAGCACATTAAAAGGATCATACACCATGATCAAGTGGGGTTTATTCCAGGAATGCAAGGATTCTTCAATATACGCAAATCAATCAATGTGATACACCATATTAACAAACTGAAGGAGAAAAACCATATGATCATCTCAATAGATGCAGAGAAAGCTTTTGACAAAATTCAACACCCATTTATGATAAAAACCCTGCAGAAAGTAGGCATAGAGGGAACTTTCCTCAACATAATAAAGGCCATATATGACAAACCCACAGCCAGCATCGTCCTCAATGGTGAAAAACTGAAACCATTTCCACTAAGATCAGGAACAAGACAAGGTTGCCCACTCTCACCACTCTTATTCAACATAGTTTTGGAAGTTTTAGCCACAGCAATCAGAGAAGAAAAGGAAATAAAAGGAATCCAAATGGGAAAAGAAGAAGTAAAGTTGTCACTGTTTGCAGATGACATGATACTATACATAGAGAATCCTAAAGATGCTACCAGAAAACTACTAGAGCTAATCAATGAATTTGGTAAAGTTGCAGGATACAAAATTAATGCACAGAAATCTCTGGCATTCCTATATACTAATGATGAAAAATCTGAAAGTGAAATCAAGGAAACACTCCCATTTACCATTGCAACAAAAAGAATAAAATATCTAGGAATAAACCTACCTAAGGAGACAAAAGACCTGTATGCAGAAAATTATAAAACACTGATGAAAGAAATTAAAGAGGATACAAATAGATGGAGAGATGTACCATGTTCTTGGATTGGAAGAATCAACATTGTGAAAATGACTCTACTACCCAAAGCAATCTACAGATTCAATGCAATACCTATCAAACTACCAATGGCATTTTTCACAGAACTAGAACAAAAAATTTCACAGTTTGTATGGAAACACAAAAGACCCCGAATAGCCAAAGCAATCTTGAGAACCAAAAACGGAGCTGGAGGAATCAGGCTCCCTGACTTCAGACTATACTACAAAGCTACAGTAATCAAGACAGTATGGTACTGGCACAAAAACAGAAAGATAGATCAATGGAACAGGATAGAAAGCCCAGAGATAAACCCATGGACATATGGTCACCTTATCTTTGATAAAGGAGGCAGGAATGTACAGTGGAGAAAGGACAGTCTCTTCAATAAGTGGTGCTGGGAAAACTGGACAGGGACATGTAAAAGTATGAGATTAGATCACTCCCTAACACCATACACAAAAATTAGCTCAAAATGGATTAAAGACCTAAATGTAAGGCCAGACACTATCAAACTCCTAGAGGAAAACATAGGCAGAACACTCTATGACATAAATCACAGCAAGATCCTTTTTGACCCACCTCCTAGAGAAATGGAAATAAAGACAAAAATAAACACATGGGACCTAATGAAACTTCAAAGCTTTTGCACAGCAAAGGAAACCATAAACAAGACCAAAAGACAACCCTCAGAATGGGAGAAAATATTTGCAAATGAAGCAACTGACAAAGGATTAATCTCCAAAATTTATAAGCAGCTCATGCAGCTCAATAGCAAAAAAACAAACAACCCAATCCAAAAATGGGCAGAAGACCTAAATAGACATTTCTCCACAGAAGATATACAGACAGCCAACAAACACATGAAAGGATGCTCAACATCTTTACTCATTAGAGAAATGCAAATCAAAACTACAATGAGATATCATCTCACACCAGTCAGAATGGCCATCATCAAAAAATCTAGAAACAATAAATGCTGGAGAGGGTGTGGAAAAAAGGGAACACTCTTGCACTGCTGGTGGGAATGTGAATTGGGACAGCCACTATGGAGAACGGTATGGAGGTTCCGTAAAAAACTACAAATAGAACTACCATATGACCCAGCAATCCCACTACTGGGCATATACCCTGAGAAAACCATAATTCAAAAAGAGACATGTACCAAAATGTTCATAGCAGCCCTATTTACAATAGCCCGGAGATGGAAACAACCTAAGTGTCCATCATCGGATGAATGGATAAAGAAGATGTGGCACATATATACAATGGAATATTACTCAGCCATAAAAAGAAATGAAATTGAGCTATTTGTAATGAGGTGGATGGACCTAGAGTCTGTCATACAGAGTGAAGTAAGTCAGAAAGAGAAAGACAAATACTGTATGCTGACACATATATATGGAATTTAAGAAAAAAATGTCATCAAGAACATAGGGGTAAGACAGGAATAAAGACACAGACCTACTAGAGCATGGACTTGAGGATATGGGGAGGGGGAAGGGTAAGCTGTGACAAAGTGAAAGAGCGGCATGGACATATATACACTACCAAACGTAAGGTAGATAGCTAGTGGGAAGCAGCCGCATAGCACAGGGAGATCAGCTCGGTTCTTTGTGACCGCCTGGAGGGGTGGGATAGGGAGGGTGGGAGGGAGACGCAAAAGGGAGGGGATATGGGAACATATGTATATGTATAACTGATTAAATTTGTAAAATAAAAAAAAAAAAACACATGAAAAAAAAAAAAAGGGAAATCATGATGCTGGAAATGGGTTGCATCCTTTTAAGGGGTGAGAATAACAGAATGAGTGAGCCAAAGATGTGGGAAAGGATCTCACATTTCCAAATGTCCAAATCTTAAAATTGCACCAAGTGGGAATGTAGCTGTGGCAGTATTAACCTGAGAGAGCTCTATGATCGTTGTCTTTACTCATCACTTGGTAGCAAGGTTATAAATGACAGGGTAAGTGAAGGAGGGCAAGTAGACAGATAAGAATCATTTCCTGATTCTCAAAAGAAGGGGCATCACCTAGGGAAGGGGACTCCAAAATCCTACAGGAATCATCTGGATATACTAAATTTTCTAGGTGGCAAAAGTATCTCATGTGACCCTAGCAGCCAGATGGAACTTAGAAAAGTAGTGAAAAGCTACTCAACTGAATGCAAGTCATATGACTAGGAGCACGTCAGTGAAAAGTTCAAGGGAAGATGCTGTGGAAGAGCAGTTCACCTTGTGGTTGAGCGTCCTCAGAACGTGCAGTGGGAGGTGCAGGACCTGCTCTGTCTCACAGGGACCCTCCAACCTCTAAACTCATCTTTCCTGGGAAGCTGAATTCAAAAAGTCAATGTAAAAAGAACATAGGGCTTCCCTGGTGGCGCAGTGGTTGAGAGTCCGCCTGCCGATGCAGGGGACGCGGGTTCGTGCCCCGGTCCGGGAAGATCCCACATGCCGCGGAGCGGCTGGGCCCGTGAGCCATGGCCGTTCAGCCTGCGCGTCCGGAGCCTGTGCTCCGCAATGGGAGAGGCCACAACAGTGAGAGGCCCGCGTACCACAAAAAATAAATAAATAAATACATAAATTTAAAAAAGATAAAAGTCTCTAGTAGAGAAATTTTATCAGAGCCTAGTATTAAGAGCTGTAGAGCCACAAGTTTCCCACGATACAGCCTTAGGAGAGGCTGTTAAGGCAGTGACAGAAAATTTGTACCGAGGGAAATAGCAGAAGAGTTTGCCTACAATTCACGAAAAGGATCCCTGCACTTGGCCTGAAGGAAATCAGCAAAATTTGTAACAGCTTGTGTATTTGTATGTGGGATTGAGAATGAATTTAATTTTTTAATTTCTCTGAATTATCACATAAGATTCAGAAGATGCTCTCTCTGCCTAGAAGCCACCCCACTGGGATAACTATGCCTACGGAGTTCCTTTGCCTAGGACTCCTACTTGCTAACAGACTGGCAGCCTGGCCCCAGGGCCTGGTCGCTGCTCCCAGTGCAATGGTGGATATGGTGTCAACGGTTGCAAAACCAAAGCCCCTTACATCCTCTCCATGCCTCGGTCCCACCCCCCACCCCACTCACCATTGATGTTCAGGAAGGGGAAGGCGTCCTGGATGGGAACGTGGTGCTGTGACTGGTCCAGCTCATCTTCCTCATCTTCTTCATCCACATCATTATCTTTCTCATCCCAAGGAGCAGATCCAGTGGATCCTACCCGAGAAACACACACACACACACACAAAGGTCAAAAGTGAGGCGCTCACGTTGCACTGTCATCCCTGCAGCTGACCCACTGTTCAAGCTAGGCACTGCCAGCACAGGGGTTCCTTGGGTTCAGTGTGCACCCTCAATGCCAAAGAGTGGGAACCAAGGGTGTTCACCCCACTCCCAGCTCCTCCTATGGAGCCCCAGTGCAAGCTCTCATCCCCTCCCCTATCCAGGAGCTGCAGACCCTACTCCCTTCTCCTAGAAATCTTTTAATTCCTACTCTAAACCCCTTTCTACACATTCGCATCCCTTCTAAGGACCCAAGGAGCACAGCTTCTCCCCTTTATAAGCTTACTGTGAAGACAGACCCTTCCCTCATGGCAGAGCCTCACTAGATTCACTGGACGTCAAGTCTAAATTATCTGGCTCTTAGTCGGAACTGGCTCAACATTGAGTAAATATAGGGATCAGGTGGTATTCTCCTAGGAAAAATACCATACAAATTAAATGATCACTTACCCATCATTTATAAAGAGAACTTAATAGCCTTCCTAATGTCATGGCAATTGATTCTTAGAACAGCCTTTGAAATACGCAGGAAAGATGAGAACCCAGATTTTATAGTGGAAGAAGCTGAGGCTCAAAACGTTGAATGACTTGATTCAATGTCCCACAAGTAGTGAAATGGAAAGACCGAGGTTTATAACTCAGACCTTCTAAGTTTTAAGCCCTCCTTCTTCTAAACTACCTGGCCTCTCTTCTCAGTGTTGAGTCCCAAGAGAAGTTATTTTTTATAGAACTCAATACCCCCTCTTCTTTCTAATGCTTTACTGTTCCACTGGGTGGGCAGGAAGACTGTGCTCAGTTTATATCTTTTGTTCTCTGGGTTCTTTCTAGGGACAGCATTTCTTGCTTTATTTACCAGTCTTCAACTTTGTAAGCGAGGCGACTTTCAAGTCGACTATCCCTTTAAGGGTCCAGCCCGGAACCTGGCACACTGTCCACCTTCTCCCCAGCAGCTGGGGCCTCACCTGGGTTAATGATAGAGGCCTGGGGCTGGGGGATGTCACACACCTGATATATCTTCACTGGGTTCATGGGCACCTCCTTGGTGCCGTCGTACATCAGGTTGAATTCCCTGCTCTTGTTGAGCGCACAGCGGAGCTGGGCCTTCCATTTAGCTGGGTCGGGGTCGTCCACCCCTTCCTGGTACTTCCCCTGTCTCCACAGCCCAGGCCTGAGGGATAGGAAACTGCAGTCAGTGCCTGCTTGTTGCCCAGAAACACTGGAAAGTGTGCCCGCCCTCCCTCATACAGACACAGATGCACACAGCCCTGCCTGACTGCCCCATCACCCCAACTCCAATTTACAGAGACTGCAGCAGAAAACACCACGCTGGGGACCAGGCAAGGCAGGGCCTGAGACCAATTAAGCCAAATGCAAATACAGTATTTTAAAAAGAGGAGCCTCATCTCAAGTGCTTGTGCCAGCATCATCTGTCAACACTACAATGGCCTTAATGAAGGGTTGAAAATAAAGAAAAATCTGGAACAAGTATACACCAAAATACTAATGGTAACTTTTGGATAGCAAGACTTCAGGTAATTTTGTTTTGTTTTGCTTGCCTTATTTGTTTTTCACATGAATTGCTTATATAATAAGAAGAGAAAGGGAGGTGGCGTATGATATGAAGAATTTAGGCTTGCTGTTCCCTCTCCCTTCAGTCTTTAACCTGATGCACAAATAACTGTTGAAACCAAGTACCTTTAGGAGTAGCAGCCCATAGGAGGGCAGGAAGCACGCTCTGGGGGTTCAGCTTGCCTCAGTGCGAGGCTGAGGGCCTCAAGTCCTAATAAACTCACACCACCTGCCTTTCCCTGCTTCCTCAAACTCCCACATTGGGAACATTTTGCTGGGAACACCAGTGGCTGGTGGCCTGGGCCAAAACCAGTGTGGCCCCGCCTCTCTGGTTTTCAATTTCCAGGTCTAACAGGCATTTATGTGTCTGTTCACGGGA